>NC_138772.1:556798191-557360691 GCF_965119305.1 Pelophylax lessonae
CGGCATTCATCGGGACTCCATCCAGCCGGCGGACGTGCCGGCTGGGTGCTCGGGGCTCCCGGTGGAACGGGAGCCCCGGGCAAAGCCACGGAAGGCGGCGGGAGGGGGGGGGATGTCCCCTCCCGCCCCCCCGGGTACCGATCGAGCGGCTCCCGAGTCGCATCGGTCGGTACCGACGGAAAGCCAACCGTCGGCTCTAAACCACGGTACCGGGATGGTGCCTCTAGCTAGAGGCATCATCCCGGTACACTACCGCAAAGTTTACCGACGTAGACCTACGTTAGTATGCGGTAAGTGGTTAAGGCAGCTCCTGGGCTATACGTCGGTCACGCAAGCAGCTAGGGGGCGAGCAGCAAGCAGTCGCTCGGTCGCGTGCAAGCAGCTAGGGGGCGAGCGCGTGCCCTCCGGCAGCGTGCTTCCGCCCCCACTCATCAGCGGGAAAGCCGATGCATGGGGCAGGCGGTCCGATTGCCCCCTGACACCCGCGATCGCTCACCACTGAGAGAGGACGGTCGGATGTTGTAATCACAGCCAACCGTTCTTCTCCCTGGAATGATCACAGAGCTCCTTCTATATAGGAACACAGGTCTCTATGATCATTTCACAAGCCACACCCCCCCAGTTAGAAACACGCCCCTAGGTACACATTTAACCCTTTGATCACCCACACTGTTAACCCCTTCCTTGCCAGTGTCATTATTACAGTGACAGTGCATATTATTTAGCACTGATTACTGTAGTAATGCCACTGGTCCTCCCAAAAGTGTCATAAATGTAAGTTAGGGGTCCGATCTGTCCACCGCAATGTCGCAGTCCCGCAAAAAAATCGCAGATCGCCGCCATTACTAGTAAAAAGAAAAAAAACATTTTGACACTTTTGGGGGGACCAGTGACATTACTACAGTAATCAGTGCTAAATAATATGCACTGTTACTGTAATAATTACACTGGAAGGGAAGGGGTTAACACTCTGGATGATCAAGGGGTTAAATGTGAACCTAGGGGAGTGTTTCTAACTGTGGGGGGGCGTGGCTTGTGAAATGACCATAGAGACATGTGATCCTATACAGTATAGAAGGATCACAGGAGCTCTATGATCATTCCAGGGAGAAGAACGGTCATTCTACAACCTCAGGTGGGGTCCGATCTTCAATGTCGCAGTCCTGCTAAAAATCGCAGATCGCCGCCATTACTAGTAAAAAAAAAAAACAATAAAAATGACAAATCTTTCCCGTAGTTAGTAGATGCAATAACTTTTGCGCAAACCATTTAAAATACGCTTATTGCGATTTTTTTACCAAACATAGGTAGCAGAAAACAAATTGGCATAAAATTTTAAAAAAATTTTAATTTTTACATTTTTTTGGGAAAGTTATATATCAGAATGTGAAAAATATTTTTTTTTCTTGGGGTTTTTTCAGAATTGTCGCTCTTTTTTTGTTTATAAAGCAAAAAATAAAAATCGCACAGGGGATCAAATATCACCAATAGAAAGCTCTATTTGTGGGAAAAAAGGGCATCAATTTTATTTGGGTACAGCGCCACACGACTGCGCAATTGTCTCTTAAAGTAATGCAGTGTCGAATCGCAAAATAGGGCGTGGTCATTAAGGGGTAAATCCTTCCAGTCTTAAAGTGGTTAACCACTTTACCACCAGAGCATTTTCCTGCTTTACGTCCAGGCCACTTTTTGCGATTCGGCACTGTGCGACTTTAACTGACAATTGCGCGGTCATGCAGTGCTGTACCCAAACTAAATTGACGTCCTTTTTTTCCCACAAACAGAGCTTTCTTTTGGTGGTATTTGATCACCTGTGCGATTTTTACTTTTTGCGCTATAAACAAAAAAAGAGCGACAATTTTGAAAAAATAACAATATTTTTCACATTTTTTTATATGAAATTCCCCAAAAAAAATTAAAAATCAAATTTTTTTAACATTTTAGGCCAATTTGTTTTCTGCTACATATTTATGGTAAAAAAAAAATCGCAATAAGCTTGTTTTGATTGGTTTGCGCAAACGTTATCGCAGCTACTAACTCCGGGAAAGATTTGTCATTTTTATTGTTTTTTTTTAACTAGTAATGGCGACGATCTGCAATTTATTTTACGGTACTGCGACATTGCAGCGGACAGATCGGACCCTTGACTGACATTTTTGACACTTTTGGGGTTACCAGTGACATTACTGCAGTAATCAGTGCTATACATATGCACTGTTACTGTAATAATGACACTGGCAGAGAAGGGGTTATTTTTATTGGAGAGGGAGGGGTTAATGTATACCTGGTGCTTACTGATGTGTGTGGGGGGAGGGGACTGAGTGACACAAGGACAGATCGCATGTTCAGCTGTGCTGAATCCTGCAATCTGTCACTATCTGTCACTTAGGAGATCCACCCACTTTGTTTACACAAGCAGGCGGATTTCCACACTCGATTCCCCGACGATCCTCCCCTGGCCCGACTCCCACTGTGACTGAATACAGCGGGAGCGAGCCTCCGGCGGCGCGCGCGCGCCGCCCACAAGGGGAGGAGTCCAGCGACGTAGGTCTACATCGCTGGGCGATATCGAGCCACTTTGCTTCAGTACGGTCAACGTGAGCGGGCAGCAAGTGGTTAAAGGGCAACTATCCATCACTGATACAGTGGAGGGGGGAGGGGGGTAATATTCCTCTGACCACCAGTCATTGTAAGGGGTTTTAGGTATAATATCTAGCTATTGCACACAATGAAACGTTTCCCCAATAATTAAGGAAGATTTGCACTCGGCTTCAGTGGGCAAATTTTACATTTATCAAAATGTATTCAAAAATCGCTTATTAACCCCCTCAATACCAGAATGATTCTTCCTTCCCAAAATATTGTGATAAAATATGAGAGATCGCCTCGGAGCGTCCGTTTAGCAGTAATCAGCGTTCGCGCTGTCCTGGCATTCTAATATATATATATATATACACACATATTTTGTAAAGCACTTTGTAAACTGTTGGCGCTATATAAATCCTGTATAATAATAATAATAATAATATAAAAAAATATATATATATATAACTATATATACACATGCATATACAATATTACAATATATATATATATATACACACATTATGTAAATCCTATATAATAATAATATTATACAAAATATTATAGGGAAAAAAAAAATATATATATATAAAATATAGAATTTAAAAACTATTAGAAAATAGTTTTTTTCTTCTCCCTTTTTTAGTAAATAATCCCCCCCCCCCCCCCCCCAGTGATTAATAAAAATCAGCAAAATAAATCTGCCAGTCTAAGAAAAAAATAATGTAAATGATAAGTAGGGATCTTTATGGTAATGTGTTAGCTTTGTACATTGAGCCTCACACACACATCAATAAAGATTGTTTTGTTTTGCTTTTTTTTTTTCTTCCAAAACTGACAGTTATTTTCAGGCTGGCAGATTTGAATTTTGTCAGTTACAGAGATAAACAACCTCACACACAAGGTCATGTGACATCATTTGCATACACAGAGATAGCCCCTCCCCCTTTTTTCCTATAAAAGGTCACACACAGCAGCTGCCGCTCACTTGCTGAGTTGACTCTGACAAAGCAGGAAGCGATTTCTCTCTCTCTGCAGTGTTTCTTATTCTATGAGAACAATGAGAGGATTTCAGAGAAAGAACGGTTACAAGGCCAAGAATCTTCTGAACACCAACCAAGAAGATTCCGTTTTATTACTAAACGTGCGCCCATTAACAGAGGAGTGCCAGACCAATGCACCGCCCACCGCTACCGCCCCTAATAGGGGTGGGGCCAGGGCAATTCTGAAGAGGTTCAGGGCTGCCATAGGCAGAATCTGTCCCTTCAGATGCCACAAAATCACCATCACAAATCCAGATGACGTTGATGGTAAGTAGTTTATGGCTAAGATTACCCCTCTGTGCACCGGAGGCATTTTATTTCCTTTTTGCAGCACAAATTTCATACTTTTTTTGTTTTTTTAAGCACAAAACCCCAGGAAAAAAAACACATACAAGCGTTTCTCATGCGTTTTTCTTCCACTTTCATTGAAGTCTAATGACCCAAAAACGTACCGCTCTGCGTGTAAAAAAAAAAAGCACTGGATCTGTCCAAAAATAAAAAATGCAGGGAATTCCATATATATATATAAATATACATATTGTAAAGTGATGTGTAAACTGTTGGTGCTATATAAATCCTGTATAATAATAATAATAATAATACATTTTTTTTATATATATATATATATATATATATATATATATACATTCATATACAATATTACTATATATATATATATACACACATTATATAAATCCTATACAATAATAATATTATACAAAAAAATATATATATATATACACACACACAAAATGGGGGTTCTAATAAACTTTCTAGTAAAAATACAAAAAATATTCTGCGTGTAAAAAAAAAGTCCCTGGATCTTTACAAAAAACACAATGCAGGAAATTGCATAGATGTGAATGGGACCCATAGGACATAATGTCACATGGATTGGCATATATATATATATACATATTGTAAAGCACTGTGTAAACTGTTGGCACTATATAAATCCTGTATAATAATAATAATATAAAATATATATATAACTATATATACACATACACATGCAATATATATATATATATACACACACAACATTACAATATATATATATATCTACACACACTATATAAATGCCTATATAATAATAATATTGTACAAGATATTATACAAAAAAAAAACATACCGTATTTTCCGGCGTATAAGACGACCCCCCCTAATTTTCATCTACCGGTAATACTTATACTTAGGTTACCTTGGAGATATTATACTCGGCGTATAAGACGACCCCCCATTTTTGGGGGATTTTTTTGAGGTTCAAAAGTAGTCTTATACGCCAGAAAATACAGTATATAGAGGCACATACAAAAAAAGTATATATATATATGTGTGTATATGTATGTGTATATATATATATATATATACATAAACATATTGTAAAGCGATGTGTAAACTGTTGGCACTATATAAATGCCTATATAATAATAATATTATACAAGATATTATACAAAAAGAAAAAAATATATATATATATACACAAAATGTTTGGAGGTTCTAATAAACTTTCAAGAAAAAAAAATACTGATTTTTTTTTTTTTTTTTTTGTTCCAAACAATTGATTTTCAAATGTTAATGAAAAGTGTGAGGATGTTGGGTCTGGGGGGGGGGGGGATGTTGGGTCTGGGGGGGATGTTGGGTGTGGAGGGGCAATAGATGGACATCCACAACACATCATAGCTGAGTGCGGCTCCCTGGGCTCTGCATGGATCTCACCTAACCGGTAGCAGCAAATAATGAGATGGGATCTCCAATGCTGCAATGATTGGATATCACCGGCGACTCCGACTATCACCAATCACAGCTCTCAGCTCTCTCACATAATCATCCGCTTTCCTTGGTGAATCATGGGAGATTTTATCAGCGACATTACACAAATTAACCACTTCAGCTGCGGAAGGTTTACCCCCCTTAATGACCAGGCCATTATAGCACGTATAGCACTTTCATTAGCGTTGCACATATTTATTTGAATGTGGTATTTTATACTTGTATTTGTGATTCGAAGTTGGCATTTATTTATTCATGCACAAATGCACCTTATGGAAAACACCACTACATGGGCAACATTTATATGATTTCTAATATTTATTTTTTCACGCGGTGATACATATTACCTTTTAAGCAGGTACACAGCGCAAGCACCCTTTAAGTCACACCCAATATTTAGCACAAGGTAGCCACACCCCCATATATATTCTTAGTGCATTTAGCACCATGCAGCAATGTATACAGAAGATATATTTTTATGAATGTGTTGGGGGTAGGGCAGCGGTTTTCCGTGTGTTCGGAGGTGATCCTGCCACCTCCTATATGCATTTCTTTTTTTTAAATTGACCAAAATGTAAAAATTTGGGCTGATGAGACTCGATCACGGCGGCGGTATCAGTACCGCCCCCTCCAGCTGCCATAGTAGGATTTAGTATGGGAATTCGGGGGGGGGGGGGGGGTCACTGTTAGAGATCTCACAGGGACTTTTTAGCTTACACTTGTTTTGGCATAGAAAGCCATGCACTGAGAATGCCCCCCACCCCCGGGACTGAGAAGTCCCATATTGTCCATGTATATAGAGAATCACCATGAAGGGAAATGTGTAATACCAGAATATTTCCATAACACAGACGACACCCAAATATGTAAAAGACAATCCATCGAAATATCCACAGATTCTGTGTAAGATCGATCGATGACGTGGAATGAGCAATAATAATAATGACTGTTTTCTTCTCTCTCCAGGACAAATTCAAGATCGTCTCAGCGTCAGACAGCCTTATATACGGATTCCGTACATCAGTAAGGCTGAACTGGATAAAATGATGGAGGATGAACAACACCA
Source organism: Pelophylax lessonae (assembly GCF_965119305.1). Lineage (NCBI taxonomy): Eukaryota > Metazoa > Chordata > Amphibia > Anura > Ranidae > Pelophylax > Pelophylax lessonae. The sequence goes on from NC_138772.1 coordinate 556,804,657, forward strand.
AATCACTCCATCCACCAATGAGGACCAGAAGACTCTACAGGTCCCAACCATGGAGGACAGTGACATGCAAGTCACTCCATCCACCAATGAGGACCAGAAGACTCTACAGGTCCCAACCATGGAGGACAGTGACATGCAAGTCACTCCATCCACCAATGAGGACCAGGAAACTGTACAGGTCCCAACCGTGGAGGACAGTGACATGCAAGTCACTCCATCCACCAATGAGGACCAGGAAACTGTACAGGTCCCAACCGTGGAGGACAGTGACATGCAAGTCACTGCATCCACCAATGAGGACCAGAAGATTGTACAGGTCCCAACCGTGGAGGACAATGACATGCAAGTCACTCCATCCACCAATGAGGACCAGGAAACTGTACAGGTCCCAACCGTGGAGGACAGTGACATGCAAGTCACTGCATCCACCAATGAGGACCAGGAAACTGTACAGGTCCCAACCGTGGAGGACAGTGACATGCAAGTCACTCCATCCACCAATGAGGACCAGAAGACTGTACAGGTCCCAACCGTGGAGGACAGTGACATGCAAGTCACTCCATCCACCAATGAGGACCAGGAAACTGTACAGGTCCCAACCGTGGAGGACAGTGACATGCAAGTCACTGCATCCACCAATGAGGACCAGGAAACTGTACAGGTCCCAACCGTGGAGGACAGTGACATGCAAGTCACTCCATCCACCAATGAGGACCAGAAGACTCTACAGGTCCCAACCGTGGAGGACAGTGACATGCAAGTCACTCCATCCACCAATGAGGACCAGAAGACTGTACAGATCCCAACCGTGGAGGACAGTGACATGCAAGTCACTCCATCCACCAATGAGGACCAGGAAACTGTACAGGTCCCAACCGTGGAGGACAGTGACATGCAAGTCACTCCATCCACCAATGAGGACCAGAAGACTGTACAGGTCCCAACCGTGGAGGACAGTGACATGCAAGTCACTCCATCCACCAATGAGGACCAGAAGACTGTACAGGACCCAACCGTGGAGGACAGTGACATGCAAGTCACTCCATCCACCAATGAGGACCAGAAGACTGTACAGGACCCAACCATGGAGGACAATGACATGCAAGTCACTCCATCCACCAATGAGGACCAGAAGACTGTACAGGACCCAACCGTGGAGGACAGTGACATGCAAGTCACTCCATCCACCAATGAGGACCAGGAAACTGTACAGTCTGAGACTGTGGAGGACCACAATACTCCAGCGAGTCCATCCACCGAGGACAATACTGCAGCCAGTCCATCCACCGAGGACAATACTGCAGCCAGTCCATCCACCGAGGACAATACTGCAGCCAGTCCATCCACCGAGGACAATACTGCAGCCAGTCCATCCACCGAGGACACCGATCCTGCAGTTAGTCCATCCACCGAGTACAATAATACTGCGGTCAGTCCATCCTCGGAGGACAACAATACTGCAGTCAGTCCATCCACAGAGGACAACAATACTGCAGTCAGTCCATCCACCGAGGACAACAATACTGCAGTCAGTCCATCCACCGAGGACATCAATACTGCAGTCAGTCCATCCACCAAGGACAATTCTGCAGTAAGTTCATCTACCGAGGACAACAATACTGCAGTCAGTCCATCAATGGAGGACAACAATGATGCAGCTAGTCCATCCACCGAGGAAAATACTGCATTCAGTCCATCCACCGAGGACAACAGTACTGCAGTCAGTCAATCCACCGAGGACGAAAATACTGCAGTCAGTCCATCCACCGAGGACAACAATACTGCAGTCAGTCCATCCACCAAGGACAACAATACTGCAGTCAGTCCATCCACCGAGGACAACAATACTGCAGTCAGTCCATCAATGGAGGACAACAATGATGCAGTCAGTCCACCCACCGAGGAAAACAATACTGCAGTCAGTCCACCCACCGAGGAAAACAATACTGCAGTCAGTCCATCCACCGAGGACAACAATACTGCAGTCAGTCCATCAATGGAGGACAACAATACTGCAGTCAGTCCATCCAGTGAGGACAATTCTGCAGTAAGTTCATCTACCGAGGACAACAATACTGCAGTCAGCCTATCCTCCGAGGAAAACAATAGTGAAGTCAGTCCATCCACCGAGGACAACAGTACTGCAGTCAGTCCATCCACCGAGGACAGCAATACTGCAGTCAGTCCATCCACCGAGGACAGCAATACTGCAGTCAGTCCATCCACCGAGGACAGCAATACTGCAGCCAGTCCACCCAGTGAGGACAATAATGCAGTCAGTTTATCCACTGAAGACAAGAAAACAGAAGTCAGTCCATCCACCAGTAAGGACAAGAAAGCAGCTGAACGGAGAAGCGTCAAACTAAGCAAACCCCTCTCACTCTCACGCCACAATGTAAAATCAGGCCATCTCCCTTCATTTATTGCACTCAGCAGTGATGTTGAGAGTCTGCAATCTTCATCCATCAGCAGCACAAGCCATGAGATCGCGCGTCCAGTCCTTTCCAGCGTTGTCATCAAGGTCCCGCCACGCGTACTCTCCTTTAATCAAATGACCTGTTATAGAGTCCTTGGAGAGGGGGCCTTCGGGAAGGTGATGTTGGCCACTCATCCCGCCATTGACCAGAAGCTGGCAGTTAAACTTGTGGAAAAGAAAAAGTTACTTGATTATGAGGAGGATTATAAGATGGTTTTCTTAGAACGCGACGTGCTGAAGGAAGCCGGGGAGAGTCGATTTATTACACATCTGTTTGGAACGTTCCAGACAAAGGTAAGTCTTTTCACCTTCCAATTTCTTCACCAGACCAGAGAAAACAAAACTAGCGTTGCAAAAAAAGACAGCAAAGGGGATGGCGGCCTATGTAGTTTCTCTGTTCGGTTTTCCTAACCACTTTACCACTGGAGGATTTTGCTGTCTTACGTCCAGGCCACTTTTTGCGATTCGGCGCTGTGCGAATTTAACTGACAATTGCGCGGTCGTGCAACACCGTACCCAAAACGAAATATACCTCCTTTTTTTCCCACAAACAGAGCTTTCTTTTGGTGGTATTTGATCACCTCTGCGCTTTTTATTTTTTGCGATATTAATAAAAAAATGCGAAAATTTTGAAAAAATAATATTTTTCTACTTTGACGGTTAAAAAATATCCAATATATTAAATTTTTGTCATATATTTAGGCCAAAATGTATTCAGCTACATGTCTTTGACAAAAAAATTGTCAATGAGCGCATTTTTAACCGCTTTAAGACCGGGAAGATTTTACCCCCTTCCTGACCAGGCCATATTTTGCAGTTCGGCACTGCGTTATTTTAACGGACCATTGCGCGGTCATGCAATGCTGTACCCAAATTAAATTTATGTCCTTTTTTCCCCCACAAATAGAGCTTTCTTTTGGTGGTATTTGATCACCTGTGTGATTTTTACTTTTTGCGCTATAAACAAAAAAAGAACGACAATTTTGAAAAAAATAACAATGTTTTTCACATTTTTTTATCTGAAATTCCCCGAAAAAAAAATGTAAAAATCAAAATTTTGTAACTTTTTTTGCCAATTTGTTTTCTGCTACATATTTTTGGTAAAAAAAAAATCGCAATAAGCGTATTTTGATTGGTTTGCGCAAAATTTATCGCAGCTACTAACTACGGGAAATTTATGTCATTTTTATTGTTTTTTTTTTTAAATAGTAATGGCGGCGATCTGCGATTTTTTTTGCGGGACTGAGACATTGCGGCGGACAGATAGGACCCTTGACTGACATTTTGACACTTTTGGGGGTACCAGTGACATTACTACAGTAATCAGTGCTATACATATGCACTGTTACTGTAAAAATTACACTGGCAGGGAAGGGGTTAATTTTTATTGGAGAGGGAGGGGTTAGGCTCGGTTTCCACTAGTGCGGCTACGAAGTCGTGCTACTTCTAGCACGACTTTGTAGCGAAAGTGAACTGCGGCTTCAGTTAAACTTGTCCCTCATATATAGAGGGAAGTCGCACTGAAGGCGGCTCAAAAGTAGTGCACGATCTACTTTTGAAGTCGCCGCAACTGAAGCTGCGGCAGTGGAAACGGGCCCCATTGAAAGCAATGGCTTTTGACTTGCTGTGCGACTTGACATGTGTCAAGTCGCACCGCAAGTCGCACTAGTGGAAACCGAGCCTTAATGTATGCCTGGTGCTTACTGACGTGTGTGGGGGGATGGGACTGTGTGACACAGGGACAGATTGCAGGTTCAGCTATGCTGAACCCTGCAATCTGACCCTGCCTGTCACACACTCGATTCCCCGACGATCGGGGAAGAGCGGCGGTAATCACCGCCGCTCCTCCCCTGGCCCGACTCCCGCTGTAACTGAATACAGCGGGAGCGAGCCCCCAGCGGCGCGCGCGCGGCGCCCACAAGGGGAGGAGTCCAGCGACGTAGGTCTACGTCGCTGGACGAAATCGAACCCCTTTGCCGCAGTAGCGCCAATGTGAGCGGCCGGTAAGTGGTTAAATTGTGTGTGTGTGTCTCTGTCTATTCCTCCACAAAATGAAATCCTGCATGTCTATAATATAAACTTTTCCTCTTCTATTCACACAGAATCATCTCGTCTTTGCCATGGAATGCCTGAGCAGAGGGGATCTTTGTAATATCATGGATGCAGATCTAAGTCCTACGAAACATATAAGGTAAGCTCAATGACCGGGTCACTCTGGAGACGGGGGTGACTGACCACTGAGGACAGCAAGTGACATAGTCAGCCCCTTCACCTGAGCCCCATCCCTCTATAACTCTATGTGCTACAGGGGGAAATCATTTCATTTTTAGATTTCATTGGTCTGAGATGATTTGTGATGCTAATTTATATTTCTCTTTCTCCATCAGATACTTCATAGCGGAAATGATTTGCGGTCTGCAGTTTCTGCATTCTAGGGAGATCGTCCACAGAGACATTAAGCCGGCAAATATCCTCTTGGATGACGCTGGCCACATCAAAATCGCCGATTTCGGCTTGGCAGAAGTCGGTGTCACGGAGTCCAAGAGGACTAAAGAACAAGTGGGGACACCAACGTACATGGCGCCAGAGGTAAGATACCTACTATTCACCGAATATTATACTTAATTGTAATGTTTATTATTAGGGGATATAGAGATAACCTAAAGGGACCTTAATTTTCACTAAATGAAGAATTTCGCCGCTGGTGCCCTTGTTGCTTTTAGAGGGTTTCCAGGCTGGAACTATATTCAAGGTGTATGCCTTCCCCATTGGTTTGTATTGGTGACCAATGTCATTGGGTAAGAAAGTGAGGGGAGATCAAAAATGTTAGAGTTTTCCCCAGATGAGGCGAGGAGAAACCTTGAATGGGGACACCTGTTCTGGGGAAATTTACCTCTTTACCACTTTCCTTTTTTGTCTCTGCGAGACCTAAAGCCCCTCCTCCAATATTCACAACTCCGTCTTAGTTTGATGTCTTTTGAGCACAATTTTAAGACTCTTAGGAGGCTTTATAGATCACACATACAAGCATGGAGTCCTATGGAACTCCTTACCCCGATCAGTGGCAGCGGTGGTGGTGAGGGGGGGGGGGGATCAGTGGCAGTGATGAGGGGGTGGTATCTGTGGTAGTGGTGGTAGTGAGGGGGTGGGATCTGTGGCAGCTGTGGTGGTGAGGGAACTTAACTTGGATCAGTGGCAGCAGTGGTGGTGGTGAGGGGGGTGGATCAGTGGTGATGGGGGTAAGGGGGGTGGGATCAGTGGCAGCAGTGGAGGTGGTGAGGGGGTGGGATCAGTGGCAGCGGTGGTGGTGAGGGGGGTGGGATCAGTGGGAGTGGTGGTAGTGAGGGGGGTGGGATCTGTGGCAGCTGTGGTGGTGAGGGAAGTTGGATCAGTGGCAGCAGTGGTGGTGGTGAGGGGGGGTGGATCAGTGGTGGTGGGGGTAAGCAGGGTGGGATCTGTGGCAGTGGTGGGGAGGGGGGGCGAGATCTGTGGCAGCGGTGGTGGTGGTGAGGGTAGTGGATCAGTGGCAGTGGTGGTGAGGGTAGTGGATCAGTGGCAGTGGTGGTAGGGGTGGTCAATCTGTGATAGCGGTGGTGGTGAGGGGGGTGGGATCAGTGGCAGCGAGGGAGGGAGGGGCCGCGCCGCGCCGCTCACACTGACAGAGCCAGGAGAGGAACGGGCAGCTCACAGCTGAAGATCGGAACGAGCGGGCCCTTCACAGCAGAGCGAGTGACGAACAGGCGGGCCCCCCGCACAGTGGCAGAACGCCAGGGCCCAGTCGCAAGTGCGACTGCTGCAACTCTGGTAGTTCCGCCACTGCCTCAATCTGTCAGATTATCTCCTACTGCTTTTAGACGATCCCTATAAACTCTCCTCTTCAGAGAAGCCTATCCTACCCACACCTAAAAACTATACTTCCATTTTCTCCATCAGCTCATCCTCCACAGTTATTGCCTTTTGTTTCACTTTCTAGATTGTAAGCTCTAACGAGCAGGGCCATCCAATTCCTCCTGTATTGAATTGTATTGTAACTGTATTGTCTTCCCTCATATTGTAAAGCGCTGCACAAACTGTTGGCGCTATATAAATCCTGTATAATAATAATCTCTGTCCTCTACAATAAACTCATCCTTATTTTTCTCTATTATGTTTCTACAGGTCCTTCAAAGGATTCCATACTTTGGCATGGCTGATTATTACTCCTTGGGAGTAATAGTATATAGGATGGTGTTCGGCATACATCCATTTCTTACCGGCAAGGAGTCCTCACGAGGAATACAGATGAAAGTGACCACCATGGAACCGCATTATCCAGAGATAAGTGGCACTGATCTCCATGACATCATTGACAGGGTAAGTATACACAGAACTTTTACATCTTTTAGGGACAAAGTCCTTTCCAAGTTACATATATTTTTTACAGGATTTTAGAAAACACGATTTCACCTTCTTATCGGCGCCCATTGATGGAGGTCACAGCAGTACTTTCAGCTTAATGGAAGGATCTGCCTTCACGTGTCATAAGGAAAACTGCAGCCTTTTTATCCCTTTAGCAGTGGTCACAGAAAGTCCAATCTAAGAAATGAAAATCCTATTGCAGAGGATGTGTGAGGAAAGCAGCGGCCCTTGTGTCTCCTTAAATCCAATTGCAGAGGATGTGTTTAACTTAACCACTTAAGCCCCGGAAGATTTTACCCCCTTCCTGACCAGGGCCTATTTTGCGATTCGGCACTGCGTGACTTTAACGGACAATTGCGCGGTCGTGTGACACTGTACATAAACTAATTTGATGTCCTTTTTTTCACACAAACAGAGCTTTCTTTTGGTGGTATTTGATCACGTGTGGGATTTTTTGATCATGCGCTATAAACAAAAAAAGAGCGACAATTTTGCAAAAATAACAATATTTTTCACATTTTTTTATATGAAATTCCCCAAAAAAATGTAAAAATCAAAATTTTTTAACATTTTCGGCCGATTTGTTTTATGCTACATATGTTTGGTAAAAAAAAATCGCAAAAAGCGTATTTTGATTGGTTTGCGCAAAAGTTATTGCGTTTACTAACAAAGGGAAAGATTTTTGTAATTTTTGGTGTTTTTTTTTTAACGAGTAATGGCAGCGATCTGCGTTTTTTTTTGCGACATTGTGGCGGACAGATTGGACCCTTGACTGACATTTTTGACACTTTTGGGGGTACCAGTGACATTTCTACAGTAATCAGTGCTATACATATGCACTGTTACTGTAAAATTACACTGGCAGTGAAGGGGTTAACTTTTTTTGAGAGGAAGGGGCTGTGTGTGTCCCTAGGGGCGTGATTCTAACTGTGATTGGCTGTGGCTTGAGGTGTAGGAACAATGATCAACGGTCCTACATAGTAGAACCGTATGATCACTGTTCCTACACAGGGGAGAATGACAGGTGGCTTGTTTACACTAGCCGCCTGCCTTTCTCCCGCTGTCACGGACGATCCTGAGTGAGCGGCGGACATCGGGTCCGCCGCTCACACGCGCGGGGGGGTCCGTGACCCAAGTGGTTAAATTCATGGTCTGGGTGGTTCCCTTGGATAGTGATGGGGGCCAATCGCACACACAGCAAATTCAATTTCTGGGGACATTCCTTACACAGACAACATATAGAACTACCCTGGGACTGCCAACATCATAATAAAAAATTATTGCAGTTGCAGAATTCATAGAACGATGTTTTTTAATCCACTCCTCATTACAATTAATTACAAATTAGCTGATCTTTATTTTCTTTAAAAACTCTTCTAAACTGATATGACACAAATAAGGCGCCATGCTACCATCCAATACATTTAGGACATAGTAGCAGGTTACAAATAAAAATAATGGAAATTAAAATATGTAACTGCCAGAATTAAATAATACATTTTTTCAGAGATTGCTCATGTTATATTTTGTTCCTTTTTACAGTTCCTATGTAAAGACCAAGAGAAGCGGATGAAGCTAGTAAGAAATATCAGAGAACACCCCTTCTTATGGAACGTGGACTGGAAGGAGACAGAGGAGGGGAAGTCACCGCCTCCATTTCCATCAAAACATGTAAGTATATAGATAAGGGAGGAGTCCCAGCACAATGGGGAGATTTTTAGGGATTTTTTCTGTATCAATCAGAAATATTGACAAAATATTTTTTTCTCTTTCCAGATTTATGAGGAACATGTGACTGAAGGAGTGCCAGGGGATGTATTCATTCAACGTGTAGAGCATGGGAGGCCGATAGCTCCATGGAAGCAGAAGAAATTTGACGGCTTCACCTACATGAGTGGGCAGTTGAATTGCAGCCGGCGGCCTGATAACCACCATTGGGAAACCAGTAACATCAACACAGAGCCTCGTCGCCACTATCCGAGGGGCAATGACATCAGAGAGCCTCGTCGCTACTATCCGAGGGGCAATGACATCAACAGAGAGCCTCGTCACCACTATCCGAGGGACAATGACATCAACAGAGAGGCTCGTCACCACTATCCGAGGGGCAATGACATCAACAGAGAGCCCCGTCACCATTATCCGAGGGGCAATGACATCAACAGAGAGCCTCGTCACCACTATCCGAGGGGCAATGACATCAACAGAGAGCCTCGTCACCACTATCCGAGGGGCAATGACATCAACAGAGAGCCTCGTCACCACTATCCGAGGGAAAATGACATCAACAGAATGCCTCGTCGCCATGATCAAAGGGCAGAGCCTCATTACCACCATCCGAGGGGCAATTACACCAACAGAGAGCCTCGTCCTCACCATTCGAGGGCAGAGCCTCATTACCACCATCCGAGGGGCACTGACATCAACAGAGAGCCTCGTCACTACCATTTGAGGGAAGAGCCTCATTTCCACCATCAGAGGGGCACTGACATCAACAGAGAGCCTCGTCACTACCATTCGAGGGCAGAGCCTCATTTCCACCATCAGAGGGGCACTGACATCAACAGAGAGCCTCGTCGCCACCATTAGAGGGCAGAGCCTCAATGCCACCATCAAGGGGCAGTGAAATCAACAGAGAGGCTCGTCACCACTATCCGAGGGGCAATGACATCAACAGAGAGCCTCGTCACCACTATCCAAGGGACAATGACATCAACAGAGAGCCCCGTCACCATTATCCGAGGGGCAATGACATCAACAGAGAGCCCCGTCACCATTATCCGAGGGTAAATGAGGTCAACAGAGAGCCTCGTCGCCACCATCCAAGGGAGGATTCTCATTACCACCATCCGAGGACGGAGCCTCGTTACTATACATAGCATATCTACATAGCACCATACATAGCACCCTACATAGCATGTCTATATAGCACCATACATAGCATAATATATATCACCATATATAGCACCGTACATAGGCACTATTTATAACTCCATCAGGGCCTCCAATAAGGGGGTACCACCAGTCCTGCTGTAGGGGGCTGGGCACAGACAACATGAGGAATCGGTGCGGCGGGTGGAGGCACTGATCAGTGGGGGGGCACTGATCAGTGCGGAAGCTCAATGCATATATTCTGAATGATGATTTTGAACATGCAGGTACGTGTGTTTTATTGCACAAGAGACATTGCAACTACAAAACAACCTACATACTATCATACATAGCACCATACATAGAATGTCTACATACCTCCATACATACCATAATACATATCACCATATATAGCACCATACATAGGCACCATTCATAGCTCCATCAGGGCCTCCAATAAGGGGGTACCACCAGTCCTCCTGTAAGGGGCTGGGCACAGACAACATGAGGAATCGGTGCGGCGGGTGGAGGCACTGATCAGTGGGGGGACACTGATCTGTGCGGAAGCTCAATGCATATATTCTGAATGATGATTGTGAACAAGCAGATACGTGTGTTTTATAACATACCACAATACATAGCACCATACATACCACCATCCATAATATATGTCGAGCAGATGAACTGGGCACCCTAGACTGATGATTCTGGGATATTCTGATCGCCTTAGGGGGTCAGGAAGGAATTTTTGCCCCTTTGAAGTCCATGTGACTAAGGGGGTTTTTCGCCTTCCTCTGAATCATCCGAAGGTTTAGGAGTGTGAAAAGGCTCCTCCTCTAAAGAGTCTGAGGATAACAGTGGCCGATCTCTGATTCTCTCCGAAGCCTGACAATCATTTCCTTCTATGTATTTATCTCCAATAAAAATTTGTTGTACCTTAATTATCTTTGTCAAGGTTCTTTCTTATTTTCTCTAATAATCAATATAACTAGAAAAAAAAGTTTGAGACAAACTTTAAGTTGGCTTGAAAAAGCCAGACCAGAAAGTTTGAAAAGTTTAGATCGATCGATCGATCGAAAAGGTTTGAAGATCGATCGATCAATCGAAAAGGTTTGAAGATCGATCGATAGATAGAAAAGGTTTGAAGATCGATCGATAGATAGAAAAGGTTTGAAGATCGATCGATAGAAGAGGTTTGAAGATCAATCGATCAATAGAAAAGGTTTGAAGATCGATCGATCGATAGAAAAGGTTTGAAGATTGATCGATCGATAGAAAAGGTTTGAAGATCGATCGATCGAAAAGGTTTGAAGATCGATCGATTGATCGAAAAGGTTTCAAGATCGATCGATCGATAAGGTTTGAAGATCGATCGATCGATAAGGTTTGAAGATCGATCGATCGAAAAGGTTTGAAGATTGATCGATCGATAAGGTTTGAAGATCGATCGATCGAAAAGGTTTGAAGATTGATCGATCGATCGAAAAGGTTTGAAGTTCGATCGATAGATAGAAAAGGTTTGAAGATTGATCGATCGATCGAAAAGGTTTGAAGTTCGATCGATAGATAGAAAAGGTTTGAAGATCGATCGATCGATAGAAAAGGTTTGAAGATCGATCGATAGATAGAAAAGGTTTGAAGATCGATCGATAGATAGAAAAGGTTTGAAGATCGATCGATAGATAGAAAAGGTTTGAAGATCGATCAATAGATAGAAAAGGTTTGAAGATCGATCGATAGATAGAAAAGGTTTGAAGATCGATCGATCGATCGATAGAAAAGGTTTGAAGATCGATCGATAGATAGAAAAGGTTTGAAGATCGATCGATAGATAGAAAAGGTTTGAAGATCGATCGATAGATAGAAAAGGTTTGAAGATCGATCGATAGATAGAAAAGGTTGGAAGATCGATCGATCGATAGATAGAAAAGGTTTGAAGATCGATCGATAGATAGAAAAGGTTTGAAGATAGATCGATAGATAGAAAAGGTTTGAAGATCGATCGATAGATAGAAAAGGTTTGAAGATCGATCGATAGAAAGAAAAGGTTTGAAGATCGATCGATAGAAAGAAAAGGTTTGAAGATCGATCGATAGAAAAGGTTTAAAGATCGATCGAAAAGGTTTGAAGATCGATCGATCAAAAAGGTTTCAAGGTCGATTGATCGAAAAGGTTTGAAGATCGATCGAAAAGGTTTGAAGATCGATCGAAAAGGTTTGAAGATCAATCGATCGATCGAAACGGTTTGAAGATCGATCGAAAAGGTTTGAAGATCGATCGATCGAAAAGGTTTGAAGATCGATCGATCGAAAAGGTTTGAAGATCGATCGAAAAGGTTTGAAGATCTTTTTTTTATCATGCGCTATAAACAAAAAAAGAGCGACAATTTTGCAAAAATAACAATATTTTTCACATTTTTTTATATGAAATTCCCCCCAAAAAATGTAAAAATCATTACATTTTCAGCCAATTTGTTTTATGCTACATATGTTTGGTAAAAAAAATATCGCAAAAAGCGTATTTTGATTGGTTTGCGCAAAAGTTATCGCGTTTACTAACAAAGGGAAAGATTTTTGTCATTTTTGTTGTTTTTTTTTTTAACGCGTAATGGCGGCGATCTGCGATTTTTTTTGCGGTACTGCGACATTGCGGCGGACAGATCGGACCCTTGACTGATATTTTTGACACTTTTGGGGTTACCAGTGACATTACTGCAGTAATCAGTGCTATACATATGCACTGTTATTGTAAAAATGACACTGGTAGTGAAGGGGTTAACTTTATTTGAGAGGGAGGGGCTGTGTGTGTCCCTAGGGGCGTGATTCTAACTGTGATTGGCTGTCTGTTGAGCTGTAGAAACAGTGATCAACGGTTCTAAATAGTAGAACCGTGTGATCACAGTTTCTACACAGGGGAGAATGACAGGCGGCTTGTTTACATTAGCCTCCTGACTTTCTCCCTCTGCAGCGGCGATCGCAGAGTGACCTGCGGACATCGGGTCCGCCGGTCACACGCGCGGGGGGGTCCGTGACCACGCGGGAGCGCGCCTCCGGCGGCGCGCGCTCGCTCCCTAGACCCTCACAGGCTAGCGACGTAGACCTATGTCACTTTGCCTGTGAGGGGCTGACTGCCGAAGTAGATAGTCGTTAGGCAGTCGGCAAGTGGTTAAAAAGGGGGCCTGCAGATCTCGCCTCCCTCCCCTATGTGAATGAGTATGGGGTACATTGTATCCTTACTCATTCACCAAAAATGGATCAAAAAGAAATAAACAGAGAGACAGTTTTTCACAATTCCTTTAGTAAAAAAACAAAAACAATGTGCCCCATTGTGGAAACATTGTCAATCCCGATGCCCGCCGCCAAAAAAAAAAAAAAAAGAGCTCCGCTCACGTTGAAGGATCCTGCTGTTTTCTCTGCCGTGTGACATTTCTTAACCGCTTCCCGACCACCCACCGCCTTTTTACTGCGGCAGTGCGGCCCTCCTGCGCGAACCGACGTAGACCTACGTCGGTCGCGCGCCTGCAGCTAGGGGGCGAGCTCGCGCTGCTGTCGGCGCGCTCTCACCTCCACTCAGCAGCAGGGATTCCGATGCATGGGGCAGGCGGCTCCGATTGCCGTCTGACACCCGCGATCGCTCCCCGCTGAGAGAGAAGAAAGGTCGGCTGTTGTAAACACAGCTGACCGACCTTCTCCCTGTAATGATCACAGAGCCCCTGTGCTCCTTCTATATATGATCACAGGTCTCTATGGTCATTTCACAAGCCACGCCCCCCCCACAGTTAGAATCACTCCCCTAGGCTCACATTTAACCCCTTGGTCACCCACAATGTTAACCCCTTCCCTGCCAGTGTCATTATTACAGTAACAGGGCATTTTTTTAGCACTGATTACTGTAGTAATGTCACTGGTCCCCCCCAAAAGTGTCAAAAATGTCAGTTAGGGGTCCGATCTGTCCGCCGCAATGTCGCAGTCCCGCTAAAAATCGCAGATCGCCGCCATTACTAGTAAAAAAAAAAAAACAATAAAAATGACAAAAATCTTTCCCGTAGTTAGTAGACACGATAACTTTTGCGCAAACCAATCAAAATACGTTTATTGCGATTTTTTTTTTTACCAAAAATATGTAGCAGAAAACAAATTGGCCTAAAATGTTAAAAAATTTTGATTCTTTTTTGAGAATGTTATATAGCAGAAAGTGAAAAACATTTTTTTTTTTTTTCCAGAATTGTCGCTCTTTTTTTGTTTATAGCGCAAAAAATAAAAATCGCACAGGTGATCAAATACCAAAAAAAGAAAGCTCTAATTGTGAGAAAAAAAGGACATACATTTTGTTTGGGTACAGCATCGCACGACCGCGCAATTGTCAGTTAAAGTCACGCAGTGCCAAGTTGAAAAAAAGTGGCCTGGTCACTAAGGGGGGCAAATCCTTCCGGTCTTAAAGTGGTTAACCACTTGCCACTGTCACTGGTACCCCCAAAAGTGTCAAAAATGTCGGTCAAGGGTCCGATCTGTCCGCCGCAAAGTCGCAGTCCCGCAAAAAAAATCGCAGATCACCGCCATTACTAGTTTAAAAAAAACAATAAAAATGACAGAAATCTTTCCCTTAGTTAGTAGACACAATAAATTTTGCGCAAACCAATCAAAATACGCTTATTGCGATTTTTTTTACCAAAAACATGTAGCAGAATACAAATTGGCCTAAAATGTTAAAAATTTTTGATTTTTAAATTTTTTTGGGGAATTTTATATAAAAAAATCTGAAAAATATTGTTATTTTTTTCAAAATTTTCGCTATTTTTATGTTTATAGCGCAAAAAGTAAAAATCGCACAGGTGATCAAATAGCACCAAAAGAAAGCTCTGTTTGTGGGAAAAAAAGGACGTCAATTTCATTTGGGTACAGCGTTGCACGACCGCGTAATTGTCCCTTAAAGTCACGCAGTGCCGAATCGCAAAATAGGCCCTGGTCTTTGAGCAGCCAAATCCTCCGGGGCTTAAGTGGTTAAATAGCTAAGAGGTGGACCACCCCGGTGTTGTCACCTGATGGCATCGCCTCCTTGTGAGGTCATCAATCTAGGCATGCTGGGTCTGTGACGTTACAACGGTGCGGTGTCACCATGTAGCATCGACAGCTGGCCCCGCCCTTTAGTTATTTAAGAACTGTCATATGGCAGAGCAGGCAGACAGGGGGAGGCTTTGTCGTCAGTCAAGCTTTTTTTTGTTCCCGTTTTTTGGGGTCGGCGGTAGCGGCGTGCATCGTGATTGAAGATGGATCTACACCGGGTTACATTGTTTTTGCTGTTCTCTAAGATTTTATTTCTTTTTGACACTTTTTTTGGTGAATGTACAATATACCCCTACTCATTCAGATAGAGGGGGGTAGGGATCTGGGGGACTTCTTGTTAAAAGGAGGCTTTTAGGTTCTGATAAGCCCCCTGCCTGCAGACCCCCACAACCACCGGCCATGGTTGTGGGGAAGAGGCCCTTTTCCCATCATAATATCTTGGTGCTTGCATTTCTTCCCATGACCATCTCCCCCAGGCAGACTACATATACTGATCCCCCCCTACACAAGACATGACTGGCCAGAGAGGGATTACTTTGATGCAGTTGGCCGGCTTAACCACTTTACAACCGGAGGATTTTGCTGTCTTCCGTCCAGGCCACTTTTTGCGATTCGGCGCTGTGCGACTTCAACTGACAATTGCGCGGTCGTCCGACGCCGTACCCAAACGAAATTTACGTCCTTTTTTTCCCACAAACAGAGCTTTCTTTTGGTGGTATTTGATCACCTGTGCGATTTTTACTTTTTGCGCTATAAACAAAAAAAGAGCGTTTATTTTGAAAAAATAACAATATTTTTCACATTTTTTTATATGAAATTCCCCCCAAAAAAGATGTAAAAACCAATTTTTTTAAAAGTTTTTGGCCAATTTGTTTTATGCTACATATGTTTGGTAAAAAAAATCGCAATAAGCGTATTTTGATTGGTTTGCGCAAAAGTTATTGCGTTTACTAACAAAGGGAAAGATTTCTGTCATTTTTGGTGTTTTTTTTTTAACGCGTAATGGCGGCGATCTGCGATTTTTTTTGCAGGACTGCGACATTGCGGCGGACAGACCGGACCCCTGACTGACATTTTTGACACTTTTGGGGGTACCAGTGACATTACTGCAGTAATCAGTGCTATATATATGCACTGTTACTGTAAAAATGACACTGGCAGGGAAGGGGTTAATTTTATTGGAGAGGGAGGGGTTAATGTATGCCTGGTGCTTACTGACGTGTAGGGGGGGAGGTGACTATGTGATTCATGGACAGATCGGATGTCCAGCTATGCTGAACAGTCCGATCTGTCACTCCCTGTCACTATGGAGATCCGCCCGCTGTGTTTACACACAGCGGGCGGATCTCCAGACTCGATCCCCGACGATCGGGGAAGAGCAGCGGCGATCGCCGCTGCTCCTCCCCTGGCCCGACTCCCGCTGTGAATGAAAACAGCGGGAGCGAGCCTCCGGCGGCGCGCAAGCGCCGCCCAGAAGGGGAGGAGTCCAGTCACGTTAATACTACGTGGCTGGACGGGAACGAGCCACTCTGCCGCAGTAGTATTACTGTGAGCGGTTGCAGAGTGGTTAAACATGTATTGCGATACACGTAAACTAAAAATCCCTCTATTTCTGCAACGTTTAATAGAAAAGGGTGTAAATCGGTGTCATAGTTGCCAACATTTGAAAAAATTTTCCAGGGACACTTTGCAGCACACATCTATTACTTACCACACCCACTTCCCTGAAGCCCTGCCCACTCAGCGTAATTAATCTCCGCCTACTTATCATCAGATTATAAAGTCTACTCAATAAAGAGAGAAATACAGGAAATTGAAAAGGGAATTTCAAACTTAAGGCCAAAGTAGCAGAGTAAATTACCCGGGACAGGGTCCTATTTGCCGGGTCTGTCCCGGCAAAAACGGGACAGTAGACAGCTATGCGGTTTGCAGAGGGGACATTCCGATTCTGTAGTGGTAATATGTGGTCACACTTCTGATGGGTTGTAAATATGTATAAGTTATTTGGATTGTAACACAGGTATATCTTATTCCCCATACCCAAGATGCCCCACACTGGCATGGCTGCCACTTCTTCACTATCTATCACTCACTGCTCTGAGGACCTTTAGGCTCCATGTACACGGGACGTTGTAAATGGCCGTTTAGGAGCATTTGGGCGTTTTTTTCAGAAGCCCCTGAACCCACCTACATGTTATCTTATCTGTCCATGTACACAGGGTCGTTTACAGTCATTTGCAGGCAGTTGAGTTCAGGGACGTTTTTTGGAAAGCAACTATTTGCGTTCGAACGTGTGTTTCCCGGCGTTTCAAACGCAAACACGCCACCGAACGCGGCTGAACGCGATGACCCGCGTTTAGCGCTCGCGTTTTTCCATTTTAAAGGGGAATGATTTTTTTGACCTCTAGGAACGGTTCTAAACGCAAACGCCCGCTAAACGCCCGCTAAACGCGGGTGCAAACGCGACCTAACGGACGTTTTGAACGTCCTAAAAATTCCAGCATTCAAAGGGACTTTTAACAACGTCCCGTGTACATGGAGCCTTAGGCCCCTTTCACACAGGCGGACCGTTCAGATCCGCCTGTCCGTTTTTTTGGCGGATCTGAACGGTCCCCCCATGCATTCCTATGGGGGATCGGATGTCAGCGGAGACATGTCCGCTGACACCCGATCCGATCCGTCAAATCTGGACGGATGGAAACCCTATTTTCCATCCGTCCAGCGGATCGGATGGGATCGGATGAGAACGGACTGATGGTCTGTTCCCATCCGATTTCCCCCATAGAGATGCATGGGGAACTGACAGCTGTGTCTCCGCACACAGCGCAGAGACACAGCTGTCATCCTGCTGCTCAGCGGGGGATAGGCGGCTCGATCCCCCGCTGGGAAAAGCGGAGTCCGTTTGACGGACTGCTGTGTGAAAGGAGCCTTAATGGCTACCTAGGCCCTGATTCCGCCTCCTCAACACTACAGGCTTCCCAACCCTAACTATGTGGTCAATTTAGGGAACTACACCAGGCACCTCTGTGCCCCCTACCTGACAGATTAACGCATACATTATACATTAAACCACAGATGAGGGAGGTGTACCTCAAATAAGCAATATCTTAGATAAAAGAAACGGTAAATATCTGTGCTTGGAAAAATAATTGGCATGAAGGTAAGGCAGCCAGCACAATGGGCAAGATGACACAATCCAATTCAATGTATATAAATGGGCAGCGCCAATATAAGATACAATGATAAAAGTTCAAATGGTGAACATGATAGAACAATATTAAAAGTTCAAATAAATTCCAAACGAAAAGTAACGGAGAAGAGTCCTCCACACACCAGTGAGTGTCAATGAAAGCAATGAAGGGGAAATCCAATCACCATGTGGATAAAAGGTAAACTGCGCACCAGATGTTGTTGACTCTCAAATTATAGAGAAGCCACCAGCAGCATGATTGTACAGAAATAAGAGAGGTTCCAGCGATATCCTCAAGGTTCACAGGGATGTATAAATGACCGTGACCCTCCCAGGTCCACCAACATCCAAACTACGAGGGACATCCTCTGAAAGGAAGGAAGATGGTCATTGTACTTTGGATGTTGGCCTTGTACCTCCCACTGACACCAACGGTGGGGCAATATTCCTCCCACTGACACCAATGATAGGGCACTATTACTATCACTGACACCAATGATGGGGCACTATTCCTCCCACTGACACCAATGATGGGGCACTATTCCTCCCACTGACACCAATGATGGGACACTATTCCTCCCACTGACACCAATGATGGGACACTATTCCTGCCACTGACACCAATGATGGGACACTATTCCTCCACTGACACCAATGATGGGACACTATTCCTCCACTGACACCAATGATGGGACACTACTTCTCCCACTGACACCAATGATGGGGCACTATTCTTCCCACTGATACCAATGATGGGGCACTATTCCTCCCACTGACACCAATGATGGGACTCTATTCCTGCCACTGACACCAATGATGGGACACTATTCCTCCCACTGACACCAATGATGGGGCACTATTCCTCCCACTGACACCAATGATGGGACACTATTCCTCCCACTGACACCAATGATGGGACACTATTCCTCCCACTGACACCAATGATGGGACACTATTCCTCCCACTGACACCAATGATGGGACTCTATTCCTGCCACTGACACCAATGATGGGACACTATTCCTCCCACTGACACCAATGATGGGGCACTATTCCTCCCACTGACACCAATGATGGGACACTATTCCTCCCACTGACACCAATGATGGGGCACTATTCCTCCCACTGACACCAATGATGGGGCACTATTCCTCCCACTGACACCAATGATGGGACACTATTCCTGCCACTGACACCAATAATGGGACACTATTCCTGCCACTGACACCAATGATGGGGCACTATTCCTCCCACTGACACCAATGATGGGGCACTATTCCTCCCACTGACCCCAATTATGGGACACTATTCCTCCCACTGACACCAATGATGGGGCACTATTCCTGCCACTGACACCAATGATGGGACACTATTCCTTCCACTGACACCAATGATGGGGCACTATTCCTCCCACTGACACCAATGATGGGACACTATTCCTCCCACTGACACCAATGATGGGACACTATTCCTGCCACTGACACCAATGATGGGACACTATTCCTCCACTGACACCAATGATGGGACACTACTTCTCCCACTGACACCAATGATGGGGCACTATTCCTCCCACTGACACCAATGATGGGACACTATTCAATATTATGGGCACAATTGCTGTACCCCCTTGTGCATCTGCTGCTATGGTGATAACAATGGTGAAAAGTGATTTAAACAATATGAGAGCCTCATAATCCAATAAAGGGCCCTTGTTTCACAGCGTAGAAACCCATAGCAACCACAGTTCACCCCGTGCTCTCCATTCCCCCTGTAGCACTACTCCCATAGGAGCTGCTGGTTACGGATTCCCCTGGGTTACCCACAGAAGAGTCCTCCACACACCAGTGAGTGGCAATGAAAGCAATGAAGGGGAAATCCAATCACCAATCACCATGTGGATAAAAGGTAAACTGCTCACCAGATGTTGTTGACTCTCAAATTATAGAGAAGCCACCACCAGCATGATTGTACAGAAATAAGAGATGTTCCAGCGATATCCTCAAGGTTCACAGGGATGTATAGATAAATGACCGTCACCCTCCCAGGCCCACCAACATCCAAACTACGAGGGACATCCTCTGAAAGGAAGGAAGATGGTCACTGTACTTTGGATGTTGGCCTTGTACCTCCCACTGACACCAACGGTGGGGCAATATTCCTCTTACTGACACCAATGATAGGGCACTATTACTATCACTGACACCAATGATGGGGCACTATTCCTCCCACTGACACCAATGATGGGGCACTATTCCTCCCACTGACACCAATGGTGGGGCACTATTCCTCCCACTGACACCAAGGGTGGGGCACTATTCCTCCCACTGACACCAATGATGGGACACTATTCCTCCCACTGACACCAATGATGGGACACTATTCCCCCCACTGACACCAATAATGGGACACTATTCCTGCCACTGACACCAATGATGGGACACTACTTCTCCCACTGACACCAATGATGGGGCAGTATTCCTCCCACTGACACCAATGATGGGACACTATTCCTCCCACTGACACCAATGATGGGACACTATTCCTGCCACTGACACCAATGATGGGACACTATTCCTCCACTGACACCAATGATGGGACACTACTTCTCCCACTGACACCAATGATGGGGCACTATTCTTCCCACTGATACCAATGATGGGGCACTATTCCTCCCACTGACACCAATGATGGGACTCTATTCCTGCCACTGACACCAATGATGGGACACTATTCCTCCCACTGACACCAATGATGGGGCACTATTCCTCCCACTGACACCAATGATGGGACACTATTCCTCCCACTGACACCAATGATGGGACACTATTCCTCCCACTGACACCAATGATGGGACACTATTCCTCCCACTGACACCAATGATGGGACTCTATTCCTGCCACTGACACCAATGATGGGACACTATTCCTCCCACTGACACCAATGATGGGGCACTATTCCTCCCACTGACACCAATGATGGGACACTATTCCTCCCACTGACACCAATGATGGGGCACTATTCCTCCCACTGACACCAATGATGGGACACTATTCCTGCCACTGACACCAATAATGGGACACTATTCCTGCCACTGACACCAATGATGGGGCACTATTCCTCCCACTGACACCAATGATGGGGCACTATTCCTCCCACTGACCCTAATGATGGGACACTATTCCTCCCACTGACACCAATGATGGGGCACTATTCCTCCCACTGACACCAATGATGGGGCACTATTCCTCCCACTGACACCAATGATGGGGCACTATTCCTCCCACTGACACCAATGATGGGACACTATTCCTGCCACTGACACCAATAATGGGACACTATTCCTGCCACTGACACCAATGATGGGACACTATTCCTTCCACTGACACCAATGATGGGGCACTATTCCTCCCACTGACACCAATGATGGGACACTATTCCTCCCACTGACACCAATGATGGGACACTATTCCTGCCACTGACACCAATGATGGGACACTATTCCTCCACTGACACCAATGATGGGACACTACTTCTCCCACTGACACCAATGATGGGGCACTATTCCTCCCACTGACACCAATGATGGGGCACTATTCTTCCCACTGATACCAATGATGGGGCACTATTCCTCCCACTGACACCAATGATGGGACTCTATTCCTCCCACTGACACCAATGATGGGGCACTATTGATCTTTTATTGAAAAGAATCAAGCAACATATTTTATACAAAAGTAAAAAACAGAACTATAGTACAATATTCCAACAAAAAAAAAAACAAAGGAATTCACATCCATGTGCAGAATATATACAATATATACATAATCCACTTCCAACATTCTTAGAAAACTATTTACATAAAGCAGCAGAGAGGGCCTAAGAGGCACAACCCATCACCTATGTATGCAGCCATTTATCAAAAACTGAGCATTAAGAAAAAATCTAGGGTGATAAGAGACAGAAAGCCACACCCGGGAAAGAGACTCCTGGCAGTCAGGGAGGCTTGAAACCCCTCCACGCCTTCAGCCAAGCCCTCTGACCCCACTTGTCTCTCTCAAGCGCCCGAATCTTCCCCACCTCATGCAGAATGTCACACACCACCACCTGAACAGGAAGGATTTTACGCCGAAGGGTGACCTGACACCGTGCGTTCCAGGTGTAATAACGGACTACTAAGCTAACTAAAAAAAGTGTATCCAAACAAAAGCCCCCACCAGTATTGAATGCTCCGTACACCCACTCAGCATAACCCAGCCTGGAGAGGAAAGGAACACCGAGGGCCCGCCCAACCTGTTTGTATACCTCTATGTTAAAAGGGCAACGAAGCAGAAAATGGTCCATAGTCTCCTCCTCACCTGTACATTCCTCCCGAGGACAACCACGATCCATCCCACTGCGGAATTTCAAATTGCCCCGAACATAGAGCCTCCCGTGGAAGCACAACCAGGCCAGATCCCTGAATTTAAGGGGGACTCTAGCCAAATTAATCAATCTTAACCCTTCCCTCAAAATTGGGCCTGGGCAATCCCTTAAGGCCAGTGGGTCATGAAAGACTTCACTCAAGACTCGGCTCATAAGGACTTTCCTCGGAGCGGATCTGAGATCTTCAGCCGACAGTCGCCACTGCCGCAGCAACTTCAGACACGGAGCGACATAGGCTGGGAGCTGACCACGATGACCCCTGAGATTCTTCACTTGGCCACCTTCTTCCCAAAGTCGCAGAAAAGGCCTAAACCAAGATCTAAACATGCCTGCCCATCCAGGAGGTTCCACTGTAAGCATACTACCAATGTTAAACTTGAGAAATAGCAGTGAAAAGAAAAGAACGGGGTTGACCATACCTAAGCCACCCTCCCTCCTGGATAGATAGGTGACATTCCTCTTGATGGGGTTCAGTCTGTTCCCCCACAGCATCTGGAAGAACACACTATAGATCCTAGCATAGAGAGACACTGGCAAGATGCAGACAGGGCTGACATACAAGAAGATCGGTATCAGGTAAGTCTTAATCAGATCAACCCTTTCCCTCAGAGATAACTTCCATCTCTTCCAGCTGACCACCTTAGTATTGGCAACTTCCAGCCTGCCCTCCCAGTTTTTGAGGCCATAATCGCCAGGTCCAAATTCAATGCCTAATATCTTAATTTTTTCCTGGGGCACTGGAAAAGTGTCCGGGAGATCAAACCCCTCACCTTCCTTTCCCATCCAAAAAACTTCACTCTTTTCCTGATTGATCTTGGAGCCTGATGCTTCAGAGTACCGTGATGTCAGAGAGACCACCTCCTCCGCTTCATCTGTCCCAGTGACAATCACTGACACATCATCCGCATAGGCAACAACCCTCAAAGGCGGCTCACCCGGGATTCCCACTGGTACCCCACACAACATGCTGCTCTCTAGCCTCCTGATGAAGGGGTCGATTGCAAACACATAGAGCAGGGGACTCAGCGGACAACCCTGGCGCACCCCAGAACCAACCTCAAAGGACTGTCCAACCCAACCATTAACAAGAGGGAAGCTTTCTGCCCCCTTATACAAAACTTTTAACCAATCGACAAAACCACCCGGCAGACCGTACTTACTAAAGAGCAACCACAGGTACTCATGGTTGACACGATCGAAAGCCTTTGCCTGATCCAATGCCAGTAGATACTTTCCCCAGCCTGCAGCCCTGCACTGCTCCAAGGCCTCCCGGACAGCTAAAACCGCTGTGAAGGTGCTCCTACCCTGGATCGAACAGTGCTGATGGCGAGAAAGCAAAGACTCTGCTACTGCCGATAGGCGCCAGAAAAGTATCTTCGCCAGCACCTTTCTATCGACATTGAGAAGGCTGATGGGGCGCCAATTCTCAATCATCGAAGGATCTTTACCTTTTGAAAGAAGAATCACAGCTGAGTGTCTCATGGAAGGGGGAAGCACCCCCTCAGCAAGACAACTGTTAAAAATCTCTACCAAATGTGGGGCCAGAATAGACTTAAAGGCTTTGTAAAACTCAGCCGTCAGACCATCCGGTCCAGGTGACTTCTTGATGGCAAGCTGTTCAATTGCCCTAGTCACCTCTTCAACTGTGATCTCTTCTGTCAAATTCATCAAAGGGACATCTCCACCATTTAGACCTGGAATAGAGTCCAAAAAGCTTTCCATCTTGTCTCGGTCAAGCTCCTTCCTCCCAAGAAGTTCAGCATAAAAAGACCTCACGACCTCCAGGATCCCTGACCTGGACTTTGTCAAGGAACCTGTACTATCCTTAAGGCCAACGACCATCTTAACAGCTACACCCTGTTTGCAGTTCTGGTAAGGGTCAGGCGAGTGGTATTTCCCATAGTCCCGCTCCAGAACCAAAGAGATATGCCGGTCATATTGACACTTCCTGAGGAGGATTTTCACTTCAGAGATTGCCCCAGGATCTCCTCCTCTCGAGACAAGAATATCCAGCTTCCTCCGCAAACGTTGGTAGGTCATGTATCTATTAAACTGTTTTTTATTGGCTAGGCCCCTGAAGAATCCAGCAATCCTCTTTTTGGTCAGCTCCCACCACTCAGCCTTGCTGCTACAAAAGTCCAGGATGGTCACCTGTGCCTGAAAGAATTCCTCAAAGGATTGTCTAACATGTTCTTCCTCAAGGAGAGTCGAATTTAATCTCCAGATGCCTTTGCCCCTCTGAGGGAAATCTGAAGCATTCAAGACCACAGATAGCATACAGTGATCAGAGAACTCCACCGCCTGCACCACTGGGGGTGAGAAAGCAGAGGCCTCCTTCAAAAAAAACCTATCTATCCTACTCTGACTATTACCTCGATGAAAGGTGAACCCTGTGTCATCCGGGAGGTGCTTAATGTGCACATCCACAAGACCAGCATCCCTAACCATACTATTTAAAAAAACGCTATCATATCCCAGCCGGTCATTGAAGTCCTTCCTGTCCTTGGGCCTAGTCACAGTATTAAAGTCACCTCCAAAAACCACTTGCCGGGATGTAAAAAGAAATGGCTTGATCCTTGTAAAAAGGCATTTCCTGTCCCACTTTGTGTGCGGCCCATAGATATTAATTAGGCGCAGGTCCTGCCCTCCCACAAGAACGTCTAAGACCATACATCTCCCAATCTCCACCTCAATAACCCGCCGGACAGTTACCATGCCGGTTTTAAACAACACCGCCACCCCGCCGTAAGGCTCGGCCGCAAGAGACCAGTAAGATGGACCATACCTCCACTCTCTCTTGGCCATATGAATATCTGCCAAGGAGGTGAGCCTAGTCTCCTGCAAAAATAAAATTTCAGCATCTAATTGGCTGAACAAAAAGAAGGCCATAGAACGAGCTCTTACCGACTTAATGCTGGCGACATTTATTGTCACCACTTTTAACGGAGGGGGAACCGCCATTTGGGTTATTGGGTGGATTGCTTCTTAGCTCCCCTCTGCTGCTCATCACCAGAAGCCTCTCTCTTTCTTGAAGCCTCCTCCAACTCCATTTCAATTTCTGAATTCTGCTCAGAAGAATCCCCAGATGAGGAGATATCCCAAGCAGAAGCCCTAGAACGGTTGGAGACAGTCACTGAGGCATTCTGTCCCTGTTCCGTCCTCACCGTCTGTCTCTTCCGCCTCACAACCTTCCTTCTCTCCTCCAGGTACTGAAGGTCAGATTCAGAGATGCTTTCATCTCTTGTTTTCTTCTTCTTCTTTGAAGTCTTCACAGAAGACTTCTTTACAGAGGAAGCCGCAGCAGCACCCTTTTTGGTACCCTCTACCACTCCTGGTGGGTGGGGGGCTTCTTTAAGGTCACACTTAGGAAGGGAAGCTTTATCGGGAATAACTGACTTGGGGGGCACAGACTTGGCAGATTCTGACACAAGAGGAGCCGGTACAGTAGGCTGGGGGGACACAGGGACAGACACAGAAGGAAAACTTACAGATACAGGAGGGGTGGGCACAGGGACTAGGGAGGGATCCTGCACAAGACCAGGGGGGTCAGTCACCGCAGAGGAGGGTGGTACAACAGGGGCCTCATCCTCCATCCTGTCCAGCCTTAACAGATCATCTATCACCTCTCTATCCATATTATGCCAGGCTTCAGGACATCGGCTGTAGGGGTGGCCAAGGCGCAGGCACAGGTTGCACCTTATCGCCTGGGTGCAGTCCCTGGCCACATGACCCTGCCCCCGACACACTGAACAGATCAGAGCTGAACAAGAGGAGCTAAAATGCCCCTTTTCTCCACAGCGGTGACACAGTTTTGGCTGACCGGGATAAAAAATGGTCATCCTATCCCTCCCTATAAAGGCAGAGGAGGGCAGGTGACGGACAACATTCCCATCCCTAGCCAACCTGACCGTTACCGACCAACCCCCGGTCCAGATGCCACGCTCATCATGAATTTTATCCGGCCTGGTCAAAACATCCCCATAATTTCTCAACCAGACCTCTAAGTCCCGAGCAGGAACACTCTCATTTGTAAGGACAATAGTAATTTTCTTCACTGTTGACCTTTGGGAAACTGCCACTGGCACCAGACCTTCCCATTCGGGTCTTGACCTGCACCGAGCCATATATCGTTCCCAGAACAAGTCAAGACCCTCTGGTCTGGTGAAACTAACTGTGTATTCCCGGCTTCCAGCCACATGTATCAGGGCATATAGGTCATTAGCCCCAAAACCCATATCTAAGATCAGGTCCACCACCATACGCCTTGCTAGAGGGACTGCACCACCTTCCCATTTAAGGAGGACTACGTTCCGCCTTGGACCCCCAGCAGAAGCCATAGATCCAATACCAGATCCAATGGTGCTCATAGTGGCAGCCCGCGAGGGAAAACCCTGATTAGAAGCAGAGCTCCTCCTTGATTGTAACCCTGGCTTGGTGATATTGCCAGGAGCACAGCTTACCACCTGTGCAAATGTAGGCTTATTAGGGCCAAGACCCCACACTGATGTCACATTATCAGGTACACTACTATTATTATTTTTACCAGCTTGGCCTAAACAAGCAGCATTATCAGTTCCACATATAATGGTGGGATCCACCATGCCTGCAATGTTATTAGGGATAACTGTTTCTGATGCAGTACCAGATGTTTCCTGCTGCTGCGCTGTAGAGTCCTGTTCAACAGTGACTGAAATAGTTTTAAGCTCAGCAGAAGGGGGGTTAATCGGCTCTTCTGGGTTTTGTGGTTCTTCAGCAGAAATGTCATTTTTTAAACACAACTTTTCCTGTTTAGAGACATCAGCAGCAGGCACAACATTGCTGAGCATAGGGGAATCACCCTGAGTGTCATTAGGAAACCCATCATTAGGCAAGGTGCTAAAAGGCACAAAAACTGTTTTATCTGTAAGCTGGGGCTTTATATACTTTACTTTATCAGGCACACTCTCAGGTAAGTCCTCCACATCACCAAACACCAGCTGATCTTCCTGCATTGGAGACTCCATTACCTGTATAACTTTCAACATGCCTCCTGAGCCCTGAGATGGCAATGGGCTGCTTACCTCACCTTGAGGGGGAAGGGGGTCAGAACCGGGGGTCTCCTCCTCCACCTCCATCTTTGCAAACCTCCGTTCATTGCAAAACTTCTCCCTGAAGGGACCATCCCTGCCTTCCATCATGGCCACGATAGTTTCTTGATGATCCACACGGACTTTCGCTAATTGGACCTCTAAATCCATTGATCCACGGTTCTTGCTGAACAAGCCTTCACGCTGCTTTCTCAGGCGCTTTAAATCCGCTCTAAGCTTGTAGAGCTTGTCTCTCTCCTTATTGAGGACTTTGATCCCGGCCACCACTCGCTCCCGAATGGATCCAGCATCTTCATCCTCACCAGGTGCAGAGAGATCACCAACCACGGGCTGCACAGGAGCAGGGGTGCCATCCATCCGCCCAGGGGATGTCTGAGAGCCTCCAGCAGGAGAGGCCCTGCTGGCCTCCATGGCTTCCCCAGAAGGGGGCCAGGAGAGCTGGGAGGGATTTCACCTCACACCCTCTTACACAGATCACCTGCAGCAGCAACAGACACACAGCCAGAGAACCTTCCAGCAGCCACACCCGAAGCTGAATGATGGGAAACTACTCCTCCCACTGACACCAATGATGGGACACTATTCCCCCCACTGACACCAAAAATGGGACACTATTCCTTCCACTGATACCAATGATGGGGCACTATTCCTTCCACTGACACCAATGATGGGGCACTATTCCTCCCACTGATACCAATGATGGGACACTATTCCTCCCACTGACACCAATGATGGGACACTATTCCTCCCACTGACACCAATGATGGGACACTATTCCTGCCACTGACACCAATGATGGGACACTATTCCTCCACTGACACCAATGATGGGACACTATTCCTCCCACTGACACCAATGATGGGACACTATTCCCCCCACTGACACCAAAAATGGGACACTATTCCTTCCACTGATACCAATGATGGGGCACTATTCCTTCCACTGACACCAATGATGGGGCACTATTCCTCCCACTGACACCAATGATGGGACACTATTCCTCCCACTGACACCAATGATGGGACACTATTCCTGCCACTGACACCAATGATGGGACACTATTCCTCCACTGACACCAATGATGGGACACTACTTCTCCCACTGACACCAATGATGGGGCACTATTCTTCCCACTGATACCAATGATGGGGCACTATTCCTCCCACTGACACCAATGATGGGACTCTATTCCTGCCACTGACACCAATGATGGGACACTATTCCTCCCACTGACACCAATGATGGGGCACTATTCCTCCCACTGACACCAATGATGGGACACTATTCCTCCCACTGACACCAATGATGGGACACTATTCCTCCCACTGACACCAATGATGGGACACTATTCCTCCCACTGACACCAATGATGGGGCACTATTCCTCCCACTGACACCAATAATGGGACACTATTCCTGCCACTGACACCAATGATGGGACACTATTCCTTCCACTGACACCAATGATGGGGCACTATTCCTCCCACTGACACCAATGATGGGACACTATTCCTCCCACTGACACCAATGATGGGACACTATTCCTGCCACTGACACCAATGATGGGACACTATTCCTCCACTGACACCAATGATGGGACACTACTTCTCCCACTGACACCAATGATGGGGCACTATTCCTCCCACTGACACCAATGATGGGGCACTATTCTTCCCACTGATACCAATGATGGGGCACTATTCCTCCCACTGACACCAATGATGGGACTCTATTCCTCCCACTGACACCAATGATGGGACACTATTGATCTTTTATTGAAAAGAATCAAGCAACATATTTTATACAAAAGTAAAAAACAGAACTATAGTACAATATTCCAACAGAAAAAAACAAAGGAATTCACATCCATGTGCAGAATATATACAATATATACATAATCCACTTCCAACATTCTTAGAAAACTATTTACATAAAGCAGCAGAGAGGGCCTAAGAGGCACAACCCATCACCTATGTATGCAGCCATTTATCAAAAACTGAACATTAAGAAAAAATCTAGGGTGATAAGAGACAGAAAGCCACACCCGGGAAAGAGACTCCTGGCAGTCAGGGAGGCTTGAAACCCCTCCACGCCTTCAGCCAAGCCCTGTGACCCCACTTGTCTCTCTCAAGCGCCCGAATCTTCCCCACCTCATGCAGAATGTCACACACCACCACCTGAACAGGAAGGATTTTACGCCGAAGGGTGACCTGACACCGTGCGTTCCATGTGTAATAACGGACTACTAAACTAACTAAAAAAAGTGTATCTAAACAAAAGCCCCCACCAGTATTGAATGCTCCGTACACCCACTCAGCATAACCCAGCCTGGAGAGGAAAGGAACACAGAGGGCCCGCCCAACCTGTTTGTATACCTCTATGTTAAAAGGGCAACGAAGCAGAAAATGGTCCATAGTCTCCTCCTCACCTGCACATTCCTCCCGAGGACAACCACGATCCATCCCACTGCGGAATTTCAAATTGCCCCGAACATAGAGCCTCCCGTGGAAGCACAACCAGGCCAGATCCCTGAATTTAAGGGGGACTCTAGCCAAATTAATCAATCTTAACCCTTCCCTCAAAATTGGGCCTGGGCAATCCCTTAAGGCCAGTGGGTCATGAAAGACTTCACTCAAGACTCGGCTCATAAGGACTTTCCTCGGAGCGGATCTGAGATCTTCAGCCGACAGTCGCCACTGCCGCAGCAACTTCAGACACGGAGCGACATAGGCTGGGAGCTGACCACGATGACCCCTGAGATTCTTCACTTGGCCACCTTCTCCCCAAAGTCGCAGAAAAGGCCTAAACCAAGATCTAAACATGCCTGCCCATCCAGGAGGTTCCACTGCAAGCATACTACCAATGTTAAACTTGAGAAATAGCAGTGAAAAGAAAAGAACGGGGTTGACCATACCTAAGCCACCCTCCCTCCTGGATAGATAGGTGACATTCCTCTTGATGGGGTTCAGTCTGTTCCCCCACAGCATCTGGAAGAACACACTATAGATCCTAGCATAGAGAGACACTGGCAAGATGCAGACAGGGCTGACATACAAGAAGATCGGTATCAGGTAAGTCTTAATCAGATCAACCCTTTCCCTCAGAGATAACTTCCATCTCTTCCAGCTGACCACCTTAGTATTGGCAACTTCCAGCCTGCCTTCCCAGTTTTTGAGGCCATAATCGCCAGGTCCAAATTCAATGCCTAATATCTTAATTTTTTCCTGGGGCACTGGAAAGGTGTCCGGGAGATCAAACCCCTCACCTTCCTTTCCCATCCAAAAAACTTCACTCTTTTGCTGATTGATCTTGGAGCCTGATGCTTCAGAGTACCGTGATGTCAGAGAGACCACCTCCTCCGCTTCATCTGTCCCAGTGACAATCACTGACACATCATCCGCATAGGCAACAACCCTCAAAGGCGGCTCACCCGGGATTCCCACTGGTACCCCACACAACATGCTGCTCTCTAGCCTCCTGATGAAGGGGTCGATTGCAAACACATAGAGCAGGGGACTCAGCGGACAACCCTGGCGCACCCCAGAACCAACCTCAAAGGACTGTCCAACCCAACCATTAACAAGAGGGAAGCTTTCTGCCCCCTTATACAAAACTTTTAACCAACCGACAAAACCACCCGGCAGACCGTACTTACTAAAGAGCAACCACAGGTACTCATGGTTGACACGATCGAAAGCCTTTGCCTGATCCAATGCCAGTAGATACTTTCCCCAGCCTGCAGCCCTGCACTGCTCCAAGGCCTCCCGGACAGCTAAAACCGCTGTGAAGGTGCTCCTACCCTGGATCGAACAGTGCTGATGGCGAGAAAGCAAAGACTCTGCTACTGCCGATAGGCGCCAGAAAAGTATCTTCGCCAGCACCTTTCTATCGACATTGAGAAGGCTGATGGGGCGCCAATTCTCAATCATCGAAGGATCTTTACCTTTTGAAAGAAGAATCACAGCTGAGTGTCTCATGGAAGGGGGAAGCACCCCCTCCGCAAGACAACTGTTAAAAACCTCTACCAAATGTGGGGCCAGAATAGACTTAAAGGCTTTGTAAAACTCAGCCGTCAGACCATCCGGTCCAGGTGACTTTTTGATGGCAAGCTGTTCAATTGCCCTCGTCACCTCTTCAACTGTGATCTCTTCTGTCAAATTCATCAAAGGGACATCTCCACCATTTAGACCTGGAGTAGAGTCCAAAAAGCTTTCCATCTTGTCTCGGTCAAGCTCTTTCCTCCCAAGAAGTTCAGCATAAAAAGACCTCACGACCTCCAGGATCCCTGACCTGGACTTTGTCAAGGAACCTGTACTATCCTTAAGGCCAACGACCATCTTAACAGCTGCACCCTGTTTGCAGTTCTGGTAAGGGTCAGGCGAGTGGTATTTCCCATAGTCCCGCTCCAGAACCAAAGAGGTATGCCGGTCATATTGACACTTCCTGAGGAGGATTTTCACTTCAGAGATTGCCCCAGGATCTCCTCCTCTCGAGACAAGAATATCCAGCTTCCTCCGCAAACGTTGGTAGGTCATGTATCTATTAAACTGTTTTTTATTGGCTAGGCCCCTGAAGAATCCAGCAATCCTCTTTTTGGTCAGCTCCCACCACTCAGCCTTGCTGCTACAAAAGTCCAGGATGGTTACCTGTGCCTGAAAGAATTCCTCAAAGGATTGTCTAACATGTTCTTCCTCAAGGAGAGTCGAATTTAATCTCCAGATGCCTTTGCCCCTCTGAGGGAAGTCTGAAGCATTCAAGACCACAGATAGCATACAGTGATCAGAGAACTCCATTGCCTGCACCACTGGGGGTGAGAAAGCAGAGGCCTCCTTCAAAAAAAACCTATCTATCCTACTCTGACTATTACCTCGATGAAATGTGAACCCTGTGTCATCCGGAAGGTGCTTAATGTGCACATCCACAAGACCAGCATCCCTAACCATACTATTTAAAAAAACGCTATCATATCCCAGCCGGTCATTGAAGTCCTTCCTGTCCTTGGGCCTAGTCACAGTATTAAAGTCACCTCCAAAAACCACTTGCCGGGATGTAAAAAGAAATGGCTTGATCCTTGTAAAAAGGCATTTCCTGTCCCACTTTGTGTGCGGCCCATAAATATTAATTAGGCGCAGGTCCTGCCCTCCCACAAGAACGTCTAAGACCATACATCTCCCAATCTCCACCTCAATAACCCGCCGGACAGTTACCATGCCGGTTTTAAACAACACCGCCACCCCGCCGTAAGGCTCGGCCGCAAGAGACCAGTAAGATGGACCATACCTCCACTCTCTCTTGGCCATATGAATATCTGCCAAGGAGGTGAGCCTAGTCTCCTGCAAAAATAAAATTTCAGCATCTAATTGGCTGAACAAAAAGAAGGCCATAGAACGAGCTCTTACTGACTTAATACTGGCGACATTTATTGTCACCACTTTTAACGGAGGGGGAACCGCCATTTGGGTTATTGAGTGGATTGCTTCTTAGCTCCCCTCTGCTGCTCATCACCAGAAGCCTCTCTCTTTCTTGAAGCCTCCTCCAACTCCATTTCAATTTCTGAATTCTGCTCAGAAGAATCCCCAGATGAGGAGATATCCCAAGCAGAAGCCCTAGAACGGTTGGGGACAGACACTGGGGCATCCTGTCCCTGTTCCGTCCTCACCGTCTGTCTCTTCCGCCTCAAAACCTTCCTTCTCTCCTCCAGGTACTGCAGGTCAGATTCAGAGATGCTTCCATCTCTTGTTTTCTTCTTCTTCTTTGAAGTATTCACAGAAGACTTCTTTACAGAGGAAGCCGCAGCAGCACCCTTTTTGGTACCCTCTACCACTCCTGGTGGGTGGGGGGCTTCTTTAAGGTCACACTTAGGAAGGGAAGATTTATCGGGAATAACTGACTTGGGGGGCACAGACTTGGAAGGTTCTGACACAAGAGGAGCAGGGACAGTAGGCTGGGGGGACACAGGGACAGACACAGAAGGAATACTTACAGATACAGGAGGGGTGGGCACAGGGACTGGGGAGGGATCCTGAACAAGACCAGGGGGGTCAGTCACCGCAGAGGAGGGTGGTACAACAGGGGCCTCATCCTCCATCCTGTCCAGCCTTAACAGATCATCTATCACCTCTCTATCCATATTATGCAAGGCTTCAGGACATCGGCTGTAGGGGTGGCCAAGGCGCAGGCACAGGTTGCACCTTATCGCCTGGGTGCAGTCCCTGGCCACATGACCCTGCCCCCGACACACTGAACAGATCAGAGCTGAACAAGAGGAGCTAAAATGCCCCTTTTCTCCACAGCGGTGACACAGTTTTGGCTGACCGGGATAAAAAATGGTCATCCTATCCCTCCCTATAAAGGCAGAGGAGGGCAGGTGACGGACAACATTCCCATCCCTAGCCAACCTGACCGTTACCGACCAACCCCCGGTCCAGATGCCACGCTCATCATAAATTTTATCTGGCCTGGTCAAAACATCCCCATAATTTCTCAACCAGACCTCTAAGTCCCGAGCAGGAACACTCTCATTTGTGAGGATAATAGTGATTTTCTTTACTGTTGACCTTTGGGAAACTGCCACTG
Organism: Pelophylax lessonae; assembly: GCF_965119305.1. Taxonomy (NCBI): domain Eukaryota; kingdom Metazoa; phylum Chordata; class Amphibia; order Anura; family Ranidae; genus Pelophylax; species Pelophylax lessonae. Next base: position 556,838,738 of record NC_138772.1, read on the forward strand.
GCACCAGACCTTCCCATTCGGGTCTTGACCTGCACCGAGCCATATAGCGTTCCCAGAACAGGTCAAGACCCTCTGGTCTGGTGAAACTAACCGTGTACTCCCGACTTCCAGCCACATGTATCAAGGCATATAGGTCATTAGCCCCAAAACCCATATCCAAGATCAGGTCCACAACCATACGCCGTGCTACAGGGACTGCACCACCTTCCCATTTAAGGAGGACTACGTTCCGCCTTGGACCCCCTGCAGGAGCTATAGACCCAAGACCAGATCCAATGGTGCTCATAGTGGCAGCCTGCAAGGGAAAACCCCGATTGGAAGCGGAGCTCCTCCTTGATTGTATTCCTGGCTTGATGATATTGCCAGGAGCACAGCTTACCACCTGTGCAAATGTAGGCTTATTAGGGCCAAGACCCCACACTGATGTCACATTATCAGGTACATTTCTATTATTATTTCCAGCTTGGCCTAAATCAGCAGCATTATCAGTTAAACATACAATGGTGGGTCCCACCACACCTGCAATGTTATTAGGTGTAGTTACTGTTTCTAATGCAGTACCAAATGCTTCCTGCTGCTGCGCTGTAGAGTCCTGGTTAGTTATTACTGAGACAGTTTTGGGCTCAGCAGAAGCAGGGTTAATCGGCTCTTCTGGGTTTTGTAGTTCCTGAGCAGAAATGTCATTTTTTAAACGTAACATTTTCTCAGCAGGCAAAGCATTGCTGAGCACAGGGGTATCATCCTGGGTGTCACTGGGAAAACCCTCATTATTAGGCAAGGTGCTAAAAGGCACAAAAACAGTTTTGTCTATTACCTGAGACTTGATAGCCTTTATCTTATCAGGTACATGATCCGGCAAGTCCTCCACACCACCAAACACCAGCTTATCTCCCTGTACTGGAGACTCCATTACCTGGATTACCTTTAGCATGCCTCCTGAGCCCTGAGATGGCAATGGGCTGCTTACCTCACCTTGAGGGGGAAGGGGGTCAGAACATGGGGTCTCCTCCTCCACCTCCATCTTTGCAAACCTTCGGTCGTTGCTAAACTTCTCCCTGAAGGGACCATCCCTGCCTTCCATCATGGCCACGATGGTTTCCTGATGTTCCACACGGACCTTAGCTAATTGGACCTCTGAATCCATGGATCCACGGTTCTTGCTGAACAAGCCTTCACGTTGCTTTCTCAGGCGCTTTAAATCCGCTCTAAGCTTGTAGAGCTTGTCTCTTTCCTTATTGAGGACTTTGATCCCGGCCACCACTCGCTCCCGAATGGATCCAGCATCTTCATCCTCACCAGGTGCAGAGAGATCACCAACCACGGCTTGTCCAGGAGCAGGGGTGCCATCCATCCGACCAGGGGATGGCTGAGAGCCTCCAGCAGGAGAGGCCCCGCTGGCCTGCATGGCCTCCCCAGGAAGGAGCCAGCAGGGCTGGGAGGGATTTCACCTCACTCCCCTCTCAAACAGATCACCTGGAGCAGCAACAGACACACAGCCAGAGAACCTTGCAGCAGCCACACCCGAAGCTGAATGATGGGAAACGACTCCTCCCACTGACAGCAATGATGGGACACTATTCCTCCCACTGACACCAATGATGGGACACTATTCCCCCCACTGACACCAAAAATGGGACACTATTCCTTCCACTGATACCAATGATGGGGCACTATTCCTTCCACTGACACCAATGATGGGGCACTATTCCTCCCACTGACACCAATGATGGGACACTATTCCTCCCACTGACACCAATGATGGGACACTATTCCTGCCACTGACACCAATGATGGGACACTATTCCTCCACTGACACCAATGATGGGACACTATTCCTGCCACTGACACCAATGATGGGGCACTATTCCTCCCACTGACACCAATGATGGGGCACTATTCCTCCCACTGACCCTAATGATGGGACACTATTCCTCCCACTGACACCAATGATGGGGCACTATTCCTCCCACTGACACCAATGATGGGACACTATTCCTCCCACTGACACCAATGATGGGACACTATTCCCCCCACTGACACCAAAAATGGGACACTATTCCTTCCACTGATACCAATGATGGGGCACTATTCCTTCCACTGACACCAATGATGGGGCACTATTCCTCCCACTGACACCAATGATGGGACACTATTCCTCCCACTGACACCAATGATGGGACACTATTCCTGCCACTGACACCAATGATGGGACACTATTCCTCCACTGACACCAATGATGGGACACTATTCCTCCCACTGACACCAATGATGGGACACTATTCCCCCCACTGACACCAAAAATGGGACACTATTCCTTCCACTGATACCAATGATGGGGCACTATTCCTTCCACTGACACCAATGATGGGGCACTATTCCTCCCACTGACACCAATGATGGGACACTATTCCTCCCACTGACACCAATGATGGGACACTATTCCTGCCACTGACACCAATGATGGGACACTATTCCTCCACTGACACCAATGATGGGACACTACTTCTCCCACTGACACCAATGATGGGGCACTATTCTTCCCACTGATACCAATGATGGGGCACTATTCCTCCCACTGACACCAATGATGGGACTCTATTCCTGCCACTGACACCAATGATGGGACACTATTCCTCCCACTGACACCAATGATGGGGCACTATTCCTCCCACTGACACCAATGATGGGACACTATTCCTCCCACTGACACCAATGATGGGACACTATTCCTCCCACTGACACCAATGATGGGACACTATTCCTCCCACTGACACCAATGATGGGACTCTATTCCTGCCACTGACACCAATGATGGGACACTATTCCTCCCACTGACACCAATGATGGGGCACTATTCCTCCCACTGACACCAATGATGGGACACTATTCCTCCCACTGACACCAATGATGGGACACTATTCCTCCCACTGACACCAATGATGGGGCACTATTCCTCCCACTGACACCAATGATGGGACACTATTCCTGCCACTGACACCAATAATGGGACACTATTCCTGCCACTGACACCAATGATGGGGCACTATTCCTCCCACTGACACCAATGATGGGGCACTATTCCTCCCACTGACCCCAATGATGGGACACTATTCCTCCCACTGACACCAATGATGGGGCACTATTCCTGCCACTGACACCAATGATGGGACACTATTCCTTCCACTGACACCAATGATGGGGCACTATTCCTCCCACTGACACCAATGATGGGACACTATTCCTCCCACTGACACCAATGATGGGACACTATTCCTGCCACTGACACCAATGATGGGACACTATTCCTCCACTGACACCAATGATGGGACACTACTTCTCCCACTGACACCAATGATGGGGCACTATTCCTCCCACTGACACCAATGATGGGGCACTATTCTTCCCACTGATACCAATGATGGGGCACTATTCCTCCCACTGACACCAATGATGGGACTCTATTCCTCCCACTGACACCAATGATGGGACACTATTCCTCCCACTGACACCAATGATGGGACACTATTCCTCCCACTGACACCAATGATGGGGCACTATTCCTCCCACTGACACCAATGATGGGGCACTATTCCTCCCACTGACACCAATGATGGGACACTATTCCTGCCACTGAAACCAATAATGGGACACTATTCCTGCCACTGACACCAATGATGGGGCACTATTCCTCCCACTGACACCAATGATGGGGCACTATTCCTCCCACTGACCCCAATGATGGGACACTATTCCTCCCACTGACACCAATGATGGGGCACTATTCCTGCCACTGACACCAATGATGGGACACTATTCCTCCCACTGACACCAATGATGGGACACTATTCAATATTATGGGCACAATTGCTGTACCCCCTTGTGCATCTGCTGCTATGGTGATAACAATGGTGAAAAGTGATTTAAACAATATGAGAGCCTCATAATCCAATAAAGGGCCCTTGTTTCACAGCGTAGAAACCCATAGCAACCACAGTTCACCCCGTGCTCTCCATTCCCCCTGTAGCACTACTCCCATAGGAGCTGCTGGTTACGGATTCCCCTGGGTTACCCACAGAAGAGTCCTCCACACACCAGTGAGTGGCAATGAAAGCAATGAAGGGGAAATCCAATCACCAATCACCATGTGGATAAAAGGTAAACTGCTCACCAGATGTTGTTGACTCTCAAATTATAGAGAAGCCACCACCAGCATGATTGTACAGAAATAAGAGATGTTCCAGCGATATCCTCAAGGTTCACAGGGATGTATAGATAAATGACCGTCACCCTCCCAGGCCCACCAACATCCAAACTACGAGGGACATCCTCTGAAAGGAAGGAAGATGGTCACTGTACTTTGGATGTTGGCCTTGTACCTCCCACTGACACCAACGGTGGGGCAATATTCCTCCCACTGACACCAATGATAGGGCACTATTACTATCACTGACACCAATGATGGGGCACTATTCCTCCCACTGACACCAATGATGGGGCACTATTCCTCCCACTGACACCAATGGTGGGGCACTATTCCTCCCACTGACACCAAGGGTGGGGCACTATTCCTCCCACTGACACCAATGATGGGACACTATTCCTCCCACTGACACCAATGATGGGACACTATTCCCCCCACTGACACCAATAATGGGACACTATTCCTCCCACTGACACCAATGATGGGACACTATTCCTGCCACTGACACCAATGATGGGACACTATTCCTCCACTGACACCAATGATGGGACACTACTTCTCCCACTGACACCAATGATGGGGCACTATTCTTCCCACTGATACCAATGATGGGGCACTATTCCTCCCACTGACACCAATGATGGGACTCTATTCCTGCCACTGACACCAATGATGGGACACTATTCCTCCCACTGACACCAATGATGGGACACTATTCCTCCCACTGACACCAATGATGGGACTCTATTCCTGCCACTGACACCAATGATGGGACACTATTCCTCCCACTGACACCAATGATGGGGCACTATTCCTCCCACTGACACCAATGATGGGACACTATTCCTCCCACTGACACCAATGATGGGGCACTATTCCTCCCACTGACACCAATGATGGGACACTATTCCTGCCACTGACACCAATAATGGGACACTATTCCTGCCACTGACACCAATGATGGGGCACTATTCCTCCCACTGACACCAATGATGGGGCACTATTCCTCCCACTGACCCTAATGATGGGACACTATTCCTCCCACTGACACCAATGATGGGGCACTATTCCTCCCACTGACACCAATGATGGGGCACTATTCCTCCCACTGACACCAATGATGGGGCACTATTCCTCCCACTGACACCAATGATGGGACACTATTCCTGCCACTGACACCAATAATGGGACACTATTCCTGCCACTGACACCAATGATGGGGCACTATTCCTCCCACTGACACCAATGATGGGGCACTATTCCTCCCACTGACCCCAATGATGGGACACTATTCCTCCCACTGACACCAATGATGGGGCACTATTCCTGCCACTGACACCAATGATGGGACACTATTCCTCCCACTGACACCAATGATGGGACACTATTCAATATTATGGGCACAATTGCTGTACCCCCTTGTGCATCTGCTGCTGTGGTGATAACAATGGTGAAAAGTGATTTAAACAATATGAGAGCCTCGTAATCCAATAAAGGACCCTTGTTTCACAGCGTAGAAACCCATAGCAACCACAGTTCACCCCGTGCTCTCCATTCCCCCTGTAGCACTACTCCCATGCGAGCTGCTGGTTACGGATTCCCCAGGGTTACCCACGGCAACAACTTGACAATATAGCATATTCTAAGTGCTCGACTCAGTCAGAAAACAGTCCAGGGGTTTTGGTTTTTGTTGTTTTATTTGAGAACTGGGATAGGAGAAGGGATGAGTGGGAAACTCCAACTGTATAAACTATGCACAATTGCTGGGACTGCTGAATATAGCTGAGTGCGGCAAGGCCGCTGCTTCACCTTGACACTGCAATGAAGAAGTAGTAGATGAGCTGTACTATACTGTAGATACTCTTCAGGGCCCTACCTGGTACCCCCTTTGTCCCTATTCTTCAGGGTTCTACCCGGCACCCCAGTGGCGGCTGGTGCTTAAAATTTTGGGGGGGGACACAAACAGAAAAATGAGTGACCAGCGTGCCCCCAATCAATGCAGAGTGCCACAGCATTGCCCCCAATCAATGCAGAGTGCCACATCATGCCCCCCAATCAATGCAGAGTGCTACAGCATGCCTCCCAATCAATGCAGAATGCCACAGCATGCCCCCCAATCAATGCAGAGTGCCACAGCGTGCCCCCCAATCAATGCAGAGCGCCACAGTGTGCCCCCAATCAATGCAGAGCGCCACAGCATGCCCCCAATCAATGCAGAGTGCCACAGCATGCCCCCATCAATGCAGAGTGCCACAGCATGCCCCCAATCAATGCAGAGTGCCACAGCATGCCCCCAATCAATGCAGAGTGCCACAGCATTGCCCCCAATAAATGCAGAGCGCCACAGCATGCCCCCATCAATGCTGAATGCCACAGCATGCCCCCCAATCAATGCAGAGTGCCACAGCATGCCCCCCAATCAATGCAGAATGCCACAGCGTGCCCCCCAATCATTGCAGAGCGCCACAGCGTGCCCCCAATCAGTGCAGAGTGTCACAGCATGCCCCCATCAATGCAGAGCGCCACAGCATTGCCCCCAATCATTGCAGAGCGCCACAGCATTGTCCCCAATCATTGCAGAGCGCCACATCATGCCCCCCAATCAATGCAGAGCGCCACACCATTGCCCCCAATCATTGCAGAGCGCCACAGCATTGTCCCCAATCATTGCAGAGCGCCACAGCATTGTCCCCAATCAATGCAGAGCGCCACAGCATTGCCCCCAATCATTGCAGAGCGCCACAGCATTGTCCCCAATCAATGCAGAGCGCCACAGCATTGTCCCCAATCATTGCAGAGCGCCACGGCATTGTCCCCAATTATTGCAGAGCGCCCCAGCATTGTCCCCAATCAATGCAGAGCGCCACAGCATTGTCCCCAATCATTGCAGAGCGCCACAGCATTGTCCCCAATCATTGCAGAGACCCACAGCATTGTCCCCAATCATTGCAGAGCGCCACAGCATTGTCCCCAATCATTGCAGAGTGCCACAGCATTGTCCCCAATCATTGCAGAGCGCCACAGCATTGTACCCAATCATTGTAGAGCGCCACAGCATTGTCCCCAATCAATGCAGAGCGCCACAGCATTGTCCCCAATCATTGCAGAGCACCACAGCATTGCCCCCAATCATTGCAGAGCGCCACAGCATTGTCCACAATCAATGCAGAGCGCCACAGCATTGTCCCCAATCATTGCAGAGCGCCACAGCATTGTCCCCAATCACTGCAGAGCGCCACAGCATTGTCCCCAATCATTGCAGAACGCCACAGCATGCCCCCTAATCAATGCAGAGCGCCACAGCATTGCCCCACAATCAATGCAGAGCGCCACAGCGTGCCCCCCAATCATTGCAGAGCTCCACAACGTGCCCCCAATCATTGCAGAGTGCCACAGCGTGCCCCCAATCATTGCAGAGTGCCACAGCATTGTCCCCAATCATTGCAGAGCGCCACAGCATGCCCCCTAATCAATGCAGAGCGCCACAGCATTGCCCCACAATCAATGGAGAGCGCCACAGCGTGCCCCCCAATCATTGCAGAGCGTGCCCCCAATCATTGCAGAGTGCCACAGCATTGCCCCCATCAATGCAGAGCGCCACAGCATTGCCCCCAATCATTGCAGAACGCCACAGTATTGTCCCCAATCATTGCAGAGCGCCACAGCATTGTCCCCAATCATTGCAGAGCGCCACAGCATTGCCCCCAATCATTGCAGAGCGCCACAGCATGCCCCCCAATCAATGCAGAGCACCACACCATTGCCCCCAATCATTGCAGAGCGCCACAGCATTGTCCCCATTCATTGCAGAGCGCCACAGCGTTGTCCCCAATCATTGCAGAGCGCCACATCATTGTCCCCAATCATTGCAGAGTGCCACAGTATTGTCCCCAATCATTGCAGAGCGCCACAGCATGCCCCCAATCAATGCAGAGCACCACAGCATTGCCCCAATCATTGCAGAGCGCCACAGCATTGTCCCCAATCAATGCAGAGCGCCACAGCATTGTCCCCAATCATTTCAGAGCGCCACGGCATTGTCCCCAATTATTGCAGGGCACCACAGCATTGTCCCCAATCATTGCAGAGCGCCACAGCATTGTCCCCAATCATTGCAGAGCGCCACAGCATTGTCCCCAATCAATGCAGAGCGCCACAGCATTGTCCGCAATCATTGCAGAGCGCCACAGCATTGTCCCCAATCATTGCAGAGCGCCACAGCATGCCCCCAATCTTTGCAGAGCGCCACAGCATTGTCCCCAATCAATGCAGAGCGCCACAGCATTGTCCCCAATCATTGCAGAGCGCCACAGCATTGTCCCCAATCACTGCAGAGCGCCACAGCATTGTCCCCAATCATTGCAGAGCGCCGAAGCATTGCCCCACAATCAATGCAGAGTGCCACAGCGTGCCCTCTTCAATGCAGTGTGGGCTCCCCCCCCCCCCCCCGAGACCAATGCACTTACCTGGCGGCTTCTCTTCAGTCCCGGTGGCGGCTTCTCCTCACTCTGTCCCCCGGCGCGTCTCCTGCAGTCCTTCCGCTCCCGCCTCCTCCTAGGCCAATGGCATGAGGTTTGCCTTGCAGCCAATCAGGAAGCGCGTATCAGACGCGCTTCCTGATTGGCCAGGAGTAGGATCGGTGTGGCAATAGCGAATTTTCATTCGCTATTGTCACACAATGGGTGGGCTCGAGACGCAGTGCTCTGCACTCCGAGCCCACCCTTTGCATCGCCCTATTAGAGCCTCTGGCTCTAATCAGATGATGTAAAAAAAAATTAAAAATCCCCATTAAGCTCCATGCGTCCGGCGCCCTGCATGCAGATTAGGGGGCCGGACGCATGGATGGGGGGGCGGCGCCCCTGCGCTCCCAACACACCAGCCGCCACTGTGGCCCCCCCTTTACTGTAACACTCTGTGTGAGCTGACCCCTCGATCCCCTGACTTCACTGGAGTGGTCCCATTTCCTGGGGTGACCCCTTGGCAAGTCCCCTGAGTACTCACGGACACTGTTTTTCCCAGAAGACTCTGCCAGCAGCTCCACCTTCAGCTTCACTGGATCCTCTGCAGCTCAGCTACACAGCTGGCTCACCAGGCCGCCTGCCTAAGACCACCTTCCTCATACACTACAGGACAGACAGCCGTCAGCCTCCTCCTGGGACTCTGCTTCCCGCCAAAGACACCCTGTCACATGTCCCCTCAGCTTTTATGAGCAATCCCAGAATGCACTGCAAGAGTGCCCGCCCACTGGGACTCCCACAAAAGCCAATGTGTCACTGGCTGGGTTTCCTCCACTGTCCAACAAGCTCCCTTATTGGATACAGTGGGGGACACTCCCTCAGACCCAGTGAATATCACCTGGGAACATGCATCAGGCAACCTAATAGATCGGCTCCCCTGATAAGCAGAAGGAGCAGAAGATGCGTTTACCTAGGAGGGGGCTACACCCCTATGGAGGGAAAAGTCCTGAACAGCACAACCACCAACCATAGCAACCAGAGTTCACAGCGTCATTCCTTAGTGTGATAACCAATAGCAACCAGAACTCATACTGTGTCCCTCCCTCCTTCTCTATGGAAGGAAAAGTCCTGAACACAACAATTGCTGACCATATCAATAAAGATAACAATATGGCTGCTGTGCTGATAACAATGGGGAAAAGCGATGTAAATAATACAAGAGCATCATTATCCAATAAAAGGCCATCGTACCCGAGCACAGTAACCAATAGCAACCAGAGTTTACTTCTGTGTCCTCTATGGAGGGAAAAGTCCTATACACAATCATCAATGAGCATGGCAATACAGATGATAACAATATGGCGGCTGTGGTGATAACAATGGGGAAAAGTGATATCAATAATTAAAGAGCATCATAATCCAATACTGGGCCCCTATTACACTGCATGGTATCCCATAGCAACCAGAGTTCACAGCATTGTTCTCCAGCACAGTAACCCATAGCAACCAGAGTTCACAGCATCGTTCTTCAGCACAGTAACCCATAGCAACCAGAGTTCACGGCATCGTTCTTCAGCACAGTAACCCATAGCAACCAGAGTTCACAGCATTGTTCTCCAGCACAGTAACCCATAGCAACCAGAGTTCACAGCATCGTTCTTCAGCACAGTAACCCATAGCAACCAGAGTTCACAGCATTGTTCTCCAGCACAGTAACCCATAGCAACCAGAGTTCACAGCATCGTTCTTCAGCACAGTAACCCATAGCAACCAGAGTTCACGGCATCCTTCTCCAGCACAGTAACCCATAGCAACCAGAGTTCACAGCATCGTTCTCCAGCACAGTAATTCATAGCAACCATATGATATGGTCAGTGATTGTTGTGTTCAGGACTTTTCCCTCTATGGGGGGGAATGGAGAATACAGCGTTAACTCTGGTTGCTATGGGTTACCATGCAGTGTAATGGGGGCCTTGTATTGGATTATTATGCACTTAAATTGTTTATATCAATTTTCACCATTGTTAAAAACACAGCAGCCATGTTGTTATTGCTTTGCTATTTATTATGGTCTGTGGTTTTTGTATTTAGGACTTTTCCCTCCATAGAGGACAATGAGGGATATGGCGTGAACTCTGGTTGCTATGGGTTACTACACTGTGAAACGAGGGCCCTTTATTGGATTATGGCGCTCTGATATTGTTTATATCACTTTTCACCATTGTTATCACCACAGCAGCCATATTGTTATTATCTTTATTGATATGGTCAGTGATTGTTGTGTTCAGGGGGTTATGGAGAATACAGCGTTAACTCTGGTTGCTATTGGTTACCATGCAGTGTAATGGGGGCCCTGTATCGGATTATGACACTCTTATATTTTTTTATATCACTATTCACCATTGTTATAAACACACATACCTCCCAACTTTTTGAGATGGGAAAGAGGGACACCTATTAGCAAAAGTATGCAGGCATAGGACACACCCCCCTACCACGCCCACTTAAAGTAGAATTATACAAAAAAAAATTCTTAGTTAAATCCAAAGTTGCTTTTTATTTTTTAACCACTATTTCCCTTTATATTGGCTTTTAAAATTTAAAAATGCAGCAATTTAGAATTTGGATGAAAGGTTTAGTACTGGGAACACTTTTTGAAAGATTTGTACTGCATTTTACATACAACTATACAAATCAGACCAAAATGAGGGACAAATGAGGAGGAAAGAGGGACAGAGGGACATCTTTCCAAATCAGGGACAGTTGGGAGCTATGAACACAGCAGCCATATTGTTATTGCTTTGCTATTTATTATGGTCTGTGGTTTTTGTGTTTAGGACTTTTCCCTCTATTGAGGTAATGAGGGATATGGCGTGAATGCTGGTTGCTATGGGTTACTACGCTGTGGAACAAGGGCCCTTTACTGGATTATGATGCTCTCATATTGTGTCAATCACTTTTCACCATTGTTATCACCACAGCAGCCATATTGTTATCATCTCTATTGATATGGTCGGTGATTGTTGTGTTCAGGACTTTTCCCTCTATAGGGGGGGGGGGGGGAGAATACAGCGTTAACTCTGGTTGCTATGGGTTACCATGCAGTGTAATGGGGGCCCTGTATTGGATTACGATGCACGTAAATTTTTTATATCGCTATTCACCATTGTTATAAACACAGCAGCCATGTTGTTATTGCTTTGCTATTTATTATGGTCTGCGGTTTTTGTGTTTAGGACTTTTCCCTCTATAGAGCATAATGAGGGACACGGCGTGAATGCTGGTTGCTATGGGTTACTACGCTGTGAAACAAGGGCCCCTTTATGACGCTCATATTTTGTATATATCACTTTTCACCATTATCACAACAGCAGCCATATTGTTATTATCTTTATTGATATGGTCAGTGATTGTTGTGTTCAGGGAGTTATGGAGAATACAGCGTTAACTCTGGTTGCTATGGGTTACAATGCAGTGTAATGGGGGCCCTGTATTGGATTATGACACTCTTATATTTTTTTTTAATATCGCTATTCACCATTGTTATAAACACAGCAGCAGCCATGTTGTTATTGTTTTGCTATTTATTATGGTCTGTGGCTTTTGTGTTCAGGACTTTTCCGCTCCATTGAGGATAATGAGGGACACGGCAGGAACTCTGGTTGCTATGGGTTACTACACTGTGAAACAAGGGCCCTTTATGACGCTCATATTTTGTATATATCACTTTTCACCATTGTTATCACCACAGCAGCCATATTGTTATCATCTTTATTGATATGGTCAGTGATTGTTGTGTTCAGGGGATTATGGAGAATACAACGTAAACTCTGGTTGCTATGGGTTACCATGCAGTGTAATGGGGGCCCTGTATTGGATTATGACACTCTTATATTTTTTATATCGCTATTCACCATTGTTATCACCACAGCAGCCATATTGTTATCATCTTTATTGATATGGTCAGTGATTGTTGTGTTCAGGACTTTTCCCTCCATAGGGGTTATGGAGAATACAGCGTTTACTCTGGTTGCTATGGGTTACCATACAGTGTAATGACACTCATATATTTTTTTATATCACTTTTCACCATTGTTATAAACACAGCAGCCATGTTGTTATTGTTTTGCTATTTATTATGGTCTGTGGTTTTTGTGTTCAGGACTTTTCCCTCCATAGAGGACGCAGCGTGAACTCTGGTTGCTATGGGTTACTACACTGTGAAACGAGGGCCCTTTATTGGATTATGATGCTCTCATATTGTGTCTATCACTTTTCACCATTGTTATCACCATAGCAGCCATATTGTTATTGTTTTACTATTTATTATGGTGTGTGTGGTTTCTGTGTTCAGGTTCTTTCCACCACAGAGGACTGGCTGTGACCCTCCATAGAGGAGGAGGAGGGGGGAGGACATTTCCTCACAGAGGAGCGGGATTCTCTCCCCTCACAGTCTCCTCCACAACAGAAATGGCGGGAGAAGGAATAGAATGTTCTCTACAGCATGAGGCGAGGAGGAGGAGGGACCCGGGAGACAAGGAGGCGTGGCCAAGGACCAGACGAGCGCCGCACACAGGAGGGGGCGGAGCCGTAGATGAAGGGGGAGGCGGGGCCGTGGATGAGGAGAGCGCGGCGCTGGTTGGACAAGGACCCAGGAGAAAGGGAATCGGGGGGCGGGAGGGGAGGAGCGGAGACACGTGACGCGCGGCACATCCGGTGCGGCGACTTCCGGCGGCGCTCTGGCTCTTTTCTGGCGGTATCGGCGCGGCAGGCGGAGTTGCGGTGTGAGGAGGCGAGGAGGCCTGGCCCGGAGGGCGGGAGACGTCTCCGGCCTCTCGGTGTCGTGCGGTGGATAGGTGTGTGTCTGTAGTTAGGGGGGCGCTATGTTCCGCTGTACGGGGCGCGGTGGCGGCCCGGGGATCCTCATCGGCGCGCGCAGGGAGAGGAGTGGGGGCGGGGAGGAGGTTCGATGGTGGGGACTGTGGGGGCCTCACAATGGCAGATGGGGGCCCCAACCAGTGGCAGGATGGCCCCCCCGCATGGAGAGGCCTAGGGATCACGAGTAGGCCTGAACACAGACTGGGGGGAGGGGTGTATAATGGGGGGAATCTATAACATCTGGAGCAGCCAATCAGATTCCACAATCACATTGTTTAGTTAGACTTTTACAATGGAAACTGATTGGCTGCCATGCACTGATACTCTGCACTCTCATCTCCCCCATTGTATCGGGGGACACACTGGGGGGAGGGGGGCTCTCCATCCTGGGGTGCCTGTGATTGGCTGCCATGCACTGCTGTATTAGGGGACACTGGGGGAGGGGGGTTCTCCATCCTGGGGCCCCTGTGATAGGGGGGGATTCTCCATCCTGGGGCCCCTGTGATAGGGGGGGGATTCTCCATCCTGGGGCCCCTGTGATTGGGGGGGATTCTCCATCCTGGGGCCCCTGTGATTGGCTGCCATGCACTGATACTCTGGACTTTGTACATCTCCCCCATTGTATTGGGGGACACACTGGGGGAGGGGGGCTCTCCATCCTGGGGCTCCCTGTGATTGGCTTCTCCATCCTGGGGCTCCCTGTGATTGGCTTCTCCATCCTGGGGCTCCCTGTGATTGGCTTCTCCATCCTGGGGCTCCCTGTGATTGGCTTCTCCATCCTGGGGCTCCCTGTGATTGGCTTCTCCATCCTGGGGCCCCTGCCATGCACTGCTACTCTGGACTTTGTACATCTCCCCCATTGTATTGGGGACACACTGGGGGAGGGGGGCTTCTCCATCCTGGGGCTCCCTGTGATTGGCTTCTCCATCCTGGGGCTCCCTGTGATTGGCTTCTCCATCCTGGGGCTCCCTGTGATTGGCTTCTCCATCCTGGGGTCCCTGCCATGCACTGCTACTCTGGACTTTGTACATCTCCCCCATTGTATTGGGGACACACTGGGGGAGGGGGGTTCTCCATCCTGGGGGTCCCTGTGATTGGCTGCCATGCACTGCTACTCTGGACTTTGTACATCTCCCCCATTGTATTGGGGACACACTGGGGGAGGGGGGTTCTCCTTCCTGGGGTCCCTGTGATTGGCTGGTATGGGGGGATTGTGTCAGGCAAGTTGCTCCTTTGATTTTACTTTTTTAACATTGTAAATATATATGAATATGGGGGAGGGGACTAAGTTCCTCTGCATTGGAGGAAACACAAATGGGACATTTTCGATGGTGGGGCTTTTTTGGGGGGGGGGGGTGCAGGTGGCCTGCCTCTTGTGGCAGGGGGCTGTCCTGGGAAGGGATGTGGAGTAGGATGGATATCTATGTACACTGCTCCTCATCCTGTAGCAGATCTATAATATGAGATGTAGAAGTTTCCCTCAATTTCCTTTGTTTACATTGATGGAGACAATTGAGTTCTGTCTGTGATACTTTATTTGCACTAACATACAATATTTCAGGACAAGGTTTCAGGGAATGTCCCCCCTTCATCAAGATCAGAGCAGTGCTGATTCACAGAATATTTAGCAAAATGGTTAAAAAAAAAAAAAATCTCTAAGCCAAAGGAAAAGAAAAAAAAAAGAGAAAACCAAAGAAATGTAAACAAATGTAACTGGCAATGGTAATAAAACCAGCATAGTGAGATAAGACAGAGGGAGAGCTATAGACTGGGGGAGGGGGGTGGGGATAGTCACAGAGGGGGTCGTAAAGCTAGAATATTTACAATCGCCTCTTTAAAATGTGAAAATAGATATAGATTAGTGATCGACTGATATCGTTTTTTCTTTGCCAATATTTTAGTCAATGCATATCGGTATCAGCCGATATTTTTGTACATTTAAAAAAAAATGTAATTTTTTTGACAGGTACTTTTGTGGAGGGATCTGGGGGTTTAAAAGACCCCAAACCCCTCCTCTGCACCTAAAAGCATTCAAAACGCCAAGTTTGTCTGTTTTGAATGCTGTCATTTTTTGAATCTGGCACCAGACATTTCCAGAAGTGAAGTCATGACATCACTTTCCAGGTTTTTGCATGGAGACCCTATCTGAGCCGAATTCGGCTTTGATTGGGTCTTTGGCGGCCGTGCAGGCCGGGTGTCCCGGTGTGAAGAAAGACCCTGGCGAGCCACGGAAGATGGGGGGCGTCCCCTCCCGCTCCTTGTAATGACAGCTGATCGGCTTCTCAGACGCATCATTTGTTATTACAAGACAGCCGACCGTCGGCTATGGACGCCGATACCAGGGTAATGCCTCTACCTGCAGCCATCACTCCGGTACAAGCACTTTCCCACGATATCGGTCACCTTGGTGGCCGATTCCGATATATTGGGGAAAGTGCAGATTGGCCCTCGATATATGGGTCGATCCCTTGTTTTAAGATGGGGGGGGGGGGGTTGAATCAATCAAAATTGTTTTTTTTTTTTTTTTTTTTGCGATTTTATCGTGCAGCTCTAATATCTGGATACATAACATACATACACACAAACCCAGGCTACACACCCGGGCTGTGAGTACCCACCATATATTATAGAATAGATACATTGTTATATATATATGTGTGTGTGTGTATATATAAAATATATAAAGAAATTACTACCAAATCTGAAGACAATCCATAAATAAAAATGGGGATTTGGTCCCACCATACAGGCCATATGGTGGGACCAAATCCCCATTTTTATTTATGGATTGTCTTCAGATTTGGTAGTAATTTTTTGCATTTGCGCGCTATTCTTTTTTAATATACATGTCTTTTGGTTCATAGCTGCAGCAGCTTTAGAAATACATGGGTATGCTCCCCCAAATTTTTTGCCTGTTTATTATATATATATATATATATATATATATATATATATCAGTTTAATGGAGCCGTTCTAGAAAAAGGTTCCTGCACTACTTGGGGGCGACTTCAGAGCAGCTTGCGTTGGCTTCTATTAAAGAAGTAGTTTGCAAAACACATTCGGAGTCGGGCAACTTTGACGCCACACCTGTGTGAACTGAGCCACACAGTATAATACATTGATTATATATATATATACACACACACACACACACACACACACACACACACACACACACACACACACACACACACACACACACACACACACACACACACACACACACACACACACACACACACACACACACTGGGAGTACCCACCGTATTTTACATAATTGATACATTGTAACTTTTTTTTTTTTTTGTATCTATTTTGTAGGGAGATACATTGTACAGCTACCCTTATTGACGCACATATACATTCACATACTACCCACCATATGTTACATGTATAGTGGGTACTGTGTGAATGTATGTGTGTGTCACTGAGGGTAGCTGTACAATGTATCTCCCTGTTTTGGAGAGACTGGTAATGGGGGGGGTTGGGTGAGTTGCTGAGGTTGTCAGGTATGAGGGGGGTGCAGGTGGCCTGCCTCTAGTGGCAGGGGGCTGTCCTGGGAAGGGATGTGGAGTAGGATGGATATCTATGTACACTGCTCCTCATCCTGTAGCAGATCTATAATATGAGGTGTAGAAGCAGCTTTGTAGAAGTTTCCCTCAATTTTCTTTGTTTACATTGTTATACACACAGTGGCTGGGAGTACCCACCATATATTACATAAGATGCATTGTGTGTGTGTGTGTGTGTATACATTTTTTTTTTTTTTTTTTTACTATCTTTTGTATTATATGGTGGGTGCTCCCAGCCACTGTGTGTGTGTGTGTCACTGAGGGCAGCTGTTGGGGTTCAACAGATTATCGGTGCGGCCGATATTCACTTTTTTGGAAGTCCTAAATTTTTGGGGCCCTCTGCCATCGGTCTCAGGTTAAAGAAGCCAGGACTCCGAAGGTTTTGCATTGCAGGACCAGTGCACAGAGACATGCAGCACACAATGTAGTCATGTATGTAGTGTCTACGTATCGGGCCTGCAAATGTTCTGACCGCCTGAGTCCTGGCTTCTACCCGGATATGGCAAAGGTTGCTGCCTCCCTCGCCTCGGACAGTGCACGCCATGGAACAGAGCACACTGTGCCTGCCACCCACCCACAGCAGGGTGCCTGCCACCCACCCACAGCAGGGTGCCTGCCACCCACCCACAGCAGGGTGCCTGCGAACTTTAAATGTACAGAATATCTGCCTGAAAAATCGGTATCATGCGACCCTTAGCTGTACAGTGTATCTCCCTGTAATGGAGACAGACTGATGGTGGGAGTTTGGTGTCCCTGGCTGAGGTTGTGATGTATGGGGGAGGGGAGGGGTGCAGGTGGTCTGCTCCTAGTGGAGGGGGGTTGTCCTGGGAAGGGATGTGGAGTAGGATGAATATGTACACTGCTCATCCTGTAGCAGATCTATATGAGGTGTAGAAGCAGCTTTGTACAAGTTTCTCTAAATTTGCTTTGCATACATTGTGTGTATATATACATATTTACCAGAAGGGGCCATCCCCAAACATCCCACAAAGTTGGGAGCATAAAATTGTCCAAAATGTCTTGGTATGCTGACGCCTTAAGAGTTCCCTTCACTGGAACTAAGGGGCCAAGCCCAACCCTTGAAAAACAACCCCACATCATAATCCCCCCCCCCCCCCCTCCACCAAATGATTTGGACCAATGCACGAAGCAAGGTCCATAAAGACATGGTGGAGGAACTTGCCTGGCCTGCATAAAATCCTGACCTCGACCCCGATGGAACACCTTTCAGATGAATTGGAGCACTGTGCGCCCCCGGCACAGATACCAGGGACCTCTCCAAGCGTCTCAGGCCCTGTACGAACAACCGGGACCCAGATCTCCCAATATGCAGGTCACCCGATTGGCTATCCCAGTGATCAGTCACTGTAAAGTAGGGATGCACCGAATATTCGGCGGCCGAACATTATTCGGCCGAAAATAGAAAAAATAGCACTTTCGGTGTTCGGCCGAATAAGTCAAAAGGCCGAATAATTTTGTGCAGAACAATAGGGCTGAACGAGAGTCGATATGATATCGACTATCGTTCTGTGGCCGTAGGCGATATTCATATCACCGAGGTCACGATATTTACAGGGGGAAGGGACTCGGAGGAGGACAGGAGGACTCACAGACTTCCGTGTTAGGCAGGGGAAGCCGGGACACTTCAGCGGTGAGCATACATACATTACTCACTCGTGCACTGCAGCCCGCCCCACACATTCAGTGAGTCTTACTCTCCTCCCTAGTTTTTTCATTGGCACATTCAGGAAGCCAATCACGCCGTGATTAGCTGCACAGCGAACCAATCACTCGTGCCTGCACACCTGATTGGTTCCGCTGTGCCGCTACTCACGGCGTGATTGGCTTCCTGAATGTGCCATTGAAAAAACTAGGGAGGAGAGTAAGACTCACTGAATGTGTGGGGCGGGCTGCAGTGCACGAGTGAGTAATGTATGTATGCGGCTGTGCTCCTTTCCAGGCTCCTACTAGTCCACCTCCAGCCTCCTACTACCACCACTATGAGAGACTCTGTCACTGTATAATCTGATCGAGTCCACACTGACACTGACTGACTGTCACTGAGTAATTGATGTTACCACATTAACCCTGACCTGCCAATTGCCCTGTATCTGCAATTAAAATTTACAAGGCTGCCTGCATGCTTCCTGATTTCCATTCCCAGCATCCTTCCCAATCCCTACAGTGTCACTAACATTAACCCTATGGTACAAGGCTGCAGTGTGCACTGAATCCCATTCCCTACAGTAACATTTAGGGAGAGAGAGAGAGACACGAGAGGACAAGAGAGAGAGACACGAGAGGACAAGAGAGAGAGACACGAGAGGACAAAAAATTGGCAAAATAAATGGAAAAAATGTGAAACACCGCGTTCGGTATTCGGCCTTCGGCCAAACATTTCATTATTATTCGGCTTCGGCCAAGAATTTCATTTCGGTGCATCCCTACTGTAAAGCCCGCCCCTGTGTTTCTCTTGAATGGAGAGGAAAGAAGCAATGTATCTTTCTCTTTTCTTCCAGAGGGAAAAAGTGTGTAAATAATAATGGACATCGCACCTAGATAAAGGTTGGATCTATGTCAGTACCAGGGTTAGTTTTTGGGTCAAGAAGGGTCAAAGGCCAGGGTCAGTATTATTTTGGGGCAGGATTTTTTCTTTTAATTCGCGTTAGTGTGTTTTTGGTAGGAGATAAAAAGAAAATGCGCACTTCTGGGTAGGGATGCACCGAAATGAAAATTCTGGGCCGAAACCGAAAATGCAGGATGCCCTTGGCCGAAAACCGAAAATTACTTTTTCCCCCCAAAATTTTTTAAATGGATAGAAGAGGGGCATACACCAAAAACAGGCAGTGACGTACACCTGTCGCTGCCACCCTGTCACAGTATATGTAATGTGATGGGTTGGCAAGAGGTTAATTTAATTACCAATGGTATTTGTATTATGCAGCATGAGGGGGTTAATGTATTGTCACTGCTGGTCACTCGTCTATTAGTGACCGACCAGTGGCAGTTAATTAACCCCTTTGTGCTGCATTAGTGCAACCAGTATCAGTGTTAATTAACACTGGTTGCACTGATACTGGTTGCACTAATGCAGCACAAAGGGGTTAATTATCTACCACTGGTCGGTCACTAATACATCAGTGACCAGCAGTGGCAATACATTAACCCCCTCATGCTGCATAATACAAATACCATTGGTAAGCTGCTTCAGCGTCCCCCCCCCCCCCCCCCCCCCTCTGCCTCAGCGTCCCTCCCCATCCCAACGATTCAATCTCCTTACTCTTACTCTGCTGAGTGCTCCTCCGGTGTCCTTCATTCAAAAGACGCGCCTCTGGCCAGCGGCCCGCCTCGCGGTGATGTCACTACTACGATCTGTGCATGAATTGACTAACACACCGGGCGGGAGGGAGGGCGAGCGGCCGCTAATAGCTGTAACTATGAGCGCTTCACTTCCCTGTCAGAGGAGATACCCACATGACAGGGAAGTGAAGCGCTTACATAGTTATAGCTATTAGCGGCCGCTCGCCCGCCCGATATGTCAGTTCATTAATGCAGAGATCGTAGTAGTAAGGACATCATTGAGAGGCGCGCGGCCAGCCAGAGGCGGGACTTTTCAAACCTGCACTGCGCCCTCCTCCTTTCTCACGGCGGCCATTAATTTCGTCATTTTTAACCCATTATCGGCCGAAATGGGATAGGCCCATTTTCGGCCGATAATTTCGGTGGCCGGAATCTCGGTGCATCCCTACTTCTGGGCTGTACTACGGGCACAAACATACACACGTGGTATCACTGCAATGCATATTAGCACATTATGCCATTGTCCTGTAGGGTTTTTTTATTTATATTTTTAAAAGGGATAAAACCGCTTTAATCACTTGACTACCGCAAAATTTACCCCCCTTCATGACCAGGCCGTTTTTTTGCCTTTTGATACTGCGTTACTTTAACTGGCAATTGCGCGATCATGTAACGCTGTACACAAATTTATATAATAGAGCTTTCTTTTGGTGGTATTTGATCACCTCTGCATTTTTACTTTCTGCTATAAAACATCCAATAAAAAAATAAATAACATTTCTGCATAAATTTACAGCCAATATGTAATTTCTGCTACATATTCTTGAAGAAAAAAAATAAAATCTCATTAAGTGTATATTGATCGGTTTGCGCAAAAGTTAAAGCATCTACAAACTATGGGATAAATTTTACTGGAATCTTTTATTTTATACTAGTACAGGCGGTCCCTGGGTTACAAATTATAGCGGTGATCAGCGACTTAATGTGGACAATCTGATACTTTGTGGGGACCAGTGACACTATTACAGTGATCAGTGCTAGAAATATGCACTGTCACTGGCTGGGAAGGGGATAAACATCTAGGGCGATCAAAGGGTTAACTGTGTGCCTAACAGTACTAGTACTTGGTGCATGGTTTTTTATTTCCTGCTTAGCAGGGAAGCAAACTGGCTCATCCCCCCACTGACAGCACAGAGCTCTGTCCTCTCTGATCAGAGGGTGCCGGCTGTCAATCATTGGCCGGCACCCACTGATCGGCTTGTGCTATGAATAATCACAGCACAGCCAGTGCACCCCCTACCCAGTAGTGCTGGATCATGAGCTAGATACGTGATCCAGCACAGGAGTGCAGCTGTGCGGCCCTTCTCCTACATGAGGCGATCGGCAAGCGGTTAAAGAGGAGCTCCAGTCTCCCCCAAAACAAATATAAGTTGGCATCACATACTGTAGCTGACCTTTTAATATAAGGACACTCACTCCCCTGTCAAGGGGTCCAATGTTGTCCTCACCTGAGCCCATTCTTCAATTGGTTTTGGATGCAGGCTTCGGGCATCTTGACTAAGACAATCAGCAGCCTCGCGGCTTCACAGCCGGTTTTCTACTGCGCAAGCATGAGCCGCACTGCTCTTTGTGAATGGTCAAGTAGCTATATAGTCTGGTAAAAATAAAAAGACACACGTTCAACCATTTCATGCACCACTTTCAAAGCACACTGCCCTTCTGCAGCGGGTGTCAAGCAATTAAAACAGTCTAAACTCAGGTTGCAAGTGCAGTGCGTTTGCCCACACTGGACTGGACAAAAGTACCAGCCATCCGGTTGCAGCGTGATTCACTACTTTTGCTGGGGTGCAATTTTAGCTTATTCAGAATGAATGGGATGAATTAGTGCACAGAACTGCATGTGAATCGCACAGGAATGAGTGCCACATGTATGATTCTTAGTGTGCACCGGCCCTTAAGGTGAACTCCTACTTTGAGGTATGATGCACTTCTCTACTCCTATAAAACTACACAGATCTGACAGAGGTCAGTCATGGCGGGGTCATCGATGTATGGGGTGAATACTTGGATTACAGGAAGAGCCGGGGCGCAGAGAAAGAGGGTTCCTCTAAAAGAGGTGCATTAGGACCACCTGGTGTTGTATCTTCATCTGTAATGTGACCCTCAGGGGCCCGTTCATATTCTCTCTGCCTGCACTGCACAGTCCAGTGTTTACTCCAAATCATTCCTGCATTTTGTTCCCCATTCATTAAATGAGGGCACCGTGTCAAACGGGAGTGTTCTCTGCATGACACGCAAAGGAGAACTGGCCATTGGAGGACAGCCTGGTCACATGACTGACCATTCATGTGACTGGGATGTCACCCTGCCCCTTTTTTCCTTTAAAGAGGAACTTCACTTTTTTTCCTCAATTTTCTGTGTGTGTGTATATATATATATATATATATATATATATATATATATATATATATATATATATATATATATATATATATATATATATATAATTTTCCGCACTTGCATATTACCTAGGCTGGTCTTTACTCCAAATACTTACCTGCCCACTGGATCCAGTATTGCCCCGCTGTAGCCCTACTGGTCAGGTGCAGCAGCCTGGGTCCTGTGCTGCCATCTTGATACTCAGTCATGGGAAGCTGGCTGCCTCTTCTGTGCTCAGGCAGCCGGCCCCTGATGAGGTGCGCAGCTCCACCCGCTGGCTGCTGTCAGTCCCTACTCCTGTAGCCTCCAGGGATATGTGAGGTGGAATCCCAGGAGCCTTGGGTATACCTCATTCTTTGCTTGGCAAAAAAAAGGCATGAAGGGGTGGGCAGGTCCAGGAATAAAGTGTGTGTGGGGGGGTTCATTATTTGCGCTAAAAAGGAGGGGAAAAGTGTTGGAGCAAAAAAATAAAAGGGGAAGAAAAATAAAAATTTGAGCAAAATTCATGTTTAGTATTTAAAGCAAACTCCTCCATCCATCCATGTCTCCATGTTTTATTTTGCTGAGAAATAATTTGGATAAATGGGAGGGGGGGGGATTAGTATTCAAGCAAAAAAAGGGGGGGATCAGTAGGGGGGAGATCAGTACTGGAAAAAGGGTGGGGGGCTCTGTATTTGAGCAACAAAGGGAAAATAACTTGGTATTTAAGCAAAAGGTGGGGGGTAGTATTCATGCAATAAAGAGGGGGGGGGCAGTATTTGAGCAAAGGGGGGGGGGGTTCTGTATTGGAGGGGAAAAACGGCACTGGAGCAAAAGAGGGTGGATCAGTATTCACGCATAAAGGGGAGGGGAATTGGTAGTGGTGCAAAAAAGGGGGCGGGGGAATCCGTATTGGAATAAAAAAGGGGAAAAAATCTCTGTATTTGAGGGGAGGGGGGGTCCATATTGGAGCAAAGGGGAAAGAAAAAAAATCAGTATTCAAGCTAAAGCATTGGATTCAGTAGTTTGAGCTCTTGTAATGGGCGATGAGATTTCAGTTGGGGGCGGAGTCTATGGCGTTGTGTTTCATGCTGGATGGGTTAATATTAGGAATTTTGTCTAATCCCTCTTTCTTTTCTGTCTGCAGATAATCTCCGGAGCTGGTTATTTCAGGAGTTTCTGGCAGTTTCTTTCAGTCGGCCTTGTAAGTATATCAGGATATTGTTTCCTATAAAGATAAATGAATGGTTTCTCATGTCCGGTTGTTCAGAGGAGCCGCCATCATTACTGAAGAAGACCCTTCCAGCTGTCCTGAAGGTTTCCCAATAAATTATCTGGAAAAATACTAAATTTAGGAGAATTTGCCAATAATCGCAGATGGAGCGATCACTGCGAACGATCGTCCTGTCATGCAGACAGTCTGCACCCAGGACTGATTGTTAGCAGGTAATTGCGCCATGAGCGATTTAATTGGATTGGCCTTGATTACCTGCGAATGCTGTCGGGCCCATTGCTTTCAATCCCTGAGCTGAGGAACCCCCCCCCCCTTCCCACACTGGGTCTTCCATATGGAACTGCTAATGGGCCCATTCACAAGTGAAGACACTCCTTAGAATTCCCCACATGCCTCTACATGACACAGGTCTTTGCAGGTGAGAAAAATGTACCTGTGGTAAACGTACATGAATTCCCACCATGGTACACTGAGACTGCAGTGCCAGTGAAGACTTTCCCTCTGACAGCTGCCGTGGCAGGAAGCAGCTGAGCTGCACTGACAGCCTGTTGGTGATTCGTAAGGAAGTTCTCCATCAGGTCTGCTCCCCTTGTCCTAGGCAGTGGGCAGATCCGTATCCAATAGAGAGCCTTTCAGTTGGCTATAGAATCCACAACTGCCTGCTACCCATCACAGAGCAGAACTGATGGGGAACTCGTGTCTGTGAATCCCCATCAGGCTTCACCCACTGTCAGTGTCTCTGGTTGTTAGGAGACCGTCGACTGTCCTTAACTGCTGCAATAACCACCATTTTGTTCCCTAGGGTCTCTGCTAAAAATATATATATTTATTTGGGGGTTCTGAGTAATTTTCTAGGAAAAAAATGATTTTTTAAATATAGGAGTGTAGTGCTAGAATTGGGTGAAGTACAGACGCAGCTCCATATTCTTCTTAACCATTGGGTTGCGCTGCCCCCTACAGGAGGACACTAGGCAGGAAAAATCTTTACAATGCCTATGGGGCAGTCCCTGAAGGCATACACCCACTCTGCTATAGGATTCAGTTTTTCTGCCTAGTTTAGGAGTAGGACCTAGTTCCCTGCTGGGACTTCAGTCTTAGCTTGCTTTTATTTTAAAGGCAACCTTTTGTTAACATTTTAATTTTTTAGCTAGTTATGTTCCTGAAAACTGCAATCAACAGCCGGACTGGATATCCTAGATCCTTAAGGTCTCCCGAATACGGCCAGTGAGCATGTGCAGGTTATAGCCCCGTGCTAGGCCTCGCCAGGACAGAGCCCCAATGGAGGGGGGTTGGCCCGCAAGTGAAATACCTCGCCGGGACGCACACGACCTGGTTCGGCCTGAGTAGCAGCGTGCCCCTTGGCCATCAGCACCCCCACCCTGAGTGGAAAGGTAGTCTGTCTGGAGTGGTGCCCGCCAGATTGTCGCTTGTTATGGGGAGTAGTGTGTCCCCATAGCTCTTGCGGTGGACGTTGGCCCCTCCTTTGGATGGTCGAACCCCCGGGTTGTCTTCCATGTCCCCCTGCTCCCTAAGGGTGGTCTATTGGCCCCAACCTACCTCAAAGCCCCCCTCTCCCTCCTGGGGTTAGGTAGGAGCTGGCTTTGCCACTTGCTCCAGTAAGGGGGAGGTGGATGCGGTTGTTGCTGACCGGGCTGTGTGGATTGCACACAGGGGTCTTAGAGCAAGTTCCCGGCCCCCTGGGGTTTAGTGACTGGGGCAGGGATGTCCTTTGGGCTCCCTGCGGTGGTTATAGGCTTGGGGGGGGGGGGGGCAGATGTTTCTTCATCCGCAGGTCTGCGCCTCACGTGGCTGAGACGGGCTGAAAATTTAGTCCGTGGCTTTGCGGCCTACTTGCGGCGGACCTGAGTCTTTTTCTAAACGCAATAATGGTAACCACGCATGGTGTGGCTAAGAAATCTGGACTGCGGACCAGGCTTCTAAAAAGGCTCGATCAGATCTCCCCTCTACAGGGGACCACCTATTTGTTTTTTTGTTGAATGAACTGATCAAAGGACTCACAGGTGGGAAGAGAACGCTTCTTCCTCTATCCGCTAAGCCAGGGCAAGTCGCAGCGTAATAGACATGGCCCTTATTTTTCAGCACACAGACGGCCCCTTCGTGCCTTCGGCACGCAGGAGAAAGGACCTAAGCCATTTAGGTCATCTGGGGGTTCCAAGAAGACGATTGGGTAAGCCGAAAACAGGCCCCTCCAGATCTGTGGACCAATCTGTCTGCATGAATGGACACCCTCACCTGTATCTGGGAGGGGGGGGGGGGGGCATCTTCGTTTTCTGTCCGGTGTTCCGTGAGAATTACCTACCCGTGAGAAAAACCTACCCCTCGTCACTTCCGGTTCACGGCACTGTATGGAATGCAGCGGTTACATTAAAACAGCGGGGCTGCAATAGGAATCATCTCCGCTCCTGTGCCTGTCACTTCCCTGCTCTCGGCAAGTAAATATAAAAGCGGCGGCGGGTGTATGTAAACATAAATCACGGAGACGCCAGCCGCTTTTTATATTTACTTGCCGTTAGCAGGGAAGTGACAGGAGCGGAGATGATTCGTATTGCAGCCCCGCTGTTTTATTTAACCGCCGCGTGGGTAGCTTTTTTCCACAGTACACCGTGCTATTTCCATACTAGTGCGCATGCGCACTAGTCTGCTCCTCTGTTGTCCCTTTAGGTATCCGGCCCTGTGAGCATGCGCACTGCTGCGCTGCTCAGCTGTTCCTGGCCGGAAGTGACGAGGGGTAGGTAATTCTCACGGGGTAGGTAATTCTCACGTTACACCGGAACCAGGGGCCTCCTTAATTCAGGACAAGTGGGCCCTCGAGCTGCTCTGGTCGGGTTATAAGATTGAATTCAGGTCCTGACCGTCGGACAGATTCTTCCCGTCTGGTCTATGCCTATCCTCAGATCAGTTAAGGGATCTACAAGAGGCGGTACGTGATTGTGCCGGTTCCCTCTCGCTTTCAAGGGTTTTATTCAAACCTGTTTACTTTTCCCAGGAAAGAAGGAAAAGTGCGTCCAATTCTGGACCTTAAGGCTGAATCGCTTAGTGTGGGTAGAGGGTTCGAATGGAGTCCATTCACACGGTAGTGGCGTTCCTACACCAAGGGGACTTTTTGGCCTCTATCGATGTAGAGGACACATATTTGCACATCCCTATTTAGGCTGGACACCAGCGTTTCCTTCGCTTCGCTGTAGGAGAGGAACATTATCAAATTGTGGCTTTTCCCTTTGCTCCATCCCCGGGGTCTTCACCATTCTGTTGGCTCCGGTATTTTCATTAGTGTGACAGCAGGGGATTGTGGTACTAGGGTGCCTGGACGATCTCTTGAGCAGACTCGCTCAGTTCTGGGATGGCGATCTGTCAATCACCGTACGGACTGGACCATCAATTTCAGACCATCAAATCTGCTCTGGTCCTAGCCTCAAATGGTTTATCTGGGACTGACTCTGTTCTCAGCCTCTGTGGGGGTGTTTCTTCCCCCGGAAAAGCTGCAAAAGTTGGGCGATTTGGTTGCTGTTATCCAGCACTCTGTCCTCATTGCAGACTTGCATGCCAGCTCTAGGCCTGATGTCTACCTTCGGGGCGGTTCCATTTGCTCAGTTCCACATGAGACCTCTGCAAAGGGGTATTCTTATCAAGTGGAACAAGGATCCAAAATCTTTGGACAATCTGATTTGGTTGAGTTGAAACGCAAGAAGTGCTCCTCTGTGGTGGCTCTGTTCCTTGGGCAAGTCCTTCCTTCCATTGTATTGGACCGTGGTATCCAGATGCCAGCCTGTCTGGCGGGGGGGGGGGGGTGGGGGGTGGTACTTGGAAAGCTGTGGGTCCAGGGGACCTGGACTCTGAAAGACTTCTGATCAATATTCTGGAACTCAGAGCGATAAAGCTTTGCTTAAGTCACTGGACAAATCGTCTGCAGGGCTGTCCAGTTCGGATTCAATCAATGCCACGGCCGCGGTTTACGTCAATCAAGGGGGCACCAAGAGTGTCCTGGTGGCCTGGGAGGTGGCCGAGATCCTAATATGGGCAGAAATTTTTGTTACAGCCCTCTCCACCGTGCATATAGCCGGAGTGGAGAACTGGCACTCAAGATTACTTGAGTCGTTGGATCAGGGGGAATGGTCCCTGCGCCCGGAGGGGTTTCACCTGTTGTGTGTCCAGTTGGGGACACCCGATGTAGACCTGTTTCTCGGCTCAACGAGAAGGTACAGAGGTTTGTAGCCAGGTCTCTGGATCCTCTGGCCGACGCTACAGACGCACTGGTGGCACCTTAGGGTCAGTATCGACTGATCTATGCGTTTTCTTCCGCTGCAACTCCTGCTGATGCTTCTGCGCACAATAGAGGTGGAAGGGATTCCAGTCATTCTGGTGGTCCCAGACTGGCCTTGCCGGTCTTGGTATGCAAATCTGGTCATGTTGGTCGCGATGCTCCTTGGAGACTTCCTCTCAGGGAAGTTCTGTTGTCTCAAGGGCCGATCTTCCATCCTGCTTTACAGTCGCTGGCTTAAACAGCGTGGCTATTGAAAGCCAGGTATTGCAGGATAGGGGTCTTTCTGACTCAGTGATTGTTACACTGTTTAAGGCTAGAAAATCTACCTCCAGGAAGATTTATCATCATACATAGAAAATGTACATTGCATGGTGTGAATCGCTTTAAGGTGCATCCACGCTCCTTTTTAGTGGCTAGGATATTGGCTTTCCTCCAAAGAGGGGTTGTGCAGCGGTTGGCCTTGGGTACTATTAAAGGCCAGGTGTCTGCTTTGGCAGTGTTCCCCCCCCCCCCCCCCCAACGTCTTTTAGCTACGCATTGTTGGATTCACACTTTTATCCAGGGAGTTCGTCACGTGGCTCCTCCGATATGGTCCCGTTACCTCTGTGCGATCTTAACTTGGTATTGTCTGTTCTTCAAAAACCTCCCTTTGAAATCTTAGGGAGATTCCTCTGCTTACACTGTCACAGAAGGTAGCCTTTTTGGTGGCTATTACCTCTGCCCGCAGAGTGTCTGAATTAGCAAGGCTGTCCTGCTGTTCTCTTCTCTGGTGGTCCACAGAGATTAGGTGGTACTTCAACCTAATCAGTCGTTTCTTCCTAAGGTTGTTTCTGATTTCCATATGAATGAAGACATTGTGCTGCCTTCATTCTGTCCTAAGCCCAAGCATCCCAAGAAAATTGCCTTGTATTCTTCGGCTGTGGTTCAGGCAATTAGGGTTTGCCTGGCGGTTATTGAGACTTTTAGGAAATCGGACTCCTGTGAAGGAGCATTCTGCTAGGGCGCTGAGTGCCTCTTCGACCTTTCGCCATCAGGCGTCAGCAATACAAGTTTCCAAACCGGCAAGTTAGTTGTCTGTGCACACGCTCACAAAATTCTACAAAGTAGATGTGTTGGCATCCTCGGATGCTTCTTTTGGCTGCAAGGTTTTGCAGGCTGGTGCTTAAAAGAGCGATTTTTTTTTTTTTTTTTTTTCTCTCTTTCAGGGTGTATGTTGGGTTTAGTTGAGCTCCAGTAGTTCCTGGTTAGCCTTTGGGGAATTAACTTCTTTCTTTGCGTTTATTTTCCCAACCCCCTCATGCAAATACTGCTTTGGGACGGCCCAATGGTCAAGAATATGGAGCTGCATCTGTCAATGAACGATGGAGAAAACTGGATTTTTGACTTACCGTAAAATCCTTTTCTCTGAAGGTCACTGACAGATGCAGCACCCGCCCCTCTATTTCTGAGTGGGATGGGATTTTTTAATTCTGATACTGCTATAGGATTCAGTTTTGTTGCAAGCAGAGTGAGTGGGTGTTTGCCCGCAGGGACTGCCCCATAGGCTTGGTAGTTTTTTTTTTTTTTTTTGTTTCCTGCCTAGTGTCCTACTCCTGTAGGGGGCAGAATAACCCAATGGTGAAGAAGGAAATAGAGCTGCGTCTGTCAATGAACTTCAGAGAAAGGGATTTTACGGTAAGTCAATAATCCAGTTTTTTTTTTTTTTTTTAAACGTGTGAAAAAAATGAAAACACTGCTCTGGTAGTGAAAACACTGCTCTGGTAGTGAAACGGTTAATGTGAGTGCTTCCCCCCCCCCCCCCCCCCAATTAACCTCTTGAAGTCAAAATAACGTACCGGATACATGATTTGGCAGCAAGTGGTTGTAGCAGGATGATATGCAGGTATCAGCCCGGTACTGTTGGCGGTCAGCTTTCTTGTAATAGCATTTAGAGCGGCTAACTAGCCCACTCGATGGCTATTACAAGCAGCTCCACTCTTTTGAGCTCTCCTGTCCCACCGGGATACCCGAGTGACCAGCTGGCGTCGGAGACCCAAAGAGACTGTTTCCGCTATCTACTATGGCAACCCGGAAGCAATGAGATGACATCACTTCCCGTTTACTGGGATGTTAACAGTGTCATTTTCTGAAAATCTAAAGTATTCAAAAATGCTGAGCTTGGCGTTTTTGAATTCTTTCAAGTGCAAAGGAGGGATTTGGTGTCTTATAGACCCCAGATCTCTCCATAAAAAGTTCCGGTCACTGCCTTTTACTGTCACATAAATGTTTACAATCCTTGTGACCCCAATTAAAAAAAATTTGTAAAGTAAGTTAAAAAAAATACATTTTTAATTAAAAATAATTTTTAAAAAGTGCCCCCCCCCCCCTTGCTAGCACACAAAAGCGTGACCTCTTTTAAAATTTTATAAAAAAAAAAAAGTGGGCTATGTATTTTTGGTGTGTGTGTGGTTTTATCAATTTATCCAGTGCTTTACATATAGATTGTACATTCACATCAGTCCCTGTCCTCAAAGAGCTTATATAGGAGCCACAAGGGCCAATTAACCTACCAGCATGTCTTTGGAGTGTAGGAGAAAACCCGCACAGGGACAACATGCTAACTCTAGGCAGGTAGTGTCGTGGTTGGGATTCAAACCAGTGACCCTTTTGCTGCTAGGGAAAAGTGCTAACCACTACACCACTGGCTGCCTCTATTTATTTATTTACCGTATTGGCGTATAACACGCGCCGGCGTATAACGTGCACCTAAATTTTAGGGCTGAAATTTAAAATAAACAGCTTTGAACTCAGAACATTTTTTGTAAAATTTAAATGTAGTCTTACCAGTGCCCACGAATGCAGCCTCATCAGCGCAGTGCCCATACATGCAGCCTCGCCGGCACCAGTGCCCATACATGCAGCCTCGCCGGCACCAGTGCCCATACATGCAGCCTCGCCGGCACCAGTGCCCATACATGCAGCCTCGCCGGCACCAGTGCCCATACATGCAGCCTCGCCGGCACCAGTGCCCATACATGCAGCTAGTGCCAGCGCCCATACATGCAGCCTCGCCACTTGTCCAGAAAGCAGTCAGCGCCGAGAGGTAGAAGGGGGGCGGCGGCGCCGAGAGGTAGAAGGGGGGCGGCAGCGCCGAGAGGTAGAAGGGGGCGGCCGGCGCCGAGGAGAAGGAAGGACGCGCTGTTATCGGAAGTCCCGGCGCCTATGATTGACGTCGGCATAGGAGGCGGGACTTCCGATGACAGTGCGTCCTCTCTTCTCCTCGGCGCCGCCCGCCCCCTTCTACCTCTCGGCGCTGACTGCTTTCTGGACTTTTTTTTTTTTTTTTTTGTTATATCGGCGTATAACACGCAGTGCTACTTTTTCCTCCATTTTTAGGAGGAAAAAGTGCGTGTTATATGCCGATAAATACGGTATTTATTTATTTTTCTGCATTCAAATCTATAGTTTTTTTTTTCCCCTAAAGTTTAAGATTGAAAAACCGCTGCACAAATACCGCGTGACATAAAAATAATTAGCAAAACCCACCACTAATTTTCTAGGGGCTCTGCTTTAAAAATATATACGTGTGTTTGAGGGTTCTAAAGAAATTTTCTAGCAAAAATAAAACCGATTTTCACATGTAAACAAGTCTCAGAAAATGCTTGGTCTTCAAGTGGTTAAATTGTGCTCATGACTTGGGTAATGTTGGGTTTTAATTGTCTGCTTTAAATTCTCCTTTCAGTTGTTGGCATAATAGATGACAAATCCATGTCTTTTGATCACAAAAACTTCAGTGAATTTGCAAGATGGCAGCAGCAGATCCCTGACTGGGTCATAAGGTTCTTGAAAAGACCACCATGACAATGTTACCTGCTGCTAGTCCTCAAATGAAGTCCTCATTGGTCCATTTTATTTATCTTTTTAACAGGCATTGGTTGAACAGATATGGAGGATCAAGAGGACAGCCCTGTGGAGACCATTGATGTCTATCTTGAGCCTGACCCAGAAGAGGAAGAGGAGGAACGCAGAAGAACAGTGAAAAGGATCCGGATTGAGGAGAGCCCCGATGAAGATGAGGATGATGATAGTGATCAGGAAGATGGAGATGACAGCGATTACTCTCCCCCGACACACGGGAGGAACCTGAGGAGGCGCCGGCAGTATTACTGCTCAGAGTGTGAGAAGTGTTTCAAGCATAGTTCTGCCCTGGAAGCCCATCGCCGAATCCATAAGAACGATAAAGGCTTCCCGTGTGATGTCTGCAATGCCCGTTTCTCTTTGAAATCTGACCTAATGGTTCATCGTAGGCAGCATGTGCCAAACAACCGCATCGAAAGTCCACAGACCTCGAGCCGGACACCCACCGAAAGCTCTAACTCGAGCGCCAGTAACAGCCCTCTGCTGGATGAAAAGCCTCACCAGTGCAACTACTGCGAGAAAAGGTTCCGAGACAAGTCCATCCTGGAAGCCCATCAGAGAATTCACACTGGAAAACTTGCCTATCCCTGCCCGGTGTGCGACGAGAGCTTCTCAAAGCCGGCTCTGCTTGCCGCTCACAGCAACATTCACCGAGAGGGCAAACCCTTCCACTGCGACCAGTGTGACAAAAAGTTTAACGATCAGACGCTCTTGGTGGCCCACAAGAGGACCCACACCGGGGAGAAGCCTCAGAAGTGTAACCACTGCAACAAATGGTTCCCTAACCGCAGCAGCCTGGAAGCCCATGGTGAGTGCCACCTGAAACCTAAGCCGTACAAGTGCCGCCATTGCGAGAAGAGCTTCAACGACAAGTCCCTGCTCATCACCCACGAGGGAGTGCACACAGACACTAAGCCTTTCAAGTGCACTCAATGCAGCGAGAGCTTCTTCCTGAAGACGCAGCTGATGGCGCACCAGGCCACCCACGCTCCTGATAAACCCTTCCCATGTAACCAGTGCGAACGAAGCTTCAACAAAGAGGAGACCCTACTGGCTCACATCCGGGTGCACAACATGCAAAACGCCGAGAAGCCAAAACCCCTCAATTAGTTTTTAATGATAGAAAATTTACGACTTTTTACATTTTCAAGATCTGCCTTTTCCAACCTTCACCCGGAAAGTTTATCGGCTATATCCAAACACACTTTCTTTCAATTTTTTTTTTTTTTTTTGTTCTGTTTTTCTACGAGTGGCTATATTGCCATGCTCATTTACGGAAAGGGATTCTGTACACACATTTATATTGTGCGTATTCTCATGTATATACTATGTTACCAGTATAGAATGTTTAAAAAAAAAAAATCCAAAAAAAGTTTTGTGAGGCGATCATCTCTCGCACGTAGTCTTGGAAATGTCTGCATGCAAGTCACAGCAAGAACGTTCAACATCTTTTTTGATCTAGATAGACTGAGACTAATGGGTACGCTGATGGAGATCGCAGAAGCCAGACCTTTTGAAGATGGGAAGGTTCGGGATGTCCCATCACTCGGCACAGGAATATACCTCTGTGCAAACATGTAAGATGTTAGCAGTTAGTGTGGTCCTGAGTAAATGATACATTAGTGGTTGGAAAGGGTCCATTTTTTTTTTTAATGTTTTAAAAATTGTCATTACAATCAATAAATTAGAAAAATGCCATGCAGCCTGTGTTTGAGTTTTTTTCTCTCAACTTTAAACTGACTCGGGATTTGGCTTTGGATGCTAGGGTCAGCCATGCTGCAGAGGACATCGGCACAAACAAGGCTCTCCGCTTCTCATCCCCCCCCCAAAGGCAGGCTCTCCGCTTCTCATCCCCCCCCCAAAGGCAGGCTCTCCGCTTCTCATCCCCCCCCCAAAGGCAGGCTCTCCGCTTCTCATCCACCTCCCCCCAAGGCAGGCTCTCCGCTTCTCATCCACCTCCCCCCCCCCCCAAGGCAGGCTCTCCGCTTCTCATCCACCTCCCCCCCCAAGGCAGGCTCTCCGCTTCTCATCCACCTCCCCCCAAGGCAGGCTCTCCGCTTCTCATCCACCTCCCCCCCAAGGCAGGCTCTCCGCTTCTCATCCACCCCCCCCCCCCCAAGGCAGGCTCTCCGCTTCTCATCTCCCCCCCCCCCCCAAGGCAGGCTCTCCGCTTCTCATCCCCCCCCCCAAGGCAGGCTCTCCGCTTCTCATCCACCTCCCCCCCCCCCCCCCCCCAAGGCAGGCTCTCCGCTTCTCATCCCCCCCCCCTCCAAGGCAGGCGCTGCGCTTCTCATCCCCCCCCCCCCCTCCAAGGCAGGCGCTGCGCTTCTCATCCCCCCCCCCCCCTCCAAGGCAGGCGCTGCGCTTCTCATCCCCCCCCCCTCCAAGGCAGGCGCTGCGCTTCTCATCCCCCCCCCCCCTCCAAGGCAGGCGCTGCGCTTCTCATCCCCCCCCCCCCCCTCCAAGGCAGGCGCTGCGCTTCTCATCCCCCCCCCCCCCTCCAAGGCAGGCGCTGCGCTTCTCATCCCCCCCCCCCTCCAAGGCAGGCGCTGCGCTTCTCATCCCCCCCCCCCCCCCCCCTCCAAGGCAGGCGCTGCGCTTCTCTTCACTTCTAGCCATCCAAAGTGGAGAAAGGAAAGCAATTTTGCCTGTTCTACATTTTGAAGGAGAAAAAAAAGTTAACTTGAATACACCAATGGTCTAAGTTGCCATTTTGGTGGACATATTTCCAAACCTTAGAAGTCACACAGCTGCCATTTTTGTGAAGGTTGATTTCTACTAAAACTAGAGTGTAAAATCTGGTTTCCATGCAGAGCTGCACCAATCGGCTTCCAGATTTTTGTCAGCTTAATTGAACAAGCTTATGTTCAGAGGATTGGCCACCATGCACAGCTGCACCAGATTGAGTGCTGCAGTTTTAGAACATATTCCCCACTGTGAATTGTGAAAGTGAATCCAATCCCTGTTTAAATTTGTCTCCTCAGTCCTGTGATTTGTGACTAGTCACTGGTCTAGAGGTTTGGTAGTCCAGCCGTAGTTTGGCTTACAGTGGGAAAAATAATTTTGATCCCCTGCAGATGCAAGTTAACCCACTTAAAAATGGTAGACCCTTAATTTCTTTGTATCATAGGTGTATTTTAAATGATTGACAGAATCTAACCAACAATCCAGAAACACACAAAAATGTTATAAATGAAGTTGCAGTTCAGTGAGTAAAATAAAGATTTGATCCCCAAGCAAACCGTGACTTAGTACTTGGTGGAAAATCCCTTGCTGGCAAGCACAGAGGTCTTGTAGTTGGTGACCAGGTTTGCACACATCTCAGGAGGGATTTTGGGCTCTTCTGTACAGATCTTCTCTAAAGCCTTAAGGTTTCTTGGCTGTCTCTTTGAAACTCGAAGTTTCAGCTCCCTCCATAAATTTTCTATAGGATTAGGGTCTGGAGACTGGCTAGGCCACTCCATGGCTGAAACATTGAGTTGCCAAGCGACAGCCAAGAAACTACTTTACGACCAGCGACGTAGACTTGCGTCAGCTGACTTTGCGTGGTTATCTCGGGATGATGCCTCTAGCTAGAGGCATCGTCCCTGTACTGTTTTTTAGAGTCGGCTTTCCGGCGGTAATGATCGATGCGGCCCGGGAGCAGCTCAATCATTACCCCGGCGAGCGGGAGGGGACATCCACCCCGCTACCGCCTTCCCACCGGGAGACCCGAGCAACCAGCCGGCGCGGAAGCGCCTTCGATCGAGTCTCTGATGTAACCCAGAGGCGGCGTCCATGACGTCACGTCCGGGTTACTCGGCTGCTAAAGGCAGCAGTTTCAAAAAGTGAATGTATTCAAAAATGCAGTTTTCGGCGTTTTGAATACATGGAAGCGTAGGGGAGGGGTCTGGTTTAATAGAGTACATGTCGCTGCCTATTGCTGTCACAAGCAATGTTTACATTGCTTGTGACAACAATAAAAGTGATCAGTTTTTTTTTTTTTAACCTGTGTTGTTAAAGTTAAAAAAAAAAAATTTTAGATGTTGCCGTTGGCTTGCGCACAAAAGAAAACGTATATGGAAGTCGCACTGCAAACGGAAGCGCTGTTAAAACCACACGTGCGGTATCGCCGTGATCGCTAGAGCATGAGCAATAATTTTAAGAGCTACACTCTTAACTCTAAACTGGTAACCGTTAATTTTTTAAAGCATCGCCTATGGAGATTTTTATTGACTGTACTTTGTCGCCATTCCGTGGGTGTGTGCAATTTTAAACCATAACATGTTGGGTATCTATTTACTCGGCGTGACATCCACAATATACAAAAAAATGGGCTAACTTTACTGCTTATTTTTTTTAAATGCAGTGAAATGTGATTTTTTTCGTAATTTTTCCAAAAAAATGGCGTTTGAAAGGCTGCTGCGCAAATACCGCGTGACAAAAAATATTGCAATGACTGCCATTTTATTCTCCAGAGTCTTTGCTAAAAAAAATAATTAATGTTTGGGGGTTTTAAGTAGTTTTCTAGCAAAAAATACTGATTTTTAACTTGTAAACAAAGTGTCAAATATGCTTGGGGCTTAAGTGGTTATGGATTTAGAGATCTGTAAAGAGTGGACCAAAATCCCTCAGGTGTGTGCAAACCTGATCACAAATAAGAAATGTCTTACCCCCAGTCCTTGGTGGAGAAACCCTTGTTGGCAAGGACAAAGTCATGTTTTGCTTAGGGATCAAATAATTATTTTACTCGCTGAACTGCAACTCCATATAACCTTTATATCGTGTGTGTTCTGGATTGTGGCGGGTAAGGAGATGCGACTCTGTGTACATCTTGGGATATGTATGCGTTCCTCGATCATGCGAGCGATCGAGGGCGAATACAATTGCGCAAAATGTAAGCACGTTGCTTCCCTGGAAGCTCAGGTCCTGAATCTAGGGAAGCAGCTGGCAACACTGAGCCAAATGTCCATACCGAGGGAGAGCTGGGACCGTACCCGTCAGGCGCAGGCAGGGGCCTGCACAGAGGTGGGTGGAGTAATAGAGGGGTGACAGGAGGGGTATAAGGGGACAAGGCAAGGAGGCCGGTCCTGGGCTGGAGCACCCCAATAGATATGCCCTGTTGCGTGATGTTGGGGAAACCAGTCAGGGACCAGCAGAGCGACGCCCCTAGCTGCCAGGGGAAGAACTCAAGTGAGGACGGGAGAAAGGGAAAGGAAAGACAGGTGCTGGCGGTAGGGCAATCAATCATTAGAAGGACAGATAGTGCTGCACTGTCACAAAGACCGTAGGCGCCGAACAGTCTGTTGTTTACCGGGCGCTCGGGTTTGGCACATCGCGGATCGGGTGGGCAGATTATTGGGTGGGGCTGGGGAAGACCCAGCTGTCATTGTACAAGTGGGTACCAATGACATAGGCAGAGGAAGATGGAGAGTCCTAAATTATTTCAGGGACTTGGGTGCTAAGTTGAGGAGTAGGACCTCCAAGGTAGTATTTTCAGAAATACTACCTGTACCTCGAGCCACACCAGAGAGGCAGCGGGAGATTAGGGAAGTTAACAAGTGGCTGAGGAGCTGGTGTAGTAAGGAGGGTTTCGGGTTCCTGGAGAACTGGGCCGACTTCTCCAGTCGGCCACCAGCTCTATGGTAGGGACGGATTGCACCTAAATGGGGATGGTGCAGCCGTACTGGGTCAGAAGATGGCCGAAAAGTTAGAGGGGCTTTAAAACTAGGTGATGGGGGGGGGGGGGTACAGATGTAGAATTAGCCTGTGGAAAGCAAGATTCAGAGGGCACAAATGGGGACATTAGCGGTAGGGTGTTCGGAGCGCCTAAACCCAGGGTGGGTATGGGGAAAAATCACAAGAGCAGTCTAAAAACATCAAATGAGGATATATGTAAACGCCCAAAATTACGAGGTTTGTATACCAATGCCAGAAGCCTGGCCAACAAGATGGGAGAGCTGGAGCTGCTGATGTTTGAGGAGGACTTAGATTTTGTGGGTATAACAGAGACTTGGTTTGACAACTCTCATGATTGGATGGCGACCATTCAGGGGTATTCCCTTTATCGCAGAGATAGAGAAGGTAAAAAAGGGGGAGGGGTATGTCTGTAAATTAAGAACAGTATACAGGTAAATATGAGGGACGATATTAATAATGGAGCTATGGATGAGGCAGAATACCTATGGGTAGAACTTCAAAGCGAAGGCACTGTGGGGAAGGTAATATTTGGGCGTATGCTATAGGACCCCCAACAGGAGGGGGAGGGTGGACCTCCTTTTACAGATAGGATTGGCAGCAAGGATGGGAAATATCATTATAATGGGGGACTTTAATTATCCAGATATAGACTGGGCAGAAGGAACTGCACACTCAGCCAAGGCTCGGCAGTTCCTAAATGTTTTGCAGGACAATTTCATGGGTCAGGTGGTGAATGCACCGACAAACAATGGGGTACTTGACCTACTGATTACCAACAATTCAGACCTGCTCACAGATATAGAAATACGGGACAACTTAGGAAACAGTGACCATAGGTCAATTAGTTTCAGTATTAATCATAGTAATAGGAAACACAAGGGTAATATAAGGACACTGAATTTCAAAAGAGCCAATTTCCCAAAACTGCGCTCTTTGTTAGAAAATATCAAATTGGATAGAACCCTGGGAACAAAGAACACGGAGGAAAAATGAGTGCTTCAAGAGCATACTAAAAAAAGGGATTGGCCAGTGCATTCCAAAGGGAAATAAATTTAAAAGAGCAAATCTAAACCCTGGGTGGCTAAACTCCAATTTAAATGCATATTCATGCTAAAGAAAAGGCCTTCAAAAAATACAAGACTGAGGGGTTATTGGCAGCATTCAAGCATTACAAAGAGTGTAATAAGAAATATAAAGACGAAATCAGGGAGGCTAAAATAGAACACGAGAGACACATAGTGGAAGAGGGTAAAAAGAACCCCAAAAAATTCTTTAAGTATATAAACAGTAAGAAAGCGAGGCCAGAACATATGGGCCCCATAAAGACGACAAGGGAGATTTGGCCACAGAGGACAGGGAAAAGGCGGTCGTGTTAAATAATTTCTTCTCTTCAGTCTTCACAAAAGAATCGGGGGCTACACTAACCCAGCTTGTAAGGCCAAACTAAATAATACACCTCAGGAAATACCGCCATGGCTAACAGAAGATAGACTTAGGACTAAACTAGAGAAATAAATCACCGGGACCGGATGGCTTGCACCCGAGGGTTCTTAAAGAGCTCAGGCAGGTGATTGCCAGATCATTAGTCATGATTTTTAAGGATAGTTTAGACGGGTATGGTGCCAGCTGATTAGAAAAAAAGCCAACGTGGTACCAATATTTAAAAAAGGGCCAAGATACAAGATGCAACCCGGGTAACTATAGGCCGGTCAGCCTAACATCAGTAATCTGCAAGATTTTGGAGGGGATGTTAAGGGACCACATACAAGACTTTAGTAATGAAAATGGTATTATTAGTAGTAATCAGCATGGATTCATGAAAATTTGTTCTTGCCAAACCAATCTATTACCCTTCACGATGAAGTGAGCTGCCACCTAGATAAAGGTAAGCTGGTGGATGTGGTGTATCTGGACTTTGCAAAGGCCTTTGACACCGTTCCCCACAAACGCTTACTGTTCAAACAAAGGAAGGTAGGTATGGACCATCAGGTGAGTACCTGGATAGAGAACTGGCTCCAGGGGAGAGTGCAAAGGGTGGTGATTAATGGGGAGTACTCGGATTGGGCGGGTGTGGAAAGTGGGGTCCCCCAGGGTTCTGTCCTGGGGCCAATCCTGTTTAATTTATTCATAAATGATCTAGAGGAGGGGATATCTAGTACAATCTCAGTATTTGCAGATGATACTAAACTAAGCATGCCAATATCTTCTATGCAGGATGCGGAAACCTTACAAGCGGACCTGAACAAAATAATGGGGTGGGCAACTACATGGCAGATGAGGTTTAATGTTGAAAAATGTAAAGTAAAGCACTTGGGTACCAGAAAGCAAGCTACTCACTAGGGGGGGAACCTCTGGGTGAATCTAAGATGGAAAAGGACCTGGGGGTACTGGTAGACAACAGGCTTGGATGTTGCATGCAATGCCAAGCCGCTGCAAGCAAAGCCAACAGAATACTGGGATGTATAAAAAAGGGGATTCACTCCAGAAATAAAGAGATTATTCTCCCACTCTACAAGACTCTGGTCCGGCCACATCTGGAGTATGCTGTCCAGTTCTGGGCAGCCAGTCCTCAGGAAGGATGTGCTGGAACTGGAAAGAGTCCAGAGAAGGGCAACAAAAATAATTAGGGGAATGGAGGGCATCAGCTATGAGGAAAGACTACAAGAAGTGAACTTATTCTCTCTGGAGAAGAGACGATTGAGGGGGATATCATATCAATGTACAAATACTGTACTGGCGACCCTAGCATAAGGAACAAACTATTCAGAGAAAGGGAATACAATAAGACACGTGGCCACTCACTAAAACTAGAGGAAAGGCGGTTTAACCTTAAAGTACGTAGGGGGTTCTTTACTGTCAGAGCAGTAAGGATGTGGAATTCTCTTCCGCAAGAAGTCGTATCAGCAGGGAGCATCGATAGTTTTGAAAAACTATTAGATGGGCACCTTAAAGACCATAGTATACAATGTACGGTTAACAGCAAACGCACACATCATAGGTTGAACTGGATTGACTGATGTCTTTTTTCAACCTCAGTAACTATGGTTGATATTGTCTCGATTATATAAAATACACCTCTGATAAAAATGATAAACCCTTAATTTCTTTGTAAGTGGGCAAACTTGCACAATTTTCAGGGGATCAAACGGTTATTTCTCTTTAGTTAATTGACAGACACAGCTCTTGATATTCATAATTGGGTTATACTGCCCCCTACAGGAGTAGGACGCTAGGCAGAAGAAAAAATTCTGGCTTTACCCATGGACAGTCCCAGGGGCTATACCCCCTCTCTTTGCTAAAGCCACTCAGTTTTGTGCCAAGCAGTGTCATGAGAATAATTTTTTCCTGCCTAGTCAGGAGTAAGGACCTAGTTCCTTGCTGGGATCTTTGGTCATGGCAATTTTTTTTCCTTTTAGATAGGAATTTTTTCTCCTGGATTTTTCCTGTGGGATCTACCATCAACTGCGGGGCTGGGTAATCTAGATCCAGTGGTCGCCCCAGTCTGGCAAATGTGCGCTCAAACCTCAGCTCCGTGCTAGGTTGGCCGTGACATAGCCCCACTGGATGGGGGCTGGCCTGCGAGTTAAACACCTTGCGAGGTCGCATACGACTGGGTCTCGGCCCAAGTCGCAGCGTTCCTCCTGGCCGACAGCCCACCCATTTCGATGAAGAGGGGTTCTGTCAGGAGAAGTGCCCGCCTTGTTCCTGGTATGGTGAGTAGCTGTCCCCCCTCTCCCCCTGGAGGGTTTTGGGGGGACGTGGGCCCCTCCATGGGACGGTCGGATCCCCTTACCGAGTCCCTCACCTGCCCCTCTCCACATATGCTGGGGCTGTTTGGGTGGTCTGGCCACTGTTCCTGGGGTGGGGGCAGGGCACTTACTAGCGACGGGGGTTGCTCCGCCAGCGACCGGACTATTGACTGTGCCAGGGGGAAAGGGGGGTTGTATCTGGTGGGTGCCTCCTGCTGGGGCCCCCCATCCTGCCTGGATTTCCCCTTGAGACCTGGTTTCCATCCTGGGTCCCTGTATGCCTCGTGGTGCTGCCATTTTGGTGTAGCCTGTGTATTTCTATACAAGACGGCCATGTTTGTGTAGTCTGGCAGCCATTTTGCTTTGGTTTGCCATTGAAAAAAAGCAGCGGCCATGACAGTGGTGGCCTGTGGGTGGCGATTTTTGGCAGTGGAAGCCCCTCATCCTCTGGTGCTGTCTCCTGAATCGATTTGCTTCCTGATCGCTGCATGTGTAGTGCATTATCCTTTTGGTGGCTGCAGGAGCTTGTTTCTACAGATGGTAAGTCTGGCGGGGTCCTCTTCCTCGCTGAGGAGGATCGCTTGGTGCTTTGTGCCTGGCGATGGGGAGGTGCTGCCAGCGCGGTGGAGGTTGTCCCTTAGTGTTTTACACCTTTTGTGGGGGTCCCCCTGGTGACTTGAAATCTTTGGAGCATAAGTCCCCACTTGATCCCCTCTCTGAGGCTGCGGGTCCCAACCAACCATCCATGCACTGACGGCGGTCCTGGAGTCCCTTGTGTCCCGGGTGAAAGTGGCTTACTGGCGATGAGCTAGCAAAAAGCACCCCCTCCTTCCCCCTCATCTGATCCTGAATTTGATTCGGCCGCCGCTGCTGGGTCTACAACCACATGCCTAGAATCCTCTGATAGTGAGGATAATTCCTCCACATCTGCCCCTGTGCACAAAAAGGTGCTGGTGGATGCACTGAATGTATCTGTGCATGAGACCCTAGCGATGGAGGATGCAGCTGAAGCTGCGAAGTAGGCGCAGGTACCCTTTGGCACTCACAAGCCACCCAGAGCTGCAAAGGTGTTTCCTTTCCTTGCCTATTTTGACGGAATTGTTGCTAAAGAGTGGGGACGATCAAAGCGTCCCCGTGGGGTTCCTAGTGCTTTACTAGGCGTTACTTCTAGAAGTCCCCCCTTAAAGCGGTTGTAAACCCGAAAAAAAAAAAAACCTGCAAGAC
The DNA here is from genome assembly GCF_965119305.1 of Pelophylax lessonae. Classification (NCBI taxonomy): domain Eukaryota; kingdom Metazoa; phylum Chordata; class Amphibia; order Anura; family Ranidae; genus Pelophylax; species Pelophylax lessonae. The sequence goes on from NC_138772.1 coordinate 556,881,629, forward strand.
AAAGGCATAATGAGCTAGTATGCATCAATTACCTTAGAACGAAGCCCAAACACGGACCCCCGGACAGCGCTGCCATGATCCCTCGGCGTCTCTTCCGGGTTCGGCGGCTCCGGCGTTGTGATTGCATTCACAACGCCGGAGCCGCGATGACGTCACTCCCGGGAGTGATTTTCCGGCAAGCTCCTGGTAAGGAAAAATGAAGGTCCCCCCGTACCTTCAGAGCGCATGCGCCGCTCGCATGAGCGGCTGCATGCACTGCAAATATCTCCTAAACCGTGCCGGTTTAGGAGATATTAATTGTACCTACAGGTAAGCCTTATTATAGGCTTACCTGTAGGTAAAAGTGTCAAAAAGCGGGATACTACCGCTTTAAGAAGTAGATTGTGCCACCGGTGGTGGACCATCTTTGTTTCCAGATTAAACAAGGCAACCGTGATTCCAGTTAAAGAGTCCCTGGCCTTTAAGGATCTGGCTGCTCCGAAGGCAGAGGTTGTGGCCTGCAAAAGGCTACTGAGGGCAAGGAGCCTTGTCGCAGACTTGGGCCTTCCTTCTCAACCCATAAGATTTTTTTCATCCCTTAGGGTCGACTGACCAGGGCTCGAAGCCTTTCAGCGCCTCTTCAGGAGGATCCAAATGAACCTGGTCTGGCAAGCCAAGATCGGGCTTCTCCAGACCAGTGGATAAGGCTCCTTCAGCATGAAGGTGCGCCCTCACCCGTATCAGGAGTGGGGGGGAGGGGGGGTTGGCGTCTTTTGCTGGTATCCAGAACGTGGACTTCCCTGGTGCAAGACAAGTGGGTCCACGAAATCATTCGGTCTGGCTACAAGATCGAATTTTGCTCCTGTCCCAAAGCAAGGTTTTTGCGCCTTCAACTTGCGCCTGTCCCCAGACTGCTTACAGGGTCTGTTTTGGGATGGTACAAGAGCTGATCCTTCAAGGGGTGATTGTCCCAGGTTCTGATTTTGGAAGGTTTTCAGGGTTTTTACTCAAACCTGTTCAGTCCCCAGGAAGGAATCAAAGTGTGTCCAATACTGGACCTCAAGGTGCTTAACTGCTTTGTGCCGGTACAGAAGTTCAGAATGGAATCCATTCGAATGGTGGTGGCAACCCTGCGTCATGGAGATTTCCTCACCTCTATCGAGATCAAGGATACCTTCACGTTCCAATATGTGCTAGTCACCAGCATTTTCTTCACTTTGCTGTGGAAGAGGAGCATAATCAGTTTGTGGCATTACCCTTTGGTCTCGCCTCTGCTCCTCGAGTTTTCACAAAAGTGTTAGCCCCAGTGCTAGCTTTGCTATGCCAACGGGGGATCACAATACTGGGCTACTTGGATGATCGCCTTCTGTGAGCGGAGTCTTCCTCTGCTCTTGTGGAAAACCTGCAGATCACAATATGAACTCTGGCAGTTCGGCTGGATTCTGAATTTTCAGAAGTCTGTTCTGGCTACATCCACAAAGCTGGACTATCTAGGCCTGACTCTGGATTTGGCTTTAGCCAGAGTTCTCCTTCCTCTGGACAACCTCCAGAAACTGCAGGCTGCAATTTGCCTCGCGCTGTCCAACAGATTTGCGTGTGGGTGCTGGGCCTGATGGTCTCTACCTTCGAGGCGGTTCAGTTTGCACTGTTCCATACAAGCTCCCTGCAAAACGAGATTCTGACCAAATGGGACAAGACTCTGTGGTCTCTGGACAATCAGATCTGGCTGAGTTGGGAAAGAGGGTGTCCCTGAGATAGTGGAGTCGTTCTCTGGCTGGGAAAATTCCCCCCCCCCCCTTTATATTGGACAGTGGACACCACGCATGCCAGCCTGTCTGGCTGGGGAGATGTCTTTAGCAAGCATTCTGCTAGAAGATCTGGACGCTGGATGAGGGTAGACTATGGCTCAATGTTTTGGAACTCCGAGTGATCAGACTGTGTCTGGATCATTGGATGGATAGTCTTCAAGGTTGTCCAGTGTGTAATCAATTGGACAATGCCACGTTCATGGTTTGTCAATCACCAAGGGGGCACAAGAAGTGTCCTGGCGGCTCTGGAGGTAGCTGGCATTCTAAGGTGGGCAGAATGGTTTGTTCCAGCCCTCTCTGCCGTACACCTTCTCGGAGTGGGAAATTGGCAGGCGGCTTACCTCAGTCGGCAGGCATTGGATCAAGGGGAGTGGTCCCTTCATCTGGAGTTGTTTCATCAGATGTGTCTCTGAAGTGGATCTGTTGGCGTCTCGACTCAACAGAAAGGTGAAGGGGATCCTCTGGTGGCTGCCACAGACGTGCTGGTGGCCCTGTGGGGTCAGTATCGGCTGATGCACGCCTTCCCTCCTCTCAAGCTTCTGCTGGATCGAGGCAGAAGGGATTTTGGTCATCTTAGTGGCTCCAGACTGGCCTTGTCGGGCTTGGTACGCCGATCTGGTGTGGCTGGTCACCAACGTTCCTTGGCAGCTTCCTTTCAGGGTGGATCTGCTGTCCTAAGAACCGATCTTCCATCCTGCTTTAGTCGCTGGCTTTGACGGCTTGACTGTTGAACACTAGGTGCTGAAGGATAGGGGTTTATCTGAATTGGTGATTCCTACACTGTTGAAAGCTAGGAAATCTACTTCTAGGAAGATCTACCATCATACGTGGAAGACGTACATTGCGTGTTGGGAGTTGCTTGGGGTTCATCCTTACTCCTTGTTGGTGGCTCGTATCTTAACCTTCCTTCCACAGGGGTTGAACAGAAGTTGGCCTTGAGTTCCATCAAGGGCCAGGTGGCGGCTTTGGCCATCTTCTTCCAATGACCTTTACCCATACACTCCCTGCTGTGTACCTTTCTTCAGGGTGTTTAACATTTTGGTCCCTTCAGTGTGGGCTCTGTTGCTGCCTTGGGATCTCAATTTGGTGCTTTCAGCCCTACAGAAGCCTTCCTTTGAAAATATTCGGGAGATTCCCCTGCTTATGCTGTCCCAGAAGGTGCCCTTTTTGGTGGCCATCATCTCTGCGCGCAGGGTGTTGGACCTGGCGACGTTATCCTGTCCACCTTTATCTGGTGGTTCACAGGGATAAGGTGGTTCTTTGCCCCTGTCCGTCATTCCTTTCTAAGGTGGTCTCTGATTTTCATTTGAATGAAGACGTGTTGCCTTCCCTGTCCCAGCTCTAAACATCCGAAGGAAATTGCCTTGGATGTGGTCCGGGCAATTAGGGATGACCTCGCAGCTATGGAGTCTTTCAGGAAGTCAGACTCTCTATTTGTGCTCACGGACGGACGGACCTCAAAGAGGGTTGTCCGCTTCCTCTGCAACCTTTTACAGATGGATTAGACAGACGGTGGTTCAAGCCTATTCCATCAGGGGTCAGGTTCCTCCTTTCCCTGTCAAGGCGCACTCTACTAGGGTGCTTGGTGCCTCCTGGGCCTTTCGTCAACAGGCGTCAGTGACGCAGGTTTGCAAGGTGGCCACCTGGTCCTCAGTGCACACTTTTTACAAAGTTTTATAAAGTGGATGTTTTGGCATTTGCAGATGCTTCCTTTGGATGCAAGCTTTTGCATCCTCCTGTTTAAGAGGACCTGATCTTCTTTTAAGGGTGTATTTTTTATTTTATTTTTTTTTCAGGTGGGCTCCAGTTGTTTGAGTTCCTGTTGCCTGGTTTGGCTAATGTTTAGCCTTGGGAATTTTCTGGTTGTTCCTACCCCTCATGTTTAACACTGCTTTGGGGCGTCCCAATGCCTATGAATAACAGGAGCTGTGTCCGTCAAACGAAAGAGCAAATGGGATTTTTGACTTAACGTAAAATCCATTTCTCTGATGTTCATTGACAGACACAGCACCCGCCCCCCTGTGGAATTATTCTCATGACACTGCTTGGTACAAAACTGAGTGGCTATAGCAGAGATAGAGAGATAGAGAGTGTACCCATGGGTGTAGGCAGAATTGTTTTCTGGCAAGTGTCCTACTCCTGTAGGGGGCTGTATAACCCAATGGTCATGAATACCAGGAGCTCTGTCTGTCAATGAACATAGGAGGAATGGATTTTATCGTAAGTCAAAAATCCCAATCCCCCCCAACTGTATACTGGCATTTTTATTTTTTTTAATATACTAGTAATAGCACGATCAGTGGCTTATAGCGGGACTGCAATAGTATGTCAGGCAATCTGACACTCTTTGGGAACTGTGACCTGAATACAGTAATAACATGCTAAAAATATGCACTGTCACTGTACTAATGATGCTGGCTGGGAAGGGGTACACATCTAGGGCAATCAAAAGGTTAAATGTGTGCCTAACCAGTGTCTGTGTGTTCTGTGTCCGGTGCTCTTACTAAGGGCGCATGTGCTCTGAAGGAACGGCCACCCATGCCGTTCCTTCAGAGCCCTATTCCGTGAACGGCAGCTCCCGCGTGCATGCGCGGGAGTGATGTAATCGCATCCCCAGCCAATCAGATTGCTGGAGGCCGCGAACAAAGAAGCAGGACGGCCGGACATGTCAGCAGGCCGCACTGCGAGGGCTTCGGTATAAGGTAAGTATTTCATAATGAGCTAGTATGCGATGCATACTAGCTCATTATGCCTTTGTCTTTACAGGTTTTTATTTCTCATTTTTTGTATGTGGGTTTACTTCCTCTTTAAACCTAGGTGGATGCACCCTCTGGCTCCCGGCGCCTCTACACTAAGAACTGAGCGTTCGAACACTGCTGATTGCTTGGTTCTGACAGTTCGCTCATTGGGAAAAGAGAAGAGGTTAGGACTTTGAATGAGGACCATAGCAAATTTCGGGCCGGGTGTGACCAATAGTCATACCAATACATAAGTAACAAAAAACATTGTAAAAATCAGAGGATTTATTGCGGCTACCACAGCATTTAAATACATAATGGTAATAAAATGACATGATGAGAAAAAGTACATCACAAATGAAAAGGTCATGAAACATTGACATGAGATAGGATTGTTACAAGTAAATTGCATAGTGAAACTGATAAATATAAAAGTAAGGTAAATAATCGATAATAAGTAACAACGAAGGGGACACAACAATAGAAAAACCAATCAATGTATCCACCCAGCGCCAAAAGACTTGTAAATAGCATGAACGTGTTGCTTAGCATAGAACAACAAGCCAAAATATCAGCCACTATAAATAAAACAATATATGCAAGATGATAAAATCAATCAAACATTAGTAGCGCTTGGACACAGCAATAACTGCATTAATAAAGAAATGGAAAAAAAAAGTCACTGTAATAGTAGTCCTTTATATCCACATTATTCCCAGTAGCCGTGGTGTTAAAAATAGGAGAGATCACTGTGGCCAGAATCGCACAAATGTGCCTTCACCGCACCTCATGGACGATTATCCCCCACTTGTAGAAAACTCACCACAATTATAAGTAAAGAGGGCCAATGGAATCAAACCTCCCAGCAATGTCAGATGCATCAATGCAATAATCACGTCACCTCCCCTTAGGGTTGGATCACATGTAGCCAAGGAAACAGCATAACAGGACGAAAGGAGCAACCCATAGTGAAGTCCATTTGATCTTTTATTAAATCACCCAAAAGATGCACTTACAAATAAACAGTGGATATAAGTATAAAACATCAAACAGCCAGGATAGATTCCCTGAGGAAGTCACGTGACCTCGCGACGCAACGCGTAGGAGGAACCCAATACCCGGAAGTGACCTGCGAAATAGGACGCAGAGCTCTACGGAGGGGTTCACATACTGGATACAGCTTTTTTTTTTACATGTAAGTTTGCTATATTGTTGAAAATAAAAGTTTTAAAATACTACACCATGATGGCCCCTTCATTCCAATGAGCCCCAAGGAGGAGACACCCAGATAAGGATATCGCTAAGGAGACCGCAACAGATAGGAGGCTTATTAAAGATCCCCCAGAGACAGGACCATATCGAGGAGAAACATAGGATCCTGTTTGGAAATCACCGCCGACATCAGAGATTATGCTGGAACCTTAAAGGGGAAGGAACCACAAGCCACACTAATATATAATACAGGCGTATTATACACCATATTGAGGTGAGAATTTAGTACACCTAGAAGTGTTATCACAGCACGAGGTGAAGGAAGAAGTTATATCACCATTATCCATCAGATTGACTGTTTTTCATATACTGTTTTATATCAAGGGATCAGGTGTAATCCGATCCTTCGGAGAACTGTTATAGAGGCACTGATTGGACTGAATATTGTATTACAGCTACATTGTTGATTGATTTAAAACTCTGTTGGGTATTGTCCATATACACCTCTATATGTATAGTAGCACTATATGCACAGAGCACCTTTTATAAGAAGCACTTTTTAGAAGTATTTTTTCCACTTGGTCTTTTTAAGAAATATTCACATAAGCACTTTATTAACCATATGCATAAGAATTATAGATAGATGCTTGAAGGTTTTTTGGAGTATTGGAATTCAAGACACTGCACTATATTTTATTCCGAATCGGATACTACACATCAGCATTTTTATATATCACAACACTCAGAAGCTCACCACATAATTCTTTTAGTCATTTGCATATTTGCACCAATTTGTTTACATTGGCGAAGACTCAGCGTTTATATTTTTATTTGGAAGACCCTTAATATTTTAGGCCAGTTTTTCATTATCCACAATAGGACACGTATTTATTTAAGTCACATAAATTTTAACCACTTTCGCACTGTTTTTATTTGGAAGAAGACACACAAGCACCTCCAATATATGTAAGATTTTTAAGATAATTCAACATTTTGTAAACACCCAGAAGCGCACCGCAACCCCCTAAACATTGACATTTACAACTGTTTTATAGTACCAGTTATCGTGGGGCAGCATCAGGGTGATTAGATTAATCCAAGATAGCGCAGGAACCACAATATATACAAATAGCCAGGTTAGAGGCTGCAAGCTTAGGCTCACCGCTCTCCATCCTGCGGTGTTCAGCGGTGGGGAAAGCTGACAGCTTGTCTCAATATCCGGCGGTGTTCAGTGACTGCAGTGTCGAGGCTGCGTGGCCACGCCCTAATGCGCATTGCCTTTCTTCCTGTTATGATGTTTCCTTGGCTACATGTGATCCAACCCTGAGGGGAGGTGACGTGATTATTGCATTGATACATCGGAGACATTGCTGGGAGGTTTGATTCCATTGGCCCCATTTCCTTATGATTGTGGTGAGTTTTCTACAAGTGGGGGGTGATTGTCCACGAGGTGCGGTGAAGGCACATTTGTGTGATTCTGGCCACACTGATCTCTCCTATTTCTAACACCACGGCTACTGGGACGAATGTGCATATAAAGGACTACTATTACAGTGACTTTTTTCTATTTCTTTATTAATGCACAGTTATTGCTATGTCCAAGCGCTACTAATGTTTGATTGATTTTATCATCTTGCATATATTGTTTTAATGGATAATAAGTACTGTACAAGTCAACTGGGTATGGTCAACATAAAAATGGCATCATGAATTGCTCAACGCGTTTTGTAGACCATATGCTGCTACTTCAAGAGCAGATGCACAAGAAATTATCTATAGAGAATATAAATCATAAAATGATTAGTAGTAAGCAGAAAGATTAGTAGTAAGCAGAAAGTGTATGTGACTCACTCTGTATGCAAAAAAATGGGGCAAGAAGGGAAAAGTATCCCCGCCAGATGTATGTGTAATCCCCTCCAAAAATGTACCTTAAAATCGACATGAAGTGGTATATGGGTGCTGAGAACCAAAGGTTGTCAGAAAACGTCCACAATGGGAACTGAGGGAGTGATATGGAGGACAGAAGCATGTGCAGGAACCACGGAGTGGTATAAATTTCCATTGGGATAAATGAGGTAGTAAAATGGACATGGCAATAAGAATTCTGAGGGTAAAACACAAAATAGAAATGTGTGTACATGTTTGTGTGTGTATATATATATATATATATATATATATATATATATATATATATATATATATATATATATATAATACCATAAGGCATGTGATGAGTGGCTACTAGTAGATCCCAGAAAGCCAAAGAAGAATGAAGAGTCGATGCTCCTGCCACCAAAAAAAAAGAAAAGAAACTATGTAATAATGAAAAAGTAGTGCTGTAAATACCCAGTGTAGCAACTCAAAAAAAGATATAGTTTGAGAGTACAGAATGTGAAAAGTGTGACCAGTGTAGATGAGAAGGTGCCTCAAGAAACAAATAATAAATTAAAGGAAAATCCAAAATAAAATAAAAATGAAAGACTGAAAAATAAATCAGTAAAGTAACTGCATCACCACCGAAATTACCTATTCCCACTTGATGTGTCCGTAGTCCAAAGTTTCCGTAAGTCAAATGAGAATTCTGGGAGTAAGGCTCCATGTACACGGGACGTTGTTAAAAGTCCCTTTGAATGCTGGAATTTCTAGGACGTTTGAAACGTCCGTTCGGTCGCGTTTGTACCCACGTTTAGCGGGCGTTTGCGTTTAGAACCGTTCCTAGAGGTCAGAAAAATTATTCCCCTTTAAAATGGAAAAACGCGAACGCTAAACGCAGGTTATCGCGTTCGGTCGCGTTCGGACTCGTTCGGTCGCATTTTTGCATTTGAAACGCCGGGAAACACACGTTCAAACGCAAATAATTGCGTTCTAAAAACAGTCCCTGAACGCAACTGCCCGCAAACGACCTGGTGTACATGGACAGATAAGATAAAATGTAGATGGGTTCAGGGGCTTCTAAAAAAAACGCCCAACTGCTCCTAAACGGCCATTTCCAGCGTCCCGTGTACATGGAGCCTAATAGTGTGGTCCTGAGAGGGAAGATATATATATACCCCCACATGGTCAGCCCCGGTAACTCCCAGCGTCACATAAGGCGCCATGCATAGGGGGAAGCGTCATCAACAAAGCGGCTGGTACCGCTCAACTGTATGGCGCCATGTCCCACCTGACTTGAGACGCCGCTGAAGCCGGCATGATGGCGCCAAAGTGATGATGTCACACCTACGGCGTGGGAGGCGTGGCGCCGATGTGCTGCGGACAAGCCCACCTCCTCCGAACCAGGAGGATAGGAGTAAAGGGGAGGGCATCAGGAGTGCATCGCAGTTCCCAAGAGTGAACGGCGAACGCAGCAACCCTGGGCATACACCCCAACCTAAAACGGAAACTGAAGCCTGTGGGGCCAGCAGTATTGTAAATAAAAAAAATGTATTAAAGGAAATGTCTCCTGACCCCATTAAGGGGGACAGTGACCTGAATAAAGCTCAAAAGCTATATAAGGGGTGTTTGGGACTTTGTATGAGGCACATGAATTTGTCTCCTTCCCTGGCTATATAGAAAATTAGAGCACTTAGCTGTGGAGGGGCAGGGAGCCGCTGAGCTGGGTGGTCGGTCCAGACTCCATTGCCGCGATGATGCGGTGCCCAAACCGACTTCTGTGACGTCAGCAGAGAGCGGACTTCAGACTGCTCTCTGCTAAAAATTGGTCACATGAGTGCAAAACAAATTGCACTTCTGTGATCCATAGGAGAAACGAGCTTTGGCTATACTTCTCCTTCAAGGGTTTAGGGAAAGCTACTTAGAAACTTGCTTAAAGTTCTACAAAAGCTTCTCGTTCCTATACAAGCTGAAACCTGTGTGAAATGGGTTGTGCAGAAAAATAGAGGGGCTGTGATTGCTGATTTCTCAAGTATGTAAAATGTTTGGATGTCTCACCTCAATACTTTGGTTTGCTAAGGAAAACTAAGCAGAATAAGCTCCCAGATTAAAAAGTTGGTGACACAGATGTGCCTGCCTGTTCCATAGAGCAAAGAGGCCAGTGGTTTGCCAGGCAGCCTCCATAGGTCTCCAAAGTAAAAGAGTTCAGAAAACTGCCGAGTGCAATAGTAGATAGTCTATCTTGGCACACATGCTCCATGTTGTCTGTCTTCGGGCATTTGGATCCTGCTCTCTGCCTCTGGACTGATGGCCATACAGCTCTACAACCTAACTTGGCTGCAGGAGTGGCACAGCAGTCATTTATTATAGGCATAAAATACTTATAAGACAAAAATATGGAAACGCTACGTATGGAAACTCTGCATGATTTGCAGATTACATGTTTTGTGTTGAAATTGAAAGTGATGTAACATCACTAGGTGGCATAAACTCTATAAACATACAAAGAACACTGGACACACCAAACTGGATTAACGACGGCCACAGCCTTGTTTATTGTTTTTCACAAGTATATGAAAAATGACCCATTCACTGTAACTCTTTTAATCAATAAATCCTTTAATACAAAATCAGTGGGACACCCTTCAAATATTCCTTTTGGTGACTGGCAAAGACCCCCCTCAGCCTTCTGCTTAAATAGGGGTCCTGGGAATTTCTGGAAAGTTCTGCTGAAGACAGCGCCTTTTACCAAGACCATAATGCTCTGATTCACACAGCTGGTGTTGTCAAATCCTGGTTTGATGTTGATGCAGACAAAGTCGCAGGACCTCAATGTCATAAAGCCACTATGGTTAGTTTTGGAGAACAAGGTTTGGGCTTGTTTTCTGCCTCCCGCACCTCTGTACAAAACTGGATCGATTTCTGCATGAAGAGTGGTATCGGAGTCCATTATCCACCATTTAATACTTAATATTGTCAATTCCCAGGAGAATTCAGGCCATCTTGGATGCCAATTGCGGTTGAACACCATATTGGGTAGCAATGTTTCTCCAGCCCTTGTATATCTTCAACAATTGAGTAGGTGAATGGAATATGTAAGCGATGCTTGTCTGTGTGCATTCCTGGGTATATTGCTATCTCGCTAAATACAGTGGGGGGAAAATAATGATTTGTTCCCCTGCAGTTTTTGTAAGTTTGCTCACTTCCAAAAAAATGAAGGGTCTATAATTTTTAATCATAGGTGAATTTTAAATGATAGAGACAGATTATAAACCAAAAATCCAGAAAAAAATTGAGTTGCAGTTCAGTGAGTAAACTAAGTATTTGATCCCCAAGTAAAACATGACTTAGTACTTGGTGGAGAAACTCTTGTTGGCAAGCACAAAAGTAAGAATACCACATTTGTAGCTGTAGTTGAATACCACATACCTTTGTTGCCTTGCCGGTATGTTTTGGACCATCCACGACCCATCTTCAGTGTTCTGGTTGAGGGAAGAAGGTTCTCATCCAAGATTTTACAATACATGACCCTGTCCATTGGCCCTTCAATGCGGCAAAGTTGGTCTGTACCTTTAGAAAAGAAACGGCCCCAAAGCATAATGTTTCCACCTCCGGGATGGTGTTCTTAGGGTCATAGTCAGCATTTTTCTTCCTCCAAACATGGCGAGTCGATTTAATGCCAAAGAGCTCTATTTTGGTCTCATCTGACCACAGCACTTTCTCCCAATCCTTCTCTGAATCATTTATATGTTCATTGGCAATTTTTAGATGGGCCTGTACATGTGCCTTCTTAAAGGAGGGGGACCTTGCGGGCTCTGCAGGATTTCAACCCATGGCAGCGTATTCCGTTACTAATGGTTTGTTTGGTGGTTGTGGTCCCAATTTCCGAGAGATCTTTCACAAGCTCCTGTGTAGTTCTGGACTGATCCCTCACTTTTCTCATGATCATCCTTAACCCAAGAGGTCAAATTTTGCATGGAGCTCCAGACCAAGGGCGATTGATGGTTATTTTGTATATCCTCCATTTGCGAATAATCTCCCCAACAGTTGTCTCCTTCTCACCAAGCTTCTTGCTGATGGCCTTGTAGCCCATTCCAGCCTTGTGCAGGTCTACAATCTTCTCCCTGACCTCCTCTGACAGCTCTTTGGTCTTCCCATGATGGTGAGGTTTAAATGGAAGAAAGAGATTCTGTGGACAGGTGTCTTTTGTGCACATAACGAGTTGTCATTAGGAGCACCTTCTTACTTTGACAGGACTAATCTGTGTACCACATGAGAACATACTGTAGCCAGTATGTGGGAGCCAGAATTATTATTGTTTGATAGGGGATCAAATACTTATTTTATTTACCGAACTGCAACTCAATTTATAACATTTTTATCATGTGCTTTTTATGGATTTTTGGTTGATATTCTGTCTCTATCATAAAAAAAACGCCTATGATAAAAGCCAGTATTGGATCATGTTGAAGGAAACCACATAGTGTAAACTCTGCACATAAAATTATAAAAAGCCTCTATTTGCTTACAGTGTAAAAGAAAAAAAAGTGCTCATCAGTATCAAACTGATCCTGGGAATCAAACAGATCACTTCCTGGTTATAGAATGTGTGGTGACACCACGAGTGATAGCTCCTTCCTACGCGTTTCATCACATCTGACCAGCAAGGGCGCAGAAGCCATGCTCAATATATTGTACTCGTAGGCGGAAACCGGAGTTGGAGACAGAACCACTTGTGTTCCACACCTCACTTTACTCGGACAAAGATCTAAGCCTCCGTTTTATACAGGAAGCTCAGCGATCCGGACCTCCACATAAAATAAAAAAATATGAAAAATAATACCATGGAGGCTGGAAAATGTTAAATAAAAACCAAAAATACAAAAAAAAAGTCTTCTCTTTAATAAGCAGTGTACAGAGACCAGAAGTGAGATTGTGATGTACTGTGTTTAGATGAAGGCTCCATACAAATGTAATTTTCTGATTATACTGGCCTCCCCTTGTGATGCAGTAATATGCTTCCTGGCGTTCTTTAACACTTGCGATCCGCAAACAACTAAAGGATTTGGGATGCCAGAGGAAACGGTGGATTGAGCTTGAGGAGAAACCTGGTCTCCAAAAATGTTTGTGTGGAGAAGATCTGTCAGTGTCCTTCAGTGAAATCGAAAAAAAAAAATGGATGGTACCGGGAGTACAATTTTTTATTTATATTTACAGTATCTCACAGAAGTGAATACACCCCTCACATTTTTGTAAATATTTTATTCTATCTTTTCATGTGACAACACTGAAGAAATGACACTTTGCTACAATGTAAAGTAGTGAGTGTACAGCTTGTATAAGGCTCGGTTTCCACTAGTGCGACTTGCGGTGCGACTTGACACATGTCAAGTCGCACAGCAAGTCAAAAGCCTTTGTTTTCAATGGGGCCCGTTTCCACTGCCGCGGCTTCAGTTGGGGCGACTTCAAAAGTAGTTCGTGCACTACTTTTGAGCCGTCTTCAGTGCGACTTCCCTCTATATATGAGGGACAAGTTTCACTGAAGCCGCAGTTTACTTTTCGCTACGAAGTCGTGCTAGAAGTAGCACGACTTCGTAGCCGCACTAGTGGAAACTCCACTAGTGGAAACCTCCACTCCACTCAAGTCCAAAGTCAGCGCAGCCTTCTACCAGGAAATTCTAGAGCACTTCATGCTTCTCTCTGCTGACCAGCTTTATGGAGATGCTGATTTCATTCAGCTGCGGCACCCCCCTCGTCTCTGCCCCTACCTTGTCGGCAGTAGAGAAGAGGACAGAGCCCCTTTGTCAGGTGCTGCACTTCCTCGTGCACCCAGAGAGAGGCTTGTCTCTGCCCCCCCCCCCCCCTTTCCATCAGAGCAGCAGAGAGGACAGAGCTCCTCCTAAAGATTCTATGCCTCTATGTACAGCCACTGCACTCCCTTGTCTCCACCAACCATGGTTTCAGCATTCAACAGATTCTGGGAGCTGGCACCAGTCCTCCTCCAGACCCTGCACATTCTGATTCCCAGCTCCTTTCCGGCAGCAGCACAAGGTAAAGGGAGGCAGCCCAATATGAAATGGCGTTTGACACCCCTTCCCTAAAGGATGCTAAAACTACAAAATATCAGTTGACATCAGAAGTATACCACAAGAAATTCAGGTCGCTACAAACACCAAACTGATGTGGTAAGCCACCTCTTTACCACATTTCGGAAATTGACTATGAAGGACTTAACCACTTTAAGACTGCTCACTGTGCTGCAGCCCTGGGTCCAGCGACGTAGACCTACGTCGCTGGATACCCTGCTGTCTCGGCAGCGCACATGTTTAGACACAGCGGGAGTCGGGCCACAGGAGGAGAGGCAGCGATCCCCATCTCTCTTCCCCCGATTGTCAGAGGAAGAGTGAGAAAATCCGCCCGCTTGTGTAAACAAAGCAGGCGGATCTTCTCACTGACAGACAGGAGGAGATCACAGGATTCAGCATAGCTGAACCTGCGATCTGTGTCACAGAACCCCCTCCCCCCACACACGTCAGTAAGCATGAGACACACATTTAACCCCTCGATCACCAACAGTGTTTACCCCTTCCCTGCCAGTGTCATTATTACAGTGACAGTGCATATTTTTAGCACTGATTACTGTATTAATGTCACTGGTCCCCCCAAAAGTGTCAAAAATGTCAGTTAGGGGTCCAATCCGCCGCAATGTCACAGTCCTGCAAAAAATCGCAGATCGCCGCCATTATTAGTAAAAAAATAAATAAATAAAAATGACAAATATTTCCTGTAGTTAGTAAAAGCGATAACCAAAAATATGTAGCAGAAAACAAATTGGCCTAAAATTTTTTTGGGAATGTTATATATAAAAATGTGAAAAATATTGTTTTTTTTTTTTCAAAATTGTCGCTCTTTTTTTCAAAAATTAAAAATCGCACAGGTGATCAAATACCACCAAAAGAAAGCTCTATTTGTGGGGGGAAAAAAGGACTTATATTTCATTTGGGTGCAGTGTCGCACGACCACGCAATTGTCCGTTAAAGTAACGCAGTGCCGAATCGCAAAATATGGCCCGGTCAGGAAGGGGGAAAAATCTTCCGGTCTTAAAGTGGATAAAAATACGCTCATTGAGAATTTTTTTGTCAAAGACATGTAGCTAAATACATTTTGGCCTAAATATATGACAAAAACTGAATATATTGGATATTTTTTTAACTGTCAAATTAGAAAATGTAAATTTTTCGCAACATTTTCGCTCTTTTTTTATTAATATCGCAAACAATAAAAAGCGTAGAGGTGATGAAATACCACCAAAAGAAAGCTCTGTTTGTGGGAACAAAAAAGGACGTAAATTTAGTTTGGGTGCGGCATCGCGCAATTGTCAGTTAAAGTCGCGCAGTGCCAAGTTGAAAAAATTGGCCTGGTCATTAAGCAGCAAAATACTCCGGTCTTAAAGTGGTTAAAAAAGATTCCTATGAGTAAGAATCTTAAGAGCATTGCTTTTAGTCAAATAATGCTACTTGCATTTATATATATTTCTTCATGTTTGTATTTATATATATTTTTTTAAATCAGTTATGTGACCCCCAGAGCTCAGTCCATATAGACCCACTAAAGAAACAGAAAGATCCCATAAACCTCTCTAAAAGTAGCAAAAATATGTATTTGTACGCTTTTTAATTTATCAATAGCTTGCTTTAATTAATACCATACACTACATACAATATGTATTAAAGCAGGGGTCTCCAAACCTTGTAAACAAAGGGCCAGTTTACTGTCCTTCAGACGTTAGGGGGCCAGACTGTGACCATCGGGAGTACATGTCCCAGCGTCAGTGGGAGTAAACAATCCCCCATCATTGGTGTCAGTGGGAGGAATAGTGTCCCATCATTGGGAGAAATTGTGCCCTTCATTGGTATCATTGGCCTCCATCGCTGATGTCATTGGGAGGAATTGTGCCCTTCATTGGTATCATTGGGCCCCATTATTAGTGTCATTGGGAGGAAT
Organism: Pelophylax lessonae; assembly: GCF_965119305.1. NCBI lineage: Eukaryota > Metazoa > Chordata > Amphibia > Anura > Ranidae > Pelophylax > Pelophylax lessonae. The sequence continues at coordinate 556,897,242 of NC_138772.1, forward strand.
TGTGCCCATCATTGGGCCCCATCGTTCGTGCCATTGGGAGGAATTGTGCCCTTCATTGGTATCATTGGGCCCCATCCTTGGTGTCATTGGGAGGAATTGTGCCCATCATTGGTATCATTGGGCCCCATCGCTGGTGTCATTGGGAGGAATTGTGCCCCATCCTTGGTGTCATTGGGAGGAATTGTGCCCATCATTGGTATCACTGTGCCCTATCGTTAATGTCATTGGGAGGAATTTTGCCCTTCATTGGTATCATTGGGCCCCATCATTAGTGTAATTGGGAGGAATTGTGCCCTATCATTGGTATCATTGGCCTCCATCGTTGGTGTCATTGGGAGGAATTGTGCCCATCATTGGTGTCATTGGGAGGAATTGTGCCCTTCATTGGTATCATTGGGCCCCGTCCTTGGTGTCATTGGTAGGAATTGTGTCCTTTAATGCTATCATTGGGCTCCATCCTTGGTGTCATTGGGAGGAATTGTGCCCTTCATTGATATCTTTGGGCCCCATCGTTTGAGTTATTGGGAGGAATTGTGCCCTTCATTGGTATCATTAGGCCCCATCATTGGGAGGAATTGTGCCCTGTTGTTGGTGTCATTGGGAGGAATTGTGCCCTTTTATTGGTATAATTGGGCCTCATAGTTTGTGTTATTGGGAGGAATTGTGCCCTTTATTGGTATCATTTGGCCCCATCACTGGTGACATTGGGAGGAATTGTGCCCTTTATTGGTATCATTGGGCCCCATCGTTGGTGTCATTGGGAGGAATTGTGCCCTTCATTGGTATCATTTGGCCCCATCACTAGTGTCATTGGGAGGAATTGTGCCCCATCGTTGGTGTCATTGGGAGGAATTGTGCCCCATCATTGGTATCATTTGGCCCCATCACTAGTGTCATTGGGAGGAATTGTGCCCATCATTGGTATCATTGGGAGGAATTGTGCCCTTAATTGGTATCCTTGGCCCCCATTGTTGGTGTCATTGGGAGGAATTGTGCCCTTCATTGGTATCATTGGGCCCCATCGTTGGTGTCATTGGGAGGAATTGTGCCCCATTGTTGGTGTTATTGGGAGGAATTGTGCCCTTCATTGGTATTATTAGGCCCCATTGTTGGTGTCATTGGGAGGAATTGTGCCCTTCATTGGCATCATTGGGCTCCATCCTTGGTGTCATTGGGAGGAATTGTGCCCTTCATTGGTATCATCGGGCCCCATCGTTGGTGTCATTGGGAGGAATTGTGCCCCATTGTTGGTGTTATTGGGAGGAATTGTGCCCTTCATTGGTATCATCGGGCCCCATCGTTGGTGTCATTGGGAGGAATTGTGCCCCATTGTTGGTGTTATTGGGAGGAATTGTGCCCTTCATTGGTATTATTAGGCCCCATTGTTGGTGTCATTGGTAGGAATTGTGCCCTTCATTGGGCCACATTGTTGGTGTCATTGGGAGGAATTGTGCCCTTCATTGGTATCATTGGGCCACATTGCTGGTGTCATTGGGAAGAATTGTGCCCTTAAGTGGTATCATTGGGCCCATTTTTAGGGTGATTGGGAGGAATTGTACCCCATCATTTGTGTCATTGGGAGGAATTGTGCCCTACATTGGTATCATTGGACCCCATCAATGGTGTCATTGGGAGGAATTGTGCCCTACATTGGTATCATTGGACCCCATCAATGGTGTCATTGGGAGGAATTGTGCCCTTTATTGGTATCATTTAGCACCATTGTTGGTGTGATTGGGAAGAATTGTGCCCTGTTGTTGGTGTCATTGGGAGGAATTGTGTCTTTTTATTGGTATCATTGGGCCCCATTGTTTGTGTTATTGGGATGAATTGTGCCCTTCATTAGTATCATTTGGCCCAATCGCTGGTGTCATTGGGAGGAATTGTGCCCTAACATTGGCCTCCATCGTTGGTGTCATTGGGAGGAATTGTGCCCTTCATTGGTGTCATTGGAAGAAATTGTGCCCATCATTAGTATCATCGGGAAGAATTGTACCCTTCATTGGTATCATCGGGCCCCATCGTTGGTGTCATTGGGAGGAATTGTGCCCTTCATTGGTATCATTGGGAGGAATTCTGCTCTTCATTGGCCCCCATCATTGGTTTCATTGGGAGGAATTGTGCCCTTCACTGGTGTCATTGAAAAAAATTGTCCCCATGATTGGTATCATTGGGAAGAATTGTGCCCTTCATTGGGCCACATTGTTGTAGTCATTGGAAGGGATTGTGCCCTTAATTGGTATCATTGGGCCCCATTTTTAGGGTGATTGGGAGGAATTGTACCCCATCATTTGTGTCATTGGGAGGAATTGTGCCCTTCATTGGTATCTTTGGGCCCCATCGTTGGTGTCATTGTGCCCCATTGTTGGTGTTGGGAGGAATTGTGCCCTTCATTGGTATTATTATGCCCCATTGTTAGTGTCATTGGGAGGAATTGTGCCCTTCATTAGCATCATTGGGCCCCATCCTTGGTGTCATTGGGAGGAATTGTGCCCTTCATTGGTATCATTGGGCCCCATCGTTGGTGTCATTGGGAGGAATTGTGACCCATTGTTGGTGTCATTGGGAGGAATTGTGCCCTTCATTGGTATCATTGGGCCCCATCGTTGGTGTCATTGGGAGGAATTGTGCCCCATTGTTGGTGTCATTGGGAGGAATTGTACCCGTAATTGGTATCATTGGGTCCATTTTTAGGGTGATTGGGAGGAATTGTACCCCATCATTTGTGTCATTGGGAGGAATTGTGCCCTACATTGGTATCATTGGACCCCATCCATGGTGTCATTGGGAGGAATTGTGCCCCATTGTTGGCATCCTTGGGAGGAATTGTGCCCTTTATTGATATCATTTGGCACCATTGTTGGTGTGATTGGGAAGAATTGTGCCCTGTTGTTGGTGTCATTGGGAGGAATTGTGCCTTTTTATTGGTATCATTGGGCCCCATCGTTTGTGTTATTGGGATGAATTGTGCCCTTCTTTAGTATCATTTGGCCCCATCGCTGGTGTCATTGGGAGGAATTGTGCCCTATCATTGGCCTCCCTCGTTGGTGTCATTAGGAGGAATTGTGCCCTTCATTGGAAGAAATTGTGCCCATCATTGGGAAGAATTGTGCCCTTCCTTGGTATCATCGGGCCCCATTGTTGGTGTCATTAGGAGGAATTGTGCCCCTCATTGGTATCATTGGGAGGAATTGTGCCCTTCATTGGTCTCATTGGCCCCATCGTTGGTGTCATTGGGATGAATTGTGCCCATCATTGAGCCACATTGTTGGTGTCATTGGAAGGAATTGTGCCCTTAACTGGTATCATTGGGCCCCATTTTTAGGGTGATTGGGAGGAATTGTACCCCATCATTTGTGTCATTGGGAGGAATTGTGCCCTACATTGGTATCATTGGACCCCATCAATGGTGTCATTGGGAGGAATTGTGCCCTTTATTGAGATCAGTGAATAAAACAGCATCCCAAGGGCTGGATAAAAGCAAGCAAAGGGCCACAGTTTGGGGACCACTGTATTAAGGCATAGGGGGCTAGCTCCTCCGGATAGGACGGTGGCCTTGACCCAAGGTGCACAGTTTCTTTTTATTGATTGTCGTCTCAGTTGCCATCTCTATGGCTCAGTGTTGCCTGATATTGGCTATCATGTATTTGGGTTTCTCTAGTCCCTATATTACCTATTTAAAGAGGAAGTAAACCCTCCTCGGGAAGTTGTACCTATAGATGATCCTATGATAAGGCTTACCTATAGGTACTGTAAATATCTCCTAAACATGCACCGTTTAGGAGATATTTACCTTTAATGCAGCCAGTGACGTCACTGGCGCATGCGCTCTGAAGGAACGGCTGATCGTGCCGTTCCTTCAGAGCCCCGCGCCGTGACCGTCGGCTCCCGAGCGCGTGCGCGGGAGTGACGTCACTGCGGCTCCGGCCAATCAGATGGCCGGATGCTGCGATCCCGGAAGACGGGCGACTGAACATGTCGCTCGTCATACAGGTGAGTGAGCGGCACGGCGGGGGCTCGTTCTAAGGTAAGTATTTCATAATGAGCTAGTATGCTAGCATACTAGCTCATTATGTGTTTCTCTTGCAGGATGTAAAAAAAAAAAAAAAAAAAAAATTTTAAACGGGTTTACAACCTCTTTAATACCTGGTCCCTATGTGGGCAATTTATTGGCTTGTGTGTGTTCTTGTTGAAACATTATAAAAATATTGAAACAGAAAGCACAGGCACATGGGTTTAACCACTTGCCGATCGCCTGCCACAGATATACTGCGGCAGGCTGGCTCAGCTGCGCGCCCCTAGTAGGCAGCAGGAAAGCCGATCCACGGGGACAGCGGCCGCAATTACTGCCAGGCACCCACAATCGCTCCCCACTGAGAGAGAACAAGGGCCTGCTGTTGTTGCTGTTGTAAAAACAGCAGACCGTTGTTTTCTCTGGAATGAACAGGATCACAGGTCTCTGTACTGATTTCACAGGTCCCCCCCCCATACAGTTAGAAAACACCCCCTAGGCCAGTGATGGCGAACCTTGGCACCCCAGATGTTTTGGAACTGCATTTCCCATGATTCTCACCTACACTGCAGAGTGCATAAGCATCATGGGAAATGTAGTTCCAAAACATCTGAGGTACCAAAGTTTGCCATCAATGCCCTAGGCGCACACTTAACCCTTTGATCGCCCCTGGGTTACCCCTTCCCCCCCCAGTGTCATTAGTACAGTGACAGTGCATATTTTTAGCACTGATTACTGTAGTAATGTCACTGGTACCCCCAAAAGTGTCAAAAATGTCAGTTAGTTGTCTGATCTAAAACTAAAAAAACACTCACGCCAATCTATAATGAGGACAAGAGCTGCTGCTGCTTAACCACTTTACCTCCACTCACATGGAGGCTACTGCGGCACTTTGCCACGATCCCGTCCAGCGACGTAGACCTACGTCGCTGGACTCCTCCCCCTGTAGGCGGCGCTCGCGCGCCGCCGGAGGCGCGCTCCCGCTGTTTTCATTCACAGCGGGAGTCGGGCCAGGGGAGGAGCAGCGGCGATCGCCACTGCTCTTACCCGATCGTCGGGGATCGAGTCTGGAGATCCGCCGATCTCCATAGTGACAGGGAGTGACAGATCGGACTGTTCAGCATAGCTGGACATCCGATCTGTGTCTGTCTCACAAAGTCACCCCCCCCCCCACACGTCAGTAAGCACTAGGCATACATTAACCCCTCCCTCTCCAATAAAATTAACCCCTTCACTGCCAGTGTCATTTTTACAGTAACAGTGCATATATATAGCACTGATTACTGTAGTAATGTCACTGGTACCCCCAAAAATGTCAGTCAAGGGTCCGATCTGTCCGCCGCAATGTCGCAGTCCCGCAAAAAAAATCGCAGATCGCCGCCATTACACGTTAAAAAAAAAAAAAACACCAAAAATGAGAGAAATCTTTCCCGTAGTTAGTAAACGCAATAACTTTTGCGCAAACCAATCAAAATACGCTTATCGTGATTTTTTTTACCAAACATAGGTAGCAGAAAACAAATTGGCCAAAAATTTTAAAAAAATTAGATTTTTACATTTTTTTGGGGGGGAATTTCATATAAAAAAATGTGAAAAATATTGTTATTTTTTCAAAATAAACGCTCTTTTTTTGTTTATAGCGCAAAAAGTAAAAATCGCATAGGTGATCAAATACCACCAAAAAAAAGCTCTGTTTGTGGGAAAAAAAGGACGTAAATTTCGTTTGGGTACGGCGTCGCACGACCGCGCAATTGTGAGTTAAAGTCGCACAGCGCCGAATCGCAAAAAGTGGCCTGGACGGAAGACAGCAAAATCCTCCGGTGGTAAAGTGGTTAAAAATCCCTAAGGAAACACCGATATTAAAAATAAATCGCAACATTAGCAATTTGAGCAGCATAAACTCTGCCACTAGTGAATCCCAGTGTTATAGTATATCCATACAGTATTCCAGATACATAAATAAATATATAAACAATTATCAAAAAAGCAATATTCAAATGTGATCCTAATATTTAAAAAGTGGGTAATAAAGTGCTTCAGTGCAAAGTGATATATCTATAATTACATAAAAATTCCAAAGTGCATGAAAAAAAATGCATACTGTAAAAATTAGATAAAAAAAATTATACAAAAATTGTGCAAAAAATATTGTGCACTAAACAAGTCCAGGAACAAGTGCGATGTGCATATAGAAGAGTCCACTAATAGGCTAGAATGTGACGCAGACTCCTTTAGGGTCACAGCCAAGATAAGACGCACTCCTTAACCACATTAACTCTGCTCACATTGCTACTACTGCAGCAATGTGGCTCGTTATCATCCAGCGACGTAGACCTACGTCGCTGGACTCCGCTCCTTGTGGGCGGCGCGCACGCCGCTGGAGGCTCGCTCCCGCTGCTCTTCCCCGATCGTCGGGGAATCTAGTTTGGAGATCCGCCCGCTTGTGTAAACAGAGCAGGCGGATCTCCTAAGTGACAGGGAGTGACAGATCGCAGTGTTCAGCATAGCTGAACATATGCGATCTGTCCTTATGTCACTCAGTCACCTCCCCCCCCACGTTAGTAAGCACAAGGCATACATTAACCCCTCCCTCTCCAATAAAATTAACCCCTTCCATGCCAGTGTCATTTTTACAGTAACAGTGCATATATATAGCACTGATTACTGTAGTAATGTCACTGGTACCCCCAAAAGTGTCAAAAATGTCAGTCAAGGGTCCGATCTGTGCGCCGCAATGTCGCAGTCCTGCAAAAAAAAAAAAAATTGCAGATCGCCGCTATTACGCGTTAAAAAAAAAAAAAATACCAAAAATGACAGAAATCTTTCCCTTAGTTAGTAAACGCAATAACTTTTGCGCAAACCAATCAAAATACGCTTATTGCGATTTTTTTTTTTACCAAACATAGGTAGCAGAAAACAAATTGGCCAAAAATTTAAAGAAATTTTGATTTTTACATTTTTTTGGGGGGGAATTTCATATAAAAAAAATGTTAAAAATGTTATTTTTTCAAAATAAACGCTCTTTTTTTGTTTATAGCGCAAAAAGTAAAAATCGCACAGGTGATCAAATACCACCAAAAGAAAGCTCTATTTGTTAGAAAAAAAGGACGTAAATTTCGTTTGGGTACGGCGTCGCACGACCGCGCAATTGTCAGTTAAAGTCGCACAGCGCTGAATCGCAAAAAGTGGCCTGGACGTAAGACAGCAAAATCCTCCGGTGGTAAAGTGGTTAAAAGTGCTGAGTGCCAGTGGTGACACCCTCCGTGTTCAGAGAGATGTGGAAGAAATCCAAACTCACCAGATGATGTTGATCCCTGTGACCTTATGGCAACAGGAGATCAAAAGTGCTTAGAAAAAACCTTCCGGTCCAGAAGTGGTTAATGACATGTTCATTCAATTTCCCTATTCCCTCTCCTACATATGAGGTCAGTTAAAGTAACATGGCCAGTGAAACAGCGGGGGGTTGGTTCTAAAATATAATTCAATAAACACATTAAAAAAGAAAAAGCATTAATTTACCCTAATAAACTCCTTCTGACCCTTCTCCCCTAAGGCTACATTCACACCTGAGCGTAGCGTTTTTCGCGCGTTTTTTACCGCGATTTTAGCGGCGATTTTTACCGCGATTTTACCGCGATTTTTACCGCGATTTTTGTGCAGGCGTTTTTAGATTGAATAGAGATCAATGGAAAACGCCTGTAATCTGCCCAAAAAGAAGCTCATGTACTTTTTTGAGCGTTGGGCGTTTTGTATACAGCGTCAAAACGCTCAGATGTGAACAGGGGCCATTGAAATGAATAGGATTTGTCTTGTTGGGCGTTTTGAGAGCTGATCCTAGAGCAGAAAAACGCCTCAAAAACGCCCCAAAACGCCTACATGTGAACGGAGCCTAAGGCCTCATGTACACTGCTACTTGTAAACGGACGTTTTGGAGCAGTTGGGCGTTTTTTTCAGAAGCCCCTGAACCCTCCTCTATGTTATCTTATCTGTCCGAGTACACCGGGTCGTTTATAGTCATTTAGAGGCAGTTGAGTTCAGGGACGTTTTTTTGGAAAGCAATTATTTGCGTTCAGGATGTTCAGAACGTGTGTTTACCGGCATTTCTAACGCGATCGAACGTGTTTAGTGCTTGCGTTTTTTGCATTTTAAAGGGGAATGATTATTTAACCTCTAAAAACGGATCTGAGCGCAAACGCCCGCTTAACGCGGCTGCAAACGCGACACAACGGACGTTTTAAACGTCCTTTACATAGCTGTTAAATTCCAGCGTTCAAAGGACTTTTTAAAACGTCCCGTGTACATGTAGCCTGATTTTGCTGGGGATTTTTTTTTTCTTTTCTAATCATTAAAGCGGAATTCCGGGCACAGAAACATTTTTTCAGTGAACATACCCCCGGGACAGTCAGGGTTAGTACATTCCACAATGGCTAGCCTCTGATCTGTCCCGGTTCGCACTTACCTGCAAGAAGAAATACTCACTTATAAAATATCTTCCACAGCGTTGCCATCTCTGTTGTGGGCAGCTGAAGCCAGCGCGATCCTCTTCTGCGTCCTCTTCCGTGTCTTCTTCTCCCAGAATGCGCCTTCACCGGCCCCTCTCGTCACTTCCGGCGCGTCGCACCGGAAGTGACGAGCGGGGCCGGTGCAGGCGCATTGATTCCTGGGAGCGATGACGTTCAGCTCCCAGGAATCATTGCAAGCCGGAAGAGACGGCGCGGGCCGAGGCCACAGAGGGAGGAAGTGACGAAAGGTGAGTATTTCTTTCTACAATTACAAGGTAAGTTAAAAAAAAAAAAATCCTAACTATCCAATTCCTTTTCAGGTGAAGCAAAGCAAGCGGATGGGCACAAAATCGATTAGGTCGATTTTGTGCCCGGAACTCCACTTTAATGGTGAAACTTTTTTCCGTTTTTATTTATTTTGATTTGTAATTTTCTTTTAGTGACACCTTAAGACCCCGTTCACACTGGGGCGACCTGTCAGGCGACCAGGTCGCCTGACAGGTCTCCTGCCATAGAGAAGCTGTGGACCCGTTCTAATAGGAGCGACACAAGTCGCTCTGACTTAGAAAAAGGGTCCGGAGCTTCTTTGGGGCGACCTGAAGCGACCTGCATTGACTTCAATGTTATGAAGTCCGTGCCGGAAGCTCCGAGGTCGCGGTGCGAGCTGCGCGCCGCGACCTGTGAGGTCGCCCCGGCAAGTCGGATCGCCCCAGTGTGAACGGGGTCTAAAAGGATTAAAAAAAAAGAAATAAATAAAAATAATTGCAAAAATAAGCCTTTATTTAACCACTTGCCTACAGTGCACTTTCACCCCCTTCCTGCCCAGGCCAATTTTCAGCTTTCAGAAGGAGAAAAATTTTTTATTTTAAAAATTTACTCACAGAAAATAAAAACTTTTTTGATTTTTAAAACATTTCTGTCTTTTTTCTTTGTATGAAATAAAAAACCCAGAGGTGATTGAATACCACCAAAGGAAATCTCTATTCGTGTGGAAAAAATGCTAAAAATTTCATATGGGTACAGTGTAGCATGACCGCGCAATTGTCATTCAAAGTGCGACAGTGCTGAAAGCTGAAAATTGGCCTGGGCAGGAAGGGGGTGAAAGTGCACTGTAGGCAAGTGGTTAAATAAAGGCTTATTGGGGGGCGTGTCCTGAACATGGCGGAGTGAGGTCGCACATCTCTGGAGCTCCTGCTGTCTTCCCCTGTCCACTACGTTTTGACTGCCTATCTCTGCCCCGGAATGAGCACCAGCCGCCGGAGGGGACCCAGGAAGCCTCTCCGCACCTCATCCGGCTCCGAGCTGCACCGCTACTTCCCTGAGACCCGCTCCTCTTCAACCTGCGCGGGACAGGCCCGGACACATGTGGCACCCCCGGCCCTCATGGCGTCGGCCCCGGCCTCCCCGCCTGTACCTTCTCTCTTGGATCTGGGGTCACCGCACCCGACGTCCGTGGCTCCCCCCACGACCTCTACCCCGGCAAATCTGCCCCTTTGAGACACGAGTGACCTTAGGGCCCTGATACAGGCCTTACCTTCCAAACGGGACTTTGAGGCCTTGGCCCTGCGCCTGGAGGAGGCCCACGCCAGGGATATACAGGCGGTCCGTACGGACGTACAAGTTCTTGCCGATCGGGTGACTGTTGGCGAATCCTCTGTCCAATCGCTGGAGGCCCGGGTTGCCCTTCTAGAGACTACTCATGCGGCCCAGGAGCTGCATGTTACTGAGCTGCAGCTGCGCCTGGAGGAGATGGGATCCCTGAGGCCACGGACCAGGAATCGCTGCTACCCACGGTTCATGCCATCTGTCACCGCTTGGCACCGGACATCCCGCCTGCCTCCCTAGAGTTTGATCGGGTGCACAGAGCCTTGGGGCCCCGATCCTCCGACGCAGAAAGACCGCGGGATGTCATCTGCCGCCTGCACCGATACACGCACAAAGACACGATCATCCGCCAGGCCTGGGAGGCGGGAGAGGTAGACTTCGACGGAGCCAAGGTTCGGATTCTCCCCGACCTGTCTCGGGCCACCCTCCAACGCAGAGTCCTACTGAGACCCCTCCTGGAGAAGATTCGGCAACTAGGCTGCATGTACCGCTGGGGCTTCGCCTTGACGGTTCGGAAGGGGCCGTCCTCGATGACAGTGCGACACCCGGATGACTTGCCGACACTCTTCACCTTCCTTGACGTCCCTCCGGTTGAGGTCCCCAACTGGCTGCAGCATCTTCAGGCCCCGGGGCGCAGGGCTCCTTCCACACCCGGGAGGGAGCGGGGTCTCCCGCCACGCACCCCCAGAGGACGCCGCAGACTGGTTCCGGAGCCGGCGACGGCGGCGAGGGAGGACTGATGTCTACTGTATCGCTGCTGCTGATTGCCCTCTCCCTGAGGTGAGACCGTGTTGTTCTTTGGACCTGTTGTATCTGGTCTCCCCCCCTGCCCCCTTCCATGGTGTGTCACAGGATACTTCTGACTGTTGGTGCGGCCCTGTGGCGTCCTGTGGCTCCATGACTCCTGGTCTCCCCTTGCGTCCCACACCCTGAACATTTGTGACGGTCCCCCCGGGGGGTTGCCCTCGATCCCTCCTCCTGTGCCCCTACACGTTGTGGGCATGACCGCGGTTGGCGGTTACCGGTGTGTCCCCTACACCCTGATTCCCTCACATGCGGATCTGCCGTAACTGACATGGATTCCTACCCACCCCCCCGGTTTCCTCAGGTGATACTGATGACCCCCACTGCTGCTGCCCGTACATGATGGATATGCTCTTCTGGCTGAGGTGCACCCCGGGGGGGATTCCGTGCCCTTAGGAGTTGCATTTACCCTCAGGATTATATATAACATTTACTTTGCACATGTGGACTCTCATATGCCTTTTAGTTAGATTTCTCGCTCCTCGGATACCCCCCCTCGGGACAGTTGGTGACTGTATCGGGTGGGTGGGGGGTTGGGGGGGGGGTGGTGGTGTTGGCTAGGACATGTTGGGGACCTTGTTCTTTTCTGGCTGCGTGTGATGTGTGTGGGTGGGGGATGATCCCTGCTCTCTGCGGGAGGTGGCTCCCCTGGGGTGCAATTGGGATTCTGGGGGATGGAAGGGTGGGGGGGGAGCTGGGTTCACAGGGGTTTGCGTTGGCTCTCGCTCTCGCCTCTGAATATTACCTCATTTTGTTTGCTTGGGAGGGGCGGACAGTCGGCAGACCTGTGCCTCTGGGCCCGCTATATTGACGTCCGATGCCCACCTTTGGGGTGGGAAGTCTACGGCGGAGCCCAGGGGGCACAGTTCCTTATGACTGGTACCCGGTAGTGCGGCGGCGGCCCCCATCATCGCCCCTTCCTGGAGTCTCAGGGGAGATGGAGCCAAAGCTGTACGTACTCATTTCCGTCAGGTTATGTTGTTTGCATTTTGTTATATGGCAGTCTCATTTGATGTTTTGGGGCTGGGATTGCGGGGGGGGGGGGGCTCCTCCCTCTACCCCCTCTACCCCCTGTTCATCCTTCCCCCTTTTCTGTTTTTTTCACAGTTGGACGGAGGAAGCTCAGGCCCATGAGCTCTTTTCTCCCGGTTCCGTCTTTATCTTCAGGTCTTAGCCCCCACTAGGCCTGCGCCCCAGATTGTGGTCCCTACCCTATTCGGGGGGACTCCCGGGGTGTCTTAACCACTTAAGCCCCGGAGGATTTGGCTGCTAAACGACCAGGGGGTATTTTGCGATTTGGCACTGCGTGACTTTAACGGACAATTGCGCGTTCGTGCGACGCTGTACCTAAACGAATTTGGCGTCCTTTTTTTCCCACAAACAGAGCTTTCTTTTGGTGGTATTTGATCACCTGTGCGATTTTTTGATCATGCGCTATAAACAAAAAAACAGCGTAAATTTTGCAAAAATAGCAATACTTTTCACATTCTTTTATATGAAATTCCCCCCCAAAAAAATGTAAAAATCAAAATTTTTTAACATTTTCGGCCAATTTGTTTTATGCTACCTGTTTGGTAAAAAAAAAATCGCAAAAAGCGTATTTTGATTGGTTTGCGCAAAAGTTATCGCGTTTACTAACAAAGGGAAAGATTTTTGTCATTTTTGTTGTTTTTTTTTTTTTAACGCGTAATGGTGGCGATCTGCGATTTTTTTTTTTGCGGTACTGCGACATTGCGGCGGACAGATCCCTTGACTGACATTTTTGACACTTTTGGGGTTACCAGTGACATTTCTACAGTAATCAGTGCTATATATATGCACTGTTACTGTAAAAATACACTGGTAGTGAAGGGGTTAACTTTATTTGAGAGGGAGGGGCTGTGTGTGTCCCTAGGGGCGTGCTTTCTACTGTGATTGGCTGTGGCTTCAGCTGTATGAACGGTGATCAACGGTTCTACATAGTAGAACCGTATGATCATCTCTCATACACAGGGGAGAATGACAGGCAGCTTGTTTACACAAGCCGCCTGACTTTCTCCCTCTCCCCCGCCGATCGCAGAGTGGCCGGCGGACATCGGGTCCACCGGTCACACGCGCGGGGGGGGGGTCCGTGACCACGCGGGAGCGGGAGCGCGCGCTCGCTCCCTAGACCCTCACAAGCTAGTGACGTAGCCCTACGTCACTTTGTCTGTGAGGGGCTGACTGCCGACGTAGATCGGCGTTAGGCAGTCGGCAAGTGGTTAAACCTCGTTTTTTTGGTTCCGTAACAACCTTCCCCTACCTCCCCTTGTCGTCTGTCTTTTTCCCACTTTTGTGCCTCTCCCTCCTCCTTCCTGCTACATCCCCCCCCCTGCTTACTTTTCTTCCCTTGACCCGACCCCCCCCCTTTTTTCTCTCTCTCCTTGACCTACCCCCCTTTCCTGCCGGTCAGACTTTTCCAACCTAGTGCCTCCCCATGGATCCCGTGCGGGTGGCCTCGATTAATGCCAGAGGGCTTAATGTACCCGAGAAGCGACGTATCCTGCTGGGTGAACTGAAACGGCTCCATGCAGACGTCGCCTTCATCCAGGAGACTCATTTCAGGGAGGGTGCTTTCCCTCTCCTCCAGAACAGGTTTTTTTCCTTGCGTGTATCATGCCCCAAATGCGGAATCCAAATCCAGGGGGGTCTCTATTCTACCAGACCCTGCTAACTCCCCCCTTACTGCAACTCTTTAACGCAGTAGGCCGAACCTGCGCGTTCCGCGACTAAACGCTGAGCGCCCACATTTCGGTCATCCCTAAGGAGGGAAAGGATCCTTCGGCGTGCGGCAGTTACCGCCCGATCTCGCTACTCAATGCTGACCTAAAGTTTTTTACGAAACTTTTGGCCCTCCGCCTCCAAACCCATCTTACTGGTCTGGTTCATTGGGACCAGGTGGGCTTTGTCCCCACCCGGGAGGCGAGGGATAATACGACTAAGGTCATTGATTTAATCCACCAAGCGCGGGTCGGTTCTATCCCATCTATTTTCCTGAGCACCGACGCCGAAAAGGCGTTTGATAGGGTCAGTTGGCCCTACATGTTTGAGGTGCTTCAGCGTTTCGGTTCGGGCGACAGATGTTGGCTTGGATCCAGGAAGTATATACTAACCCAGGGGCGAGAGTAAAGGCAAACGGGGTCCTTTCGGACCCGATCCGTATCTTTAATGGTACCCGTCAGGGTTGCCCCCTCTCGCCTTTGCTCTATCCCTGGAGCCCTTCCTAGCGAGGGTTCGCTCGAACCCGAATATCTCCGGGATCCGGGCAGGAGGCTCCGTCTACAAGGTATCGGCCTACGCGGATGACCTCTTTTCACTCTCTCAACCTTTGATCTCCCTACCCTGCCTCATGAAGGAGTTTGAGACGTTTGGGTCACTGTCCAACCTGAAAATAAACTTCTCCAAGTCGGAGATCATGGGGGTGGCCCTCCCTGTGGCATTGCGGGAACTGCTTGCAATTGACTTTCCGTTCCTTTGGGCCACGGCAGGCCTCCGTTACCTAGGCACCTGGATATCTCCAGACCCAGTGGATTTATACAAACTGAACTTCCCGCCCCTTCTCTCGACGATCCGCTCGACAAATGGTCAAGGGGCTTGCACTCGTGGTTTGGCCGGTGCAACATCTTGAAGATGTCGGTCTTACCGAAGCTTCTGTATTTGTTCCAAACTCTTCCAGTGAGCATCCCAACTTCCTTCTTCAGACAAGTCGATTCTGTTTTCACGCGATTTGTCTGGGCCGGGGGAGACCGCGGTTAGCCCGCCGACTGCTCGTCCTACCTAAACATCACGGTGGCGTAGCTCTTCCTGACACCCGCCGTTACCATCAGGCGGCCCTTATGACGAGATGGATTGACTGGGCGCGACATGCCGAATTAAAACAGTGGGTGAATTTGGAGGTATCCCTTTTTTCAATATGCCTATCTAGGGCCCCCTTGATTTTGAGGGACCTACCAGCAGAAGTCAGGCGCCATCCTACCATTGGCCCGACTCTACGGTCGTATGCCTAAGTGGTGGCTGGCAAAGGTCTCTCGGACGGACACTCTCCGCTGTTTCCCGTTCTGGGGAACCCGAAGTTCCCTCCGGGGTGTGCAGGGGACAGATTTGCTGCTCTTGTCGTGGAAGGCTGCTTCCAAGCTTCGCACTTTCGTGAGGGGAATGAATGGGTATCTCTTTCACAGCTGACCTCACCGACGGGAAGTTTTCGCCTGTCCCGATGGCAAGCGTTGCAACTCCTCCACTTTCTCAGAGGCCTGGGACCCCCGTCGCAGTTCGGGAGGGACCAGACCTCACTGGAACAATTACTGGTTACGCGTGGAGTTATGCCCCATACTCTTTCACAGCTGTATGCTCTCCTTTTCCTCCCACCCGAGGATTTTGTCCTCCCGGGAATTTGCAAGTGGGAGAGAGAGCTGCAGAAAACATTTTCAACTCCGGAGAGAAGCAACATTATCCGGTTTTCTCTTAAATCGTCTATTTGCACCCGCATTCAAGAATGCAACTACAAGATACTTATGCACTGGTACTATTCACCGGAGAAATTGAGTCGCGTTTTCCCGGATTCATCGGACAGGTGCTGGCGGTGTCTGCAAGAGAGAGGCACCTTGTCCCACATTTTCTGGTATTGCTCCCTGATTCGGGGGTTCTGGTTGGAGGTACGAAGGGTCTCCCAATTGATGACGGAACGGGTCATCCTGGATTACCCGGCCTTCTTTTTACTGCATTGCACGGGCATTGCCCCTAAGCGATATAAAAGATCAGTGCTCAGACATCTCGCTGAAGCGGCTAAATATTGTGTCGCTCTCTGTTGGAAAAGCACATCTCCGCCTACGATTTCGCTGTGGCTCCGTAGAGTCAAATGGCTCAATGACCTGGAGGACTTGGTGCTCACGGCGCAGGGACGGAGGGAGCAATACACCAAAACCTGGGCATGCTGGAACACATTCATCCTGTCTGCTGAGGGATTGGCTCTGAGTGGAGTCCCTGGTTCACCTACTGTATGACTGGCGTTGGGACCACCCGCACGGGATGGACTTTCCTTGATCTCTCTCCTACGGCCAAACATTTAACATTAGCCCTTTGTCTGTCTCAAGACCGGCACGCTGCTCCTCGCCACTTTTCCCCTTTCCTTTCTCTCCCCTCTGGCCTTTCCTTCCCTTCCCGGCCTTCGTTTCCCTTAAACTTGTCTTCCCCCCCCCTCACATGTTATCCCTCACCTTTGTCCGTCAAGGTCCAGGTTTTTATTTTTATGCACATCCTCTCTATGGGTCTCATGAGGATGCTGTTCCAGTTGACGTTGTTAACATTGTTTACGTTTTTTGACAACAGCCACGCCCCAAGTTAAAAGTGGTTGGGGATTGCTATACCACTCATTGTTACAGTGCCACTGCTGGGATATTTGACTTGACCTTCTCTGTAATGTGGTTTGCTGTACAGATAACTGGCTCGGATGTTTCTCATGTTATAGTCTGGACTTATATGCTCATCATACATACTCTGTACACTTGTTACTTGTTTAACCACTTAAGCCCCGGAAGATTTTACCCCCATTCCGACCAGGGGGTATTTTGCGATTCGGCACTGCGTGACTTTAACGGACAATTGCGCGGTCGTGCGACGCTGTACCTAAACGAATTTGGCGTCCTTTTTTTCCCACAAACAGAGCTTTCTTTTGGTGGTATTTGATCACCTGTGCGATTTTTTGATCACGCGCTATAAACAAAAAAAGAGCGTCAATTTTACAAAAATAGCAATATTTTTCACATTTTTTTATATGAAATTCCCCCCCAAAAAAATGTAAAAATCAAAATTTTTTATAATTTTCGGCCAATTGTTTTATGCTACCTATGTTTGGTAAAAAAAAATCGCAAAAAGCGTATTTTGATTGGTTTGCGCAAAAGTTATCGCGTTTACTAACAAAGGGAAAGATTTTTGTCATTTTTGCTGTTTTTTTTAACGCGTAATGGCGGCGATCTGCGATTTTTTTTGCGGTACTGCGACATTGCGGCGGACAGATCGGACCCTTGACTGACATTTTTGACACTTTTGGGGTTACCAGTGACATTTCTACAGTAATCAGTGCTATATATATGCACTGTTACTGTAAAAATACACTGGTAGTGAAGGGGTTAACTTTATTTGGGAGGGAGGGGCTGTGTGTGTCCCTAGGGGCGTGCTTTCTACTGTGATTGGCTGTGGCTTCAGCTGTAAGGACACTGATCAACGGATCTACATAGTAGATCCATGTGATCAGTGTCTTTGCAGCGAGGAGAATGACAGGCAGCTTGTTTACACAAGCTGCCTGACATTCTCCCTCTCCCCCGCCGATCGCCGAGTGGCCGGCGGACATCGGGTCCGCTGGTCACACGCGCGGGGGGGTCCGTGACCACGCGGGAGCACGCCTCCGGGGGCGCGCGCTCGCTCCCTAGACCCTCACAAGCAAGCAACGTAGCCCTACGTTAGTTTGCCTGTGAGGGGCTGACCGCCGACGTAGATAGTCGTGCGGCGGTCGGCAAGTGGTTAATAAAGAAATTTGAAAAAAAAAATAAAGGCTTATTTTCTCCTTCATTGATGTGCGCTGATGAGGCGGCACCGATAGGCTGCACTGATGAGGTGGCACTTATGGGCACTGATGAGGTGGCACTAATGAGGAGGTACTAATACGCCACACTGATGGGCACTATGTGGCAAAGATAGGCGGCACTGATGGACACTGACGGGTGGCACTGATGGGCAGCACCATCAGTGCCCACAGTCAGTGCCCATCAGTGCCTAGATGAGCAGGCACTGACTGGAAGCACTATGGGCACTGATGGCAGGCAGTAATTGGCACTTTATTTACATTTTGTGTAATCAGGGAACTGATGATCAGTGCTCTGATTACTTGTACTTTGTCTCCCCTATGAGGAGGAGCCGCTGATCGGCTCTCCTTGCCTCACACTCTGACAATGTGAGGCGAGGATAGCCGAACAATGGCACTTCCTCATTTACATGTGACCGGCTGTGATTGGACACAGGCGATCACATGCGTAAAGAGTCATGTCATTGACTTAAACAATGTAGGCTATGTAGGACTTTAAGTGAGACACCAGCAGGTAATGCCCAGCGTCTCCATCCCTGTATATAGAAAAAACAAAAGTTGTTTACGTAACCAGGGATGGAGGCGCTTTGCCTACAGGCTGGTGCCGCATATAAAGTCTTTTTTAATTTTCATGCGTTTTTTTTTTTTTGGTGGATACAGTCTGATTTGACCTCAGTTTTTTCATATACAGGGATGGAGACCAATAGCATGACCTGCTTGTCTCATGTAAAGTTCCAAATATTTTATGAAATTAGGGATGGAGGCACTGTGCTATACATGCCAATGCCTCATATAAAGTCCCAATCTGTGTTTTATACTGCATCCGCCAAGGGGATGGAGGTGTAATGCTTCTCAGCTGGTCCTTTCCAGTTTGTACCATCGCTACAACTTTGCTATTTGAGTTTTGATATAATAGACCAGTCATGGATGGGGGTGGTTTGGGCTGTCTCCCTCCTACCAGTTCCCCACCCATCCATTAGCAGCCATGTGCTTCCATTGTGGAGACACTCAAATTAGAAAGTGTTAGGACTGCAGGAAAAACAGGGTGCCGTGTAGTGGCCCTGCAGCTTACACATACCTTTGCAAATGCTTGTCAACTAAACCCCTGTTCTTTATATCATGAGACAGGTCTACTTGGTTAGTGGCAGACTGGAGGGTGAGTACATCAGACTGGGGGCTGGCTGGCTTCCATGCACCCCTTTTAATCCTTCAACTTTCGTTATGTCATTTACCCTTTACTGAGATCGGGGTCGCGCCGTGTCCTAGTAACACGGCGCGGCCACGACTGCCGCTCCGCACGCGAGAGGCTGTTCTGAACAATAGCTGCGTCCCAGAACAATAGCTGCATCGCTCCGCCGCCATTTGACGGCGGGCGGGTACCAAGTGGTTAATTTATATTTAACTGCAATGATTTGTATCTGAATCATAATTTTAGCATTATTTTAAATTGAACATGTGATAGAATGACATTTATACTGTATTTTGTTTTTTTTTAAACCAACACTGGCCAAAGTGCGTGTTTTTTTTTTTTGTTTTGTTTTTTTTCCACCTATGTATTGCATAAAATAGAAAATAATTTTCCCAATCCCTGTTTGTGCTGGAAAAAAAAAAAAAAAACAATTACTTTGTTATTTTAAAGCCTGACTCCAATGTAAATGAACAAATACAACGTTGGAGGCAGCGCTGTAAGGTAGGAAGTAATGTGTCCTTCAGTTGGCAGTCGGGGGGGCCTCCTTACACTAGACTGGCAGTATGCAGGCTAGTGTGCATTATGCAACCTCCCTCCCAAAGTACCCAGATACAGTGGATATAAAAAGTCTACACACCCCGGGCAAAATGTCAGGTTTCTGAAATGAAAATGAGACAAAGCTAAATAATTTCAGAACTTTTTCTACCTTTTAAATGTGACCTATAAACTGTACAACTCAGTTGAAAAAACTGAAATCTTTAGGTGGAGGGAAGTAAAACTAAAATAATATGGCTGCATAAGTGTGCACACCCTTAAACAAATACTTTGTTGAAGCCCCTTTTGATGTTATTCCAGCACTCAGTTTTTTCGGGTATGAGTCTATCAGCATGGCACATCTTGGCTTGGCAATATTTGCCCACTCTTCTTTGCAAAAACACTCAAAATCTGTCAGATTGCGACGGCATCTCCTGTGCACAGCTCTCTTCACATTACCCCACAGATTTTCAATGGGGTTCAGGTCTGGGCCATTCCAAAACTTTCATCTTCTTCAGGCTCGGCCATTCCTTTGGTGATTTGGATGTATGCTTTGGGTCATTGTCATGCTGAAAGATGAAGTTCCTCTTCATGGTCAACTTTCTAGTAGAAGCCTGAAGGATTTGTGCCAATAGTGACCGGTTTCTGGAACTGTTCATAATTCCCTCTACCTTGACTAAGGCCCCTGTTTCAGCTGAAGAAAAACAGTGCCAAAGCATGATGCTGCCACCACCATGCTTCACAGTGGGTATGGTGTTCTTTTGGTGATGTGCAGTGCTGTTCTATCACCAAAACATATCTTTTGGAATTATGGCCAAAAAGTTCAACCTTGGATTCATCAGACTGGAACATTTTCCCACATGCTTTTGGGAGACTTCAGATGTGTTTTTGCAAAATGTAGCCGGGCTTGGATGTTTTTCTTGGTAAGAAAAGGATTCCGTCTTCCCTCTCCCCCATAGCCCAGACATATGAAGAATACGGGAGATTGTTGTCACATGTTCCACACAGCCAGTACTTTCCACATATTCCTGCAGCTCCTTTAATGTTTCTAGGTCTCTTGGCGACCTCCCTGACCAGTTTTCTTCTGGTCTTTTAATCAGTTTTGGAGGGACGTCCAGTTCTTGGTGATGTCACTGTTGTGCCATATTTTCTCCACTTAATGAGCACTGTCTTTACTGTGTTCCATGGTATATCTAATGCCTTGGACCCTTCTCCTGACTGATACCTTCTAACAAAGAGATCCCTCTGGTGCTTTGGAAGCTCTGTGCGGACCATGGCTTTTGCTGTAGGATGCGACTAAAAAATGTCAGGAAAGACCTACTAGAACAGCTGAATTTTATTTGGGGTTATTCAGAGGCACTTTAAATGTTGGTAGGTGTGTACTGACTCCTATTTACCATGAGTTTAAATGTGATTGCTTAATTCTGAACACAGCTATATCCTCAGTTATAAGAGGGTCTGCACACTTATGCAACCATAGCATTTTCGTTTTTTATTTTTACCCCCTCCCCTCTAAAAGACTTCAGTTTGTTTATACATTACATAGATACATTTATACATAGATTTCAGTTTTGTTTTTACAGTTTATAGGTCACATTAAAGGTGGAAAAAGTTCTGAAATTATTTATCTTTGTCTCATTTTTATACTTCACAGAAACCTGACATTTTAACAGGGGTGTGTAGACTTGTTATACCCACTGTATAGTCCCAGTCATGCCCCTCCACCCTTGCTTAATTTTGTCTCCATCACCATTTTGAAGGAGACTATGGAGAGGTAGTGTAGTCAATTGGTGTGATTGAAGTCTCACAAAAAAATGGCTGGCTGCCCACTTCCCGCTCTGTGAGAGGTTCTGTCCCGGGAGCCCACTTCCTGCTCTGTGCGAGAGGTTCCACACTGGCAGCCCACTTCCCGCTCTGTGTGAGAGGTTCCGCACCAGCTGCTCACTTCCCGCTCTGTGCAAGAGGTTCCGCACCAGCTGCTCACAATCCGCTCTGTGCGAGAGGTTCCACACCAGCTGCTCACTTCCCGCTCTGGCTACCCAGTTTCCACTCTGTGTGAGAGGTTCTGACCCGGGAGCCCGCTTCCTGCTCTATGCAAGTGGTCCTGCACTGGCAGCCTAGTTCCCTCTCTGTACAAGAGGTTTTGCACTGGCTGCCCATTTCCTGCTCTGTGTAAAAGGTTTCGCCCCGGCTGTCCACTTCCCGCTGTGTGAAAGGTTCCTCCCCGGCTGGCCACTTCCTGCTCTATATGAGAGGTTCTGCACCGGCAGCCCACTTCCTGCTCTGTGCGAGGGGTTCCACACTGGCTGCCCGCTCTGTGCGAGGGGTTCCGCACCGGCTGCGCACCTCCCACTCCGTTACATAGTCAGCCAGGTTGAAAAGACACAAGTCCATCTGGCTCAACCAATAAAAAAAATAGTAATAAAAACCCAACCATACAATCCCATACCCGCAATTAATCCAGAGGAAGGCGAAAAAAACCCCAGCAAAGCATGATCCAATTTGCTACAGCAGGGGAAAAAAATTCCTTCCTGGTCCCCCACGAGGCAATCAGATATTCCCTGGATCAACTTTATCTATAAATATTAGTACCTACCAAACGCCTATTCACGGCAGCAAAAATAGCGATAGCCCGTTCCTGGCGAACTCCGGTGGTGCCGATTGCATTGCTAAAGGCTAAGCTGACCTGGATCATGATAAATGAGAGGATGGTAGCCATGCTTCAAGACAAAATGCACCTCTTTGAGAAAACATGCAACCCCTGGGTGAGGTACCTCGCTGGCCCTCACTGATCAGAGGGGGAGCCTCCACTTAACGGGACCACATAGTTTGCTTATAATCACCTACCCCCGGGCTCTTGAATCTGGACACGGACACTTTACTATCCACCTTCTTTATTTCCTTCTTCTATCCTTACATGGATGCTCATGGACCAATGTTGGTCCTCGGCCGCTGCATCTCGCGGCTATTGCCTATACCCGGCATACAGGTGGCACCCCTGCTGGACTGCAGGTGGTGGACCCCTTCAAGGTTAGTTTTGGTATTATGAGCTGGGGGTCGGGCAGCTTCTCTTCCCCTCGGGCGCAGTATGTTCCCATCGAAACGCTGGAGGGGGAGTGGCGGGGTCCCGGCCGGCGCAGATTCAGTTGGCACGGGGGAGTTGTACCGCTTGCTGATTTTTATACCACTGTTTTATGAACCTGAACGCCATATCAAACGTTTTGAAAAGCTCTAGTTATCCCGTTCCATGGACTATTTGTACCTTTGTGACTTCTTACAAAATTAATAAAAAATATTGAAATCTAAAAATATTAGTTCCCATTTATATTATGTACACCTAGGAAAGAATCCAGGCCTTTTTTAAAGCAATCTAGTGAGCTGGTCAGAATCACCTCTGGAGGGAGTCAATTCCACATTTTCACAGCTCTTACGGTGAAGAAACCTTTCCTTATTTGGAGACAAAATCTGTTTTCCTCTAGACGTAAAGAGTGCCCCCTTGTCCTCTGTGATGACCTTAACCACTTTACCACTAGAGCATTTTGCTGTCTTATGTCTGGGCCACTTTTTGCGATTCGGCGCTGTGCGACTTTAACTGACAATTGCGCGGCCGTGCGACGCCGTACCCAAACGAAATTTACGTCCTTTTTTTCCCACAAACAGAGCTTTCTTTTGGTGGTATTTGATCACCTGTGCGATTTTTACTTTTTGCGCTATAAACAAAAAAAAGAGCGTTTATTTTGAGAAAATAACAATATTTTTCACATTTTTTTATATGAAATTCCCCCCAAAAAAGATGTAAAAAACAATTTTTTTTTAAATTTTTGGCCAATTTGTTTTCTGCTACCTATGTTTGGTAAAAAAAATCGCAATAAGCGTATTTTGATTGGTTTGCGCAAAAGTTATTGCGTTTACTAACAAAGGGAAAGATTTTTGTCATTTTTGGTGTTTTTTTTTAACGCGTAATGGCGGCGATCTGCGATTTTTTTTGCGGGACTGCGACATTGCGGCGGACAGATCGGACCCTTGACTGACATTTTTGACACTTTTGGGGGTACCAGTGACATTACTACAGTAATCAGTGCTATAAATATGCACTGTTACTGTAAAAATGACACTGGCAGGGAAGGGGTTAACTTTATTGGAGAGGGAGGGGTTAATGTATGCCTGGTGCTTACTGACGTGTGGGGGGGGAGGTGACTGTGTGAGACAGGGACAGATCGGATGTCCAGCTATGCTGAACAGTCCGATCTGTCACTCCCTGTCACTGAGGAGATCCGCCCGCTTGTGTTTACACAGGCGGGCGGATCTCCACACTAGATCCCCGACGATCGGGGCAGAGCAGCGGCGATCGCCGCTGCTCCTCCCCTGGCCCGACTCCCGCTGTGAATGAAAACGAGCGCCGCCTACAGGGGAGGAGTCTGACGACGTAGGTCTACGTCGTCAGACGGGAACGAGCCACTTTGCCGCAGTACTATTACAGTACTTAGCGGTAAAGTGGTTAAAGTGAACAACTCGACACCAAGTTTACTATATGGACCCCTTATGTATTTATACATGGTGATCTTATCCCCCTTAATCTAATCTTCTCAAGAGAATAAATTCAGTTCCTCTAATCCACAGGTGTCAAACACAAGGCCCGCGGGCCGAATGTGGCCCCCCAGGCCATTTCATGTGGCCCTCGCACCTCTCCTGCAGCTGCGGCACACCCCTTGTATCTGCCCTCACCTTGTCTCTGTAGTCGGCAGCAGAGAGGACAGAACTCCTTTGCCAGATCCTGCAGTCCTCTGTGCAGCTGCAGAAAGGCCCATCTTTGCCCACCCCCCCCCCTTCTCAGCAGTCCGCAGCAGAGAGAAGGGCAGAACTCCTCCTACAGATCCTGCACCTCCCTGTGAAGCCACAACACCACCTTTTCTCTGCCTCCACTGGTCTCAGCGTTCAGCACACTCTGGAAGATGACTCCAGCCCTCCTCTGATTCTCCTCTAGACCCTGCACTTCTTCCCAGATCCACCCGTATCTTCTTCCTGGCAGCAAAACAAGGAAAGGGGGTGCATTGTGATGTAAGGAAGGGTGGGTGACTCTGGACTTCTGAAGGTGGGGGGGGGGGGGGGGGCTCTTGACTTCTCATGTAAGGGGGTGGGGTGCTCTGGACATCTAATCCTACAGATCTAACTGGCCCTTTGAGGGCAACCATACTGCTGATGTGGCCTGCAATGAAATTGGGGTTTGACACCTCTGCTCTAATCTCTCCTCATAGCTGAGCTCCTCCATGCCTCTTATCAGTTTGATAAAAAAAGTGCAGGGTTGTTGGAGTCGGCGCTATCACTTATAAAATATTTCAAAGATAAAAGTGTGTAATGTGCGTATTGGTGAAAATAAAAATATACATATAAAACTATACGTCTTAAAGAAAGTGCATATAGTGCGTTTGGTACTATCGCCACTTGAATACAAAGTGCTTGGTGCTGATATCTTTAGACCATCAATAAAGTGCATAAATTGTGTTTAGTAAACCATATCATATGCCACATATACATAGAAAGTGCTGATTTGTATATTGTATTACACCCCGTGGGTGGTTGTGTGCCTTTAAATAGTAATAAACATGGCGCTTGTGGATCTCTACCAAGTACACCGTTGGTTACTGCACACTAAGGCAGATGACTCAAAAATTCTTCGGTCACTGTAACACAAGAAAAGCCTCCATTGCGTAGTATATGATGGTTAAATCAAAGCAAGTTAGCATCCACTCACAGTTAGGGAGTTCACTTTCAGTGTATGGTGTTCGCCGGGCTGCTTCCGCGTTCCAACGGGCCGAACCACCGTTACCGGAAGTGACGTATTGACGTAACAAACCACGCCCAAACATGTATTGACGTAACAAAGCCAAGGGCGGCACAGTGGTGTAGTGGTTAGCACTTTCACCTAGCAGTAAGAGGGTCGCTGGTTCGAATCCCAACAACGACACTACCTGCCTGGAGTTTGCATGTTCTCCCTGTGCCTGCGTGGGTTTCCTCCGGGAACTCCGGTTTCCTGCCTGGAGTTTGCATGTTCTCCCTGTGCCTGCGTGGGTTTCCTCCAGGAACTCCGGTTTCCTCCCACACTCCGAAGACATGCTGGTAGGTTAATTGGATCCTGTAGTGGAGCATTGGTGGTTCAGTGGTAGAATTCTCGCCTGCCACGCGGGAGACCCGGGTTCGATTCCCGGCCAATGCAATTACGGCCTCTTTGTGTTTAGAGCCCCTCGGGTAGCTCACTGCCCACACTTCAAGTCAGGTGGAATGCGTCAAAAGGGCGTGGTTTGTTACGTCAATATGTCACTTCCGGTAACGGTGGTTCGGCCCGTTGGAACGCGGAAGCAGCCCGGCGAACACCATACACTGAAAGTGAACTCCCTAACTGTGAGTGGATGCTAACTTGCTTTGATTTAACCATCATATACTACGCAATGGAGGCTTTTCTTGTGTTTCAGTGACCGAAGAATTTTTGAGTCATCTGCCTTAGTGTGCAGTAAGCAACGGTGTACTTGGTGGAGATCCACAAGCGCCATGTTTATTACTATTTAAAAGGCACACAACCACCCACGGGGTGTAATACAATATACAAATCAGCACTCAGCACTTTCTATGTATATGTGGCATAGGATATGGTTTACTAAACACAGTTTATGCACTTTATTGATGGTCTAAAGATATCAGCACCAAGCACTTTGTATTCAAGTGGCGATAGTACCAAACGCACTATATGCACTTTCTTTAAGACGTATAGTTTTATATGTATATTTTTATTTTCACCAATACGCACATTACACACTTTTATCTTTGAAATATTTTATAAGTGATAGCGCCGACTCCAACAACCCTGCACTTTTTTATCTTTCACTACCTCAGAGGTAGGTTGGTGGCAGCTTACATCACATTGTTCATCTTAAGTCCAAATTAAGGTACTGAAACTCCATAGCGCTGGTATTAACCCCACCCCCTATATCTTATCAGTTTGGTTGCCCTTCTCTGCACTTTCTCCAGTTCCCATATATCCTTTGTAAGAACTGGTGCCCAAAACTGAACTGCATATTCCAGATGAGGTCTTACTAATGATTTGTACAGGGGCAAAATGATAGCTCTCTCTCTGAAGTCCATGCCTCTGTTAATACAAGAAAGGACTTTTCTTGCTTTGGAAACCGCAGCTTGGCATTGCATTATATTATTATTAAGCTTATGATCTACCAGAACACCCAGATCCCTCTCCGCTATGGATTCCCCCAGTTCTACTCCCCCTAGTATGTATGATGCATGTATATTCACCCCCAAGTGCATAACTTTACATTTATCAACATTAAACCTCATTTGCCACATAGTTGCCCAATGAAACAGTGAATTGAGGTCAGCTTGTAAGTTGGAGACATCCTGTAAAGAAGTTATTCCACTGCAAAGCTTGGTGTCATCTGCAAAGACTGAAATGATACTTTTAATCCCAGACCCTATATATTAAATATAAATAAGATATTAAAAAGTAAGGGTCCCAACACTGTTAGAGGTTCCGTAATGGCTGCCCACCTCCCGCTCTGTTGGAGGTTCCGCACCGGCTGCCCGCTTCCCGTTCTGTGAGAGGTTCTGCACCAGCAGGCTGCTTCCCGCTCTGCGAGAGGTTCTGCCCCAGCTGCCCGTTTCCCGCTCTGTGCAAAAAGTTCTGCCCCAGCTGCCCACTTCCCGCTTTGTGTAAAAGGTTCGCCTTCCTGGCAGATCACTTAGTGTGCTGCTGACTGAGTCTCCAAAGAATGTGTCAGCCCAAAAGTGGGACACTCAGTCCCCTGCAACTCCACCATACCACCTGTTTGATGAGTGCCAAGACCAGCACATCCCCAGTCGCACAGAGCTTTCCACCCTACCAACACCCTGGTTCTTCCAGGTAGCAGCAAAGGAAGTACCATGCATGTACTTAGATGTGAAAAAAAAAGACTTACACAGCAACTAAAGAAACAAGCACTAATTAAAATGATTTATTATTGTACATTAAACAAAAAAAAGTACAAAATTGCTTTAGTGTTCCCTTAAAAAGACTTACCTTTCGACCAGCCTCAGGCTGTGTATAACAAGAGAAGAGGGCCACCATTGCAGCTGGAAGGACAGATGTGGCCCTGACCCAGGCACATACATTTCTCACAGTCAGGGTTAGAAGGCCAGGAAAGGAACATTTTCCATAAAGGTGCTAATAAACATTCCAAAGAACAGAACCGTATAAAATAATTATTTGTGAGACAGAGGGAAGATATTTTCCGATACACAACCAACTTCCTGTCTAGTGATCTCACATGCAATAACACTGACAACTTTAAAGGGCATGTACACCCTAACAAGATACTTCTCCTATTTGTTCCCTTTTTTCCTTCTATTAAATATACCATTTGAAGAGTTCTGATATCTGTGCAAAAAATACCCGTTGATCCTGTCAGAAATCCAGAGCGGGCGAGTCACTCTCAAGCAGTGTTGTGAGCCCTATCCATACCTCTTATGTGACTTATAAGACACCTTTCCCTGTGGGGGATGGACTCTGTAATCCTGTCCTAGGGTGACAACGCTGCTTCGCCATCAATACAGTGAGTGAGTGTGTGTTGTCACCCTACAACCCTGGCAGGATCATCCGGTGAAAATAAAAAAGTTAAAAATTCCTGAAAAAAGAAAACAAATGCAGTCACATTTCAGGACTTGTAAGCTGCAGGATAAAACTATTTTGTTATGTTTAGACTTTACCTCAGATGGCAGTCAATGTACAGGAAGGCTCTATTCACACTTTTAATGCCATTTTGGACAGAATCGCATGACAAGTTACAGCCCATTGTTTCCATTGGCACCTGTTTGGATCTGTGTGACTTAAAAGTGCCTGCACTAATTTAATGCGACTTTGTGCCAGAGTGTAAAGTCGGATCAAAGTCACGGAGCCTAAAAGTATTACAAAGTAGCATTTTTGTATTCAATACTAAATGATTTTGTTGGAATCCATAGGAAGTCATATACTGTCGGGTTATGCTCTCGTCTACAGGAGGAATGCTGACAAATAATAAAAAGGGTAAGTTAGCCTAGGTAGCCCCTCCTACTCCCAAGCATGCCCCAGTTTTGCAGCAAAGCAGTACTGAGTGCAGAGATGGGTGGGACCTGTGTCCCTAATGAACAAGAAAAGGAATTTACGGTGAGCGCAACAATCCTATTTTATTTCTCCTCCCTTGAAGGACACTATGGGGTTTATTTACTAAAACTGGAAAGTGCAAAATCTGGTGCAGCTCTGCATGGTATCCAATCAGCTTCTAGCTTCAGCTTGTTCAATAAGGCTTAGAGGGAAAAAAAAAAAAAAAACTGGAAGCTAATTGGTTTCTATGCAGAGCTGCACCAGATTTTGCACTTTCCCGGCTTAGTAAATCAACCCCAAGATGTTTCACCGTAGAAACGTCCAACTGAGGGGTGGGAAACACAGAAAACAAACATTACCAGGCTCAACATTAAAAAAAAAAAAAGAAAAACTGGAGAATATCTGCAGCTCAAGGGACATCTGAAGAACCAGCGTCTAAAAAGCTGGCAATGGATGAAGCTGCAAAGAACATCTGGTAACAAGAACGTGAAAACAAGAGCAGGTGGTAACCTATAAACCTAGGATTGGGAACCAAATATTTAGTCGGGATCAGTTGACGGAAGTAATAACCCCTATCCATACACCAAAAGCTTGGAAGCTGGTCCACCTGATCCATCCAGAAGGGTGGAACGAACAATTCCCTAAGGGGACCATCAGGAGCAGCCACTCTCAGCTAGAGTTCCGTGGAACCCTAGGGTTCCTCAAGAGGTTACCAAGGGTTACTTGGGTTGTGAATTAGTTACCTACCACTTGAAAATGACCGCATAGGTCCAGGGCCAGCGCCACTTGGCAAAGCTAGCAGCATGCCAACAATGATCTTATTTATAGGTCAGTAAGGGTGGCATTCTTTCTACTGACCACCAATGAAAGAGGCATTTTTTTCACATTTGAAATGGGTTTGGCAGGCCTCAATTATTTTATGAGTTCCTCTGGGGATAAAAAGGTTGATAAAGGCTGTTCTGGAGACCAACCAGAAGTCAATACGGAGGAAAAAAATGTCTAGAAAGCCTAGCTACTCCTGCGTAGCGGAAGTCAATACCCATTGGTGACGACTGTATGAGTGGGTGGCGACTGTCGTAGGACATAAGAGCAATATTGGTTAGACCTTTCCCAGCAGAACTGAAGAAAACACCATACCATACACCTAGGATGCTAAAAAAAAATGGGGGCATGCTGGATAGTGGGAGGGGTTATACTGGTCTGGCCAGTGTCTAAGCCACTTGTAGGTTGCAGTATTACCCAAAAGGTGATATCCTTCCTGTTTCCCTCAATGGATGAGGAAGAAAAGACAATTCCTTAGTTTCTATGTGGATATGAAACCTTAGCAAACATTGGGGGCCCATTTATAAAGATCGGCCATCAACTTTTCTGCTTATTGTGGAATTACTACTACTACGGAAGATTTTTATTTTTTTTAAACTCTGTTTTATTTTAAATAAGATTGATATGGAAGAATGCAATGTCAATGTCAAAGTGAAGTGTACGATAAATTATGAAGATAAGAAAAATTGGTAGAAAGGTTGACCACGCCAAATGGAACCTCTCCAGGTGGCTTCCAAACAGCAACCAGCGCAGGTGCTCGGCCCTCTGGAATCCATCTTCTCCTCACAAAACCACTGCTTCAATTGCAATAAGCTTTGATGCCAATACATGGTCCTCTCAGCCCCTGCCAGATGCGACTTCTCCACTGAATCGTTTCACCCTCAATCTGGACTACGACTAGATAGGGGGCAAAATGAGTCAAGTGTCGTGGGGTGAAGATGTTGGTTTGACCTAGTGGTGGTATCAAAGGTTTTTGCAGTGAAACACAGGGAAAAAAAAATACAGCGGTGTGCGGCCTAGACCAGGGGTCTCCAAACTTCCTAAACAAAGGACCAGTTTCCTGCCTTTTCAGACTTTTGGCCACAGTCCAGCCCACCTAAGGGAGGGGAAAATACCCCAGCATCGACAGGAGTCCACAATGCGTCAGACTTGGTGGTCAGCGGGATATAAAAAGTGTTGTCAGTAGGTGGAAAAATGTCCCATCATTGGTATTAGTAGCAGGAACAGTGCACCATTGTTGGTGTCAGTGGGAAGAATAGTACCCCATCGTTGGTGTCAGTAGGAGGAATGATGCCACATCATTGGATATCAGTGGGAGGAATAGTGCCCCACTGTTGTTGCCAGCGAAAGTATTGGTGCTCATTGTTGGTGTCAGTAGGAGAAATATTGCCTCAAGGGCCAGACAAAGGCAAACAAAGGGCCACATCAGGCCCTTGGGCGGCAGATTGGAGGCCGCTGGCCTAGGTTTTTACTCATTCTGTTGAAAACAATGTGGATCTGGTCTGCATTACAGCTTGTGGAGATAGGTGAATGCAGCGAGTTTCCAGCACCAGTCTGAGCTGCTTCTGACCTGTATCAACCTCTGAGCTGCCTTTGTATTCCCACTGACTTGTACGGGGACAAAAACTGCTCTGAAGCCTATGTCGAGGAGCCCTCAACTATACTGCAGAGTGCAGGAGCCTCATAGGAAATGTACTTCCAAAACATCTGGGGTGCCAAAGTTCGCCATCACTGCCTTAGGGCAGCCTGTGGCCCTCCAGCTGTTGCAGAACTACAATTCCCATCATGCCTCTGCCTTTGGGAGTCAGGCTTGTAATGGTCAGCCTTGCAATGCCTCATGGGACTTGTAGTTTTGCAACAGCTGTAGGGCCACAGGTTAAGCACCCATTCCTTAGGGCAGCAGTCTTCAAACTGGTATGCGGCCCTCTGCTTGCCTTTATCCAACCCTTGGGGCACCATTATATCCACTGACACCAACAATGGGGCATAATTACTCCAACTGACACCAATGATAGGGAACCATCTCTTCCATTGGCACCAACGGGGCACAGTCCCTTCCATCGGCACCAACAATGGGGCACAGTCCCTTCCATCGGCACCTACAATGGGGCACAGTCCCTTCCATTGGAAGTGGAACCAACAAAGGGGCACAGTTCCTTCCATTGGAACCAACAATAGGGCACAGTTCCTTCTATTGGAACCAACGATGGGGCACAGTTCCTTCCATTGGAACCAACGATGGGGCACAGTTCCTTCCATTGGCACCAACGATGGGGCACAATTACTCCCACTGATACCAAAGATGGGACACAATTCCTTCATTGACACCAAAGATGGGGCACTAGTCCTCCTACGGATGCCAAAGATAGGACATCTTCTACTCCCATTGACACCAAAGTCCAGCCCTCCCCCTAAAGACTGAAGGACAGTAAACTGGCCCTTTGTTTAGAAAGTTTGGAGACCCCTGCCTTAAGATGAAATTTCCAGAGAAATTATAAATATTTGGAACTTTCAAAAATAAGGTTAAAAATTGCCTAAATATTTGCCAGTCAGACACACCCACCAGGATTCCCATTTCCCTTAAAAAACAACCTTTGATAGGCCCTGGAGTAATGTTTTAAGCAGCTCATTTACATAACACTTTCTTCAGGTCACGTGCCCACTTAAAGCCCAACTCCACCCAAAATGTTTTGCCTTGGGCAGAATAAGAAAAGGGGTCAAAGTTCATATTTTACATTTTAGTCTGTGTGTTTCGGGCCAGACAGGAAGTGATGGAATATCTTCCCAACAGGTAGACATTTATTAGAGTGGGGGAGGGTTACACCTTTTAACATGTTTTTAATGGTCTTCGTCGTCTTGTACTAGTGACGATTGCCCCCCCTTATCCTGGTATCTCCGGTACAGGAACTTCTGGAAAATATCAGTGGGGCGTCACAGACAAATAAAATAATTACAAAAATGTTGATGCTTGACTGCATCCAAAGCAAAGCATTTGCCTGGAGTTAGGCTTTAAGGGCTCATTCACACCAGGGGCAGTGCGGATAGGTGTGCAAAATTATGCATTTTCCTGAACCACTGCCCTTTCACAAACACATTATTCCTGAATGACAACCCCACGCATCTAGCAAACACATTTGTATCCACCAAAACACATGGTATTGCAGTTTTATAAAGTTGTCCCTGCATCTTTTTTGTCTATTTCTCATGCACAGGGCACCCCATTGAAATTAATGAGCCGCCCTAAAATGTGACACGTGGGAACGAGGCCTAAGTGTTTACATAAATATATTATTAGCAGCTGAGGAGTGTTTCCTTCTAAATTACCTGTCGGCCATTTTAAAATCTTTCCACAATACTCTGCTATCACTCTAAACCCCTTTTCAACCATCCAAAGACAGCTCTTGGTCTGGGATAAAGATCGGTAGCCGGCCCGACTGGCTTCCGATCATGTGACCACAAGGACGGTGGTCACATGATCACCAATCCTTCCCACCACCCAGGCGTTCAAAATTGTTTAAAAAGGGACAGGGGGAGTAGGAAGGGGATAATCAGAGCTATTTAGATGCCCTTCTCAGATTTAGATTTGTTTTCTTTTTAAACTACTGAGACCAGACTTTCTTTGATTTCATGACCAGGGCTTGACGTATCCCAGGCGCAAAGTCACCATTGCGACTAGAAACTGTGTCCTGGAGCTTGGGCTTTTGTCAGCCCATTCACTGTTGCAGGGATGCACAATTTGTATCGCCGACGCCCGGGACATGCAGTTTTTCAACATTTAGCCCTGCTGCGAGCAAGCAGCAGGAGGAAGTATTCGGGCGGATCCGCGTAAAGTGGCCCCTGCACTCACTATGTATCCCGGGCTCGGCTTGCCCATCTGCAAGCCTGGGACCGGCATAGCGGGCACCGCAGGTCTTGTTCCTGACCCGGACACGAGGTGTAGAATGCCACTTCCAGGGTCCCTGTTGACAGTTTCTCTTGCCAGCATGGGGATCTGCACTGCATTACATTCAGTGGAGCACAGGGGAGACATTGGGGGGTCTTGTAGAACCCTGCATGTCTCATTAAAGAAAACCTGTCACCAAAACAATCATCACATAGGGGACTTTTTGTCCCGTTTGTGATAAAAAAAATAAATAAAAAAGTTAATTAAAAATAAAAAAATATATATATATTTTTTTTAAATGTGAAAAATTAGTCACACCCACGCACAACTCCACCAAAAAAATGTTTTGAGGCCCCCCACCCTTACCAATATGCACGTACAAACGTAAACACATGTGTAAGAGTGCCTACGAAAGAAAACGTTGATTGCCATACAGGTTACATATCGCCGTGCACAAATTGGCTCCTAACTTTTTTTAGCGGTCTCCTAGATTCAAAGAAAATTGGTCAATCCCTGTTCGTGGCTATGGCCAATCTCCACCCAAGTCCAGTCCATTCACCTGTCCAACAACAGAGCCTCCACAATGAGATGGTTTAATTGCATAGGGCAGTCTCATTGAACAGTGTGGCTTGGCCATCACATCAGGGAAAGTCTGGCCCGGTGACAGAGTAAAACTAAATCCGAGAGGGGCACATAAGCAGATAATAGAAGGCACTAACAGGCATCTTGTGGCATCTTAGACAGCAAATTTAAACCGTAAAAATTCACGATAAAAAAAAAGAATGGACCAGGTATTGGTCCAATTTGGAACACTTTCCTTCTCAGTAACGGAAATGCTTTGCAACCGCTTTGTATTAAGCTGTTTGAATCAATACAAATACAAGACCATCGAAAAGGCATGTGGTGGAGACCCTTTTAGATGTGTATAGGTCTAACAGATATCACAAGATCAGGATATAAGAAGAGAAGGTCTCTTCCCGAAAACACACCAGGTCGTGTGCCAAAGGCCCACCCCGGTACCCCTTTTAACCCTTCCTCCATTTTCCACATACTACAACAGCACTGCGAGCGTTGGATGCTCAGACAGATACAACATTACTATGACTAACAAATCACTAACACTTAACATTCATTTTTTTTTTTTCTCATTGCACAAAGTACAGTTTTAGAAACATTGCTACGAAGTGCATATTTAAAGGCAGGGCCGGTAGGACAGCCGCTTGACGTAGATCTTATCGGGTGGACTTTCCTGACACTGCTTATTCTCCACACTTTTCTGGTCAGAAAACGGAGCGATCTGTATATTGCTAAAGGTTGTAAAGTTTGTTTTGGGTGGACTCTTAGCTGGCTTATAGATGTGGCTTTTCTGGTGTAAAATGCAGTTGGCTTGTGACCTGAAAACCTTCCTACAATAGGCACACGGATATTGGCTCCCCTTCTCGGAAGGGTCGTGAGAACTGAGGTGCAGGAGGAGCAGCGATCTGGAGCTGAAGGTTTTGGTGCACTGCTTACACATGTGCGGCCTGTAGTTCTTATGGTCGCGTCTATGGAGGTATAATTTGACCAGTTTGCGGAAGACCTGTCCACACCGGTGGCACGTGAACCTGATCTGGTGGCACTCTCTGTGTCTTCTGAACGATTCCAGGTATCTGAACCGCTTTTTACACTTTTTACATTTTTTGCACTTTATCTGTTCCCCTTTTTGAAATGGTTTAAATTCTACAGGATGTTCATTCCAGGCTTTGAAAGTTTGTTCACTGTCCTTGGCTGTGTCCATGTTGACCTTTGGTGTGGAAGGAAAGCAGCTGAGGGGCGTTCCAGTGAACTCCTCCTCTTCCTGGGGCAATCCATGGAAGACGGTTGTTTCGGTTTCTCTAAGCTCCTCCTTGTTCTCTTCTGGTACAGATGGCGGGTCCGGCTTTGATACGTTGATTTGGGCGGCCTGAGATAAATGAACTCTCACATGTTTAAATAAAAAGGATATCCTGCTGTAACCTTTCATGCAGACTTTACACTTGTATATCTGCTCCCCGGAGTGTTCACGGATGTGGGCCATGAAATCTGGTCTATTGTTAAAGATCTTTCCACACACAGTGCATCCGTAGGGCTTCCTGTGCCCCTTCAAGTGTATGTTAAGTTCAGTATGAGACTGGACGATGTGCCCGCATATCAAACAGGAGTGTGTCTTCACTTTCTTGTGGTCCCGGCTGTGGATCTTTAAAAGGTTTTTGCTGTGGAAGACTGCTTGGCATTGTTCACAGCTGTATAAGGTGGCCTCCTGGGTTCCCAGTGGTGTCCCGAAAGCTTTTGGTAGGGTGTCTGGTGGCATCCCGGCAGCTGTCGGGAGGGTGTAGGGGGGCATCCCCGCAGCTGTCAGCAGAGTGTCCGGTGGCATCCTGGTGGCTCGTTGGCAGAAATCCAGGTGTATTCCGGGCAGTCCCTGGTGGGTCCTCATGTGTTTCCGTAGCACCGAGTCTTTGTCAAAGCTTTTTTTGCACAAAGGGCACTTGTAGAGGTGTTCTTGGAAGTGTGACTTCTGGTGTAAAAGGAGGTACATTTGCAGGCGGTAAGCTTTTCCACAGTCTTCACACACAAATGGCTTCTTTCGCTTTTGTTTCAGAACGTCGCAGTAGCATCTTAAGATGCCATTGCACTTGAGGCATTTTG
This sequence comes from Pelophylax lessonae, assembly GCF_965119305.1. Taxonomy (NCBI): domain Eukaryota; kingdom Metazoa; phylum Chordata; class Amphibia; order Anura; family Ranidae; genus Pelophylax; species Pelophylax lessonae. Next base: position 556,932,976 of record NC_138772.1, read on the forward strand.
GCTCTAGGCTGGAATCGCGTAACATTTTCTTCCTGAAAGAGGCAAGACTGTTTTGCTCCATCCGGTGCAACTCCGGAACGTTCTGGTTTGGATCTGAAGGTTCACAGCCTACAACAAAATGACAAAATGATTACAACGCTGCAAAAAATTATGATATCATACAGACCGAGGCCAGGAAGAAGGACAAGTAAAAGGCCCACTTAAAGCAGAGTTCCGGCCTCAAATTTTTTTTTTTTCGATAAACATACCCCTGGGACAGTCAGGGCTAGTGCATTTCAGCAATGATAGCCTCTGAACTGTCCCCGGGTTCACTTACCTTTTAGAAGAAATACTTACCTTGATAATGTCTTGTCCAGCACTGCCATCTCAGGTGTGGGCAGCTGAAGCCAGAGCGTCTTCTTCGGTGACGTTGGGAGTCCCAGAATGCCCTGCTCGTCACTTCCGGTGCAGGTGGGTCATCCCTGCACAGCTTCTGGGCATGCCCAGAAGCTGTTTAGCAGGGAATGACGCACCTGCACCGGAAGTGACGAGCAGGGCCGGTGCAGGCGCATTGACTCCTGGGAGCGATGACGTTCAGCTCCCAGGAGTCAATGCAAGCAGGAAGTCACGGCGGGCCACAGCCGCAGAGGGAGGAAGTGGAAGGAAGACAAGTATATTTTCTTCAAAAACAAGGTAAGAAAAGCAAAAAAAAAAAAAAAAAAATTGTGATTATCCAATTCTTTTTCAGGTTATTTTGAGCAAGCGGATGTCAAATTTTCGTTTTGAGGCTGGAACTCCACTTTAAGGGGAAAATGTATTCTGGCAACTGTGACAGTGCTGTGCCCTGCCTTTGGGCTGAAATAGACAAAAATTACAAAGGGTTCTCAAGGATGTAGAGTGAGGGGCTTCAGAGTGTATTTTGAACAGAGAAATTTTCCTTTTTTGGTTTTCCCCCGGATATTCCCAGGTTAGAGTCTGGAGTTCAGAGGCTTCGTAGAGCTTTGGGATTGAAGAAGCCTCTAATACAGTGTCCAGGTTTTATAAGGGAACAGCAGGCTTTAAAATCTAGGCCCTGGTCATAGTTCAGGGCTCCACCTGAAGTCAGGAGGTCCCATGCTCTGAGGCCAGGGTGCGGGCCTGCTCCTGAAGATGTCCACTGTGTGTTGAAACAGTCATTTACGGTCCTTGGACACACACCGAGTGGTGCTTCCTTGTTACTTGTGATTGTATTACAAGTCTATGTAAGGGAATTGGTTTTTAATAGCTTCTGGAAACTGTGCCCTGCCTTTGGTTTAAAATAGGCAAATATGACACAGGGTTCTCAGGGGGGCAGTTTGTGGGGCTTCAGTGTCTATTTTGAGCACAGAAAATTGCCTTTTCAGTTTTCTCTGCATACTCCCAGGTTAGGGTCTGGAGTTCAGAGGCTTTCTAAGAGTTTAGGGATCGAAGAAGCCTCAATTCCAGTGTCAAGGTTTTACGAGACCAGCAGGCTTTGTAATCTAGGGCCTGGTCATAGTTCAGGGCTCCACCTGGAACATAGGATATGCTCTGCCCAGAGGCCAGGGCATGGGCCTGCTTCTGAAGACGTCCACTTGTTATGACGAAACATGTTGGGCGGGGCTCCCAGTGATGTCACTTTGGGTCTTTGAAGCACACATCAAGCAGTGCTTCCTGGCTACTTGTGAGTGTAATACAAGTCTATGTGAGGGCATTGGTTTTGAATTGCTTTAACCTAATAAACGAGATTGCACTATGGTAGTTTTCCCCTCTCTATTTCTATGCCTGTCTTGAGTACCGGGGATTACAAATGAGAGATTTTGGCTGAACACATGCATACTGAATAAGTCCACACTATATCAGCTAAAGGGCACTGGAGCATCAGGAGAAACCCAAAGGTAGTGCAAAACAGGCGTTTGACTCTTATGCCAAAACTAACAGTCACATAATTCTGGTGAGTGTGAGAGGATACAGGGAGTCACGGAGCGATCATGGGAGCACAAGGAGCGCAGTCAGATTTATTTACGCACAAGTGGACTTAAGCAATGAGCATGTCATGTTTGGTGCTGTGTAATGTTCTGAGGGACCAGCCAAAGGGTATAAGCAGCAATGGTGCAAGAGGAAGCCAGAAGGCTTAATGTCATTAAACTTTGGTGTTCATTAAACTTTGGTGTACGAAGTGATGGTGAAAACCCCTGCAAGGGTCATTTTTTGTTTTTGTTTGAACTTTTATTTCTTCTTTGGAAAAAAGTGGGCCAATAAGCACTAAAACACTATTTCTTGGCTGGACTGAAGTTGTTGGAAAGCACTACACTGAGTAAAAACCCAATGAGATCATACAACCAATACCTGAAGTATTCAGTATACAAATTACTTTTTTTTTTTTTAGTAAAGCGGATGACCAGGCTCCCTCTATAGTAGGGAGTAGGGGTGCAGTTGGGAATCCACAGGTCGATAATATCCGTATGTATATTATGTGATCTGTTCTTTACTTATTCTATAGTATATGATCTATGTACATATTTCTTTCAGCGATATTCATGGAATATAGTGGAAAGCGGACTCTATATAACATTCTTCAGTCCTATTGAATACTTAATTTCGTGGATCTGTTCTCTCCATGGGGGGTCTCAGTTGTTGGTCGTATTACTCCAGTGATTTTATGACCAGTGTTCTCATCTATAGTAGGTTTGACACATTTTTGTAAATCTAACAAATGGAATGAGCATGTTAACATCTGAACCAGTAGTGTTGACAGTTTTATCATTGCAGCGCTTTTGTCACTTAAATCTTCCTGAAGACGCAGGTTCTGACCCGTGAAATGCATTGGAGGAAGTAACAAGCTACCAATATTGTAATTTATGACATCAATCAGAAAATTACTACTTTACGTCTGTATGATACAGCAGATGTTTATGTATTACCTGATGAGTAATTTCTGACTCATTTTATCTTCGAACATTTTTAAATTTGTACCAACAAAATCCATCAATTTTTATACATATGACATTATGGCACCATTAAAGTTCTAGAGCTTTTTGGTTAGGATTGGTATGGTTAGCTATTCAATAACAAGGATGTGGTACCTGAGAATTTAGGTCTTCTACTCCTAAGGGCTCCAATTCTGGATCCCCTTCTCCCAAATTTATACCATTTCAGATGTAAAAAAACAAACAACAAAATTCTCTTTTTACCCACCTAAAGCTGCAATCATGTGATGCTCCAGTCCCCAGTCTTGTAACCTCTTCTGTTTACGGAAGGTGGGTTTCTTCTTCAGGGTGTCCATGCCAGTGCCTGCGTAACATAGGACAGGTTAGAGGAGTTCATGTTTTATCCAGAACATGCTTTTATTGAGTTTTTTTCTATCTATTTAATAGATCTCTATCTGGGTTTCCTTACTGTGTGAATCTTCAGTACAACTACCCAGGTCAAGCAGCACATTGCCCACCCAGTGTTACTAGATTTGTTCAGGTGCTGCCCCTATATAAAACCCACGATGGCTCTCTTCTCTTGGCTGCTCTCTATATAAAACCCACGATGGCACTCTTCTCTTGGCTGCCCCTATATAAATCCCACGCTGGCTCTCTCCTCTCGGTTGCCCTCTCTATGAATCTCACGCCGTCTCTCTCCTCTCGGCTGCTCTCTATATAAATCCCCCACTGGCTTTCTTCTCTCAGCTGCCCTCTCTATGAATCCCATGCTGGCTTCTGGCTGCCCTCTATAAAAACCCCATGCTGTCTCTCTTCTCTCAGCTGCCCTCTATATAAATCCCACACTGACTCTCTTCTCTCAACTGCCCTCTATATAAATCCCACGCTGGCTCTCTTCTCTCAGCTGCCCTCTATATAAATCCCAGGCTGGCTCTCTCCTCTCGGTTGCCCTCTATATAAATCCCCCACTGGCTTTCTTCTCTCAGCTGCCCTCTCTATGAATCCCATGCTGGCTTCTGGCTGCCCTCTATATAAACCCCATGCTGCCGCTCTTCTCTCAGCTGCCCTCTATACAGGGTTCATACACATTTTCACCAATGAAATTCCATGACTTTTCCATGACTTCACGTAAATATTCATGACCTAATGTTTCATGAAATGTCTATGTATACGTGTTAAATAAGAAGAAAATCTATGTCACACCCAGCATGTGTCACACCCAGCACACCCAAAATGCAGCACAGTAATCTTTTAAGGCCCAAGCGACAGTCATGAGGTGCAGGCAGACTGGTATGGATGGCACAGATCTGATGGTGCACAAATGCGGCACTTACTTTTGGGAGAAAGAACAGTGGTGCTCCTGCTTGCCCAAATAAAGCTGTTCAGGTGGCAGTGAGTCATGAGCGCAAACCTTTAGACTGAGCGGGGGGGGGACGTCAATGCAGAGTGACCAGCGTGCCCCCAATCAATTGCAGAGTGCCACAGCAATGCCCCAATCAATTGCAGAATGCCACAGCAATGCCCCCAATAAATTGCAGAGTGCCACAGCAATGCCCCCAATAAATTGCAGAGTGCCACAGCAATGCCCCCAATAAATGCTGAGTGCCCACAGCATTGCCCCCAATAAATTGCAGAGTGCCCACAGCAATGCCCCCAATCAATGCAGAGATGCCAGCTTCTCTCCTGCGTTAACATGCTGGTGGAGCAGGAAGTCGGCATTGCGGCCCGGGTAAGGGATGTGCTGCATTACGAGCAAGTGAACAGCTTCCGACCTCCTGAGTGGATCTTCTGGTGTTTTACCAGCCGTGACATGCCCCCCCCCCCCCGCGACCCCGTGCACTTACCTCACGGACAGTCACAGTCACTCTTCAGTCCCCGGCTTCCCGCGTCTCCGTCCTCCCGAGTCCCGGCGCCTCCTCCTCGGCCAATGGCATGAAGTTGGCCTTTCGGCCAATCAGGAAGCGGGAGGACCCGCTCCCTGATTGGCCAGGAGGAGGATCCGCATGACAATAGCGAATTTTCATTCGCTATTGTCACACAATGGGCGTGCTCTCGGGGTGCACGCTCTGCTCCCTTGCCGCCCCGTCTGCGCCGTCTAACTAGGTGCTTGCGCGGGACGTAATTTACACTGCGCGTCCGCGCACGCGCGCACCTTAAAGGGAACACTGCCAATGACAGGCAGCAGGGAGGGCCGGGCCGCGGTTTGCCTGTATGTGACTGGTCAGCAGCAGCAAACCAATCACAGGCAGCGACCCGCCCTCCAGTGACGCTTCCGCCGCCTGTGATTGGTTTGCTGCTGCTGGCCAGTCACATACAGGCAAACCGCGGCCCGGCCCTCCCCGCTGCCAGCGATTGGTGCTTGGTGTATGATCTACTCCTCGGCTGCTGCGGACCCGGAAATGTGCACAAGCATAAAATAAAATAATTATACATTAATTCGCAATAAAAAAGTTTTAAGCATACGCTCCCCCCCCCGCTCCTCCCCAGATTTCCATGACTTTTCCAAAACATTTGTAAAATCGTACTTTTCCATGACCTTTCCAGGCCTGGAAAGTGTCATCTCAGAATTCCATAACTTTTCCAGGTTTTTAATGACCGTACGAACCCTGTCTATATAAATCCCACGTTGGCTCTCTTCTCTCGGTTGCCCTCTCTATGAATCTCATGCTGTCTCTCTCCTCTCGGCTGCCCTCTATATAAATCCCCCACTGGCTTTCTTCTCTCAGCTGCCCTCTCTATGAATCCCATGCTGGCTTCTGGCTGCCCTCTATATAAACCCCATGCTGTCTCTCTTCTCTCGGCTGCCCCTATATGAATCCCACGGTGGCTCTCTTCTCTCAGCTGCCCTCTCTATGAATCCCATGCTGGCTCACGGCTACCCTCTATATAAATCCCACGCTGGCTCTCTTCTCCCCGTTGCCCCCTATATAAATCCCACGCTGGCTCTCCTCTCAGCTGCCCTCTCTATGAATCCCACGCTGGCTCACGGCTGCCCTCTATATAAATCTAATACTGTCTCTCTTCTCTCGGCTGCCCTCTATAAAAATCCCACGCTGGCTCTTTTCTCGGCAGGCCCTCTATATAAATCCCATGCTGTCTCTCTTCTCTCGGCTGCCCTGTACAATATCTCACAAAAGTAAGTACACCCTCAATTTCTGTAAATATTTAATTCTATCTTTTCATGTTACAACACTGAAGAAATTACACTTTGTTATACAAGCTGTACACTCACTACTTTACATTGTAGCAGTGTAAATTTGCTGTCCCCTCAAAATAACTCAACACACAGCCATTAAGGTTTCAGCCACTGGAAACAAAAGTGAGTACATTCCTAAGTAAAAACATCCAAATTGGGCCCAATGTGTCAAAATTTTGTGTGGCCACCATTTTTTTCCAGATGGTGGCGATTAGAGTCATTGGGCTAGTTTACCTTCCGTTTGAGGCTGCCCCACAGATGCTCAATAGTGTTTAGGTCTGGAGACATGCTTGGCCAGTCCATCACCTTTACCCTCAGCTTCTTTAGCAAGGCAGTGGTCATCTTGGAGGTGTGTTTGGGGTCAGAATCATGTTGGAATACTGCCCTGCGGCCCAGTCTCTGAAGGGAGGGGATCATGCTCTGCTTCAGTATGTCAAAAATGTGAGGGGTGTACACTGGCTCTCTTCTCTCAGCTGCCCTCTATATAAATCCCATGCTGGCTCTCTTCCCTCGGCTGCCCTGTATGTATATCCCATGCTGTCTCTCTTCTCTTGGCTGCCCTCTATATCAATGCCATGCTGGCTTTCTTCTCTCGGCTGCCCTGTATATCAATGCCACGCTGGCTCTCTTCTCTCAGGTGCCTTGTATATAAATCCCAAGCTGGCTTTCTTCTCTCGGCTGCCTTCTACATCAATGCCATGCTGGCTCTTCTCTTGGCTGCCCTTCATATAAATCCCAGGCTGGCTCCCTTCTATATAAATCCCACGCTGGCTCTCTTCTCTTAGCTGCCCTCTATATCAATGCCATGCTGGCTTTCTTCTCTCGGCTGCCTTGTATATACAGTGGATACGGAAAGTATTCAGACCCCCTTAAATTTTTCACTCTTTGTTATATTGCAGCCATTTGCTAAAATCATTTAAGTTCATTCTTCTTCCTCATGAATGTACACATAGCACCCCATACTGACAGAAAAACACAGAATTGTTGACATTGTTGCAGATTTATTAAAAAAGAAAAACTGAAATATCACATGGTCCTAAGTATTCAGACCCTTTGCTGTGACACTCATATATTTAACTCAGGTGCTTTCCATTTCTTCTGATCATCCTTGAGATGGTTCTACACCTTCTTTGAGTCCAGCTGTGTTTGATTATACTGATTGGACTTGATTAGGAAAGCCACACACCTGTCTATATAAGACCTTCCAGATCACAATGCATGTCAGAGCAAATGAGAATCATGAGGTCAAAAGGAACTGCCTGAAGAGCTCAGAGACAGAATTGTGGCAAGGCACAGATCTGGCCAAGGTTACAAAAAGATTTCTGCTGCACTTAAGGTTCCTAAGAGCACAGTTGCCTCCATAATCCTCAAATGGAAGACGTTTGGGACGACCAGAACCCTTCCTAGAGCTGGCCGTCCGGCCAAACTGAGCTATCGGGGGAGAAGAGCCTTGGTGAGAGAGGTAAAGAAGAACCCAAAGATCACTGTGGCTGAGCTCCAGAGATGCAGTCAGGAGATGGGAGAAAGTTGTAGAAAGTCAACCATCACTGCAGCCCTCCACCAGTCGGGGCTTTATGGCAGAGTGGCCCGACGGAAGCCTCTCCTCAGTGTAAGACACATGAAAGCCCGCATGGAGTTTGCTAAAAAACACCTGAAGGACTCCAAGATGGTGAGAAATAAGATTCTCTGGTCTGATGAGACCAAAATAGAACTTTTTGGCCTTAATTCTAAGCGGTATGTGTGGAGAAAACCAGGCACTGCTCATCACCTGTCCAATACAGTCCCAACAGTGAAGCATGGTGGTGGCAGCATCATGCTGTGGGGGTGTTTTTCAGCTGCAGGGACAGGACGACTGGTTGCAATCGAGGGAAAGATGAATGCGGCAAAGTACAGGGATATCCTGGACAAAAACCTTCTCCAGAGTGCTCTGGACCTCAGACTGGGCCGAAGGTTTACCTTCCAACAAGACAATGACCCTAAGCACACAGCTAAAATAACGAAGGAGTGGCTTCACAACAACTCCGTGACTGTTCTTGAATGGCCCAGCCAGAGCCCTGACTTAAACCCAATTGAGCATCTCTGGAGAGACCTAAAAATGGCTGTCCACCAACGTTTACCATCCAACCTGACAGAAATGGAGAGGATCTGCAAGGAGGAATGGCAGAGGGTCCCCAAATCCAGGTGTGAAAGACTTGTTGCATCTTTCCCAAAAAGACTCCTGGCTGTATTAGATCAAAAGGGGGCTTCTACTATATACTGAGCAAAGGGTCTGAATACTTAGGACCATGTGATATTTCAGTTTTTCTTTTTTAATAAATCTGCAACAATGTCAACAATTCTGTGTTTTTCTGTCAGTATGGGGTGCTATGTGTACATTCATGAGGAAGAAGAATTAACTTAAATGATTTTAGCAAAAGGCTGCAATATAACAAAGAGTGAAAAATTTAAGGGGGTCTGAATACTTTCCGTACCCACTGTAAATCCCAAGCTGGCTTTCTTCTCTCGGCTGCCCTCTATATCAATGCCATGCTGGCTCTCTTCTCTCGGCTGCCCTGTATATATTCCATGCTGGCTCTTCTCTTGGCTGCCCTTTATATAAATCCCAGGCTGGCTCCCTTCTATATAAATCCCATGCTGGCTCTCTTCCCTCGGCTGCCCTTTATATAAATCCCATGCCGGCTCCCTTCTATATAAATCCCATGCTGGCTCTCTTCCCTCGGCTGCCCTGTATATATATCCCATGCTGGCTCTCTTCTCTCGGCTGCCCTTTATATAAACCCCAGGCCGGCTCCCTTCAATATAAATACCACGCTGGCTCTGTTCTCTCAGCTGCCCTCTATATAAATCCCACGCTGGCTCTGTTCTCTCAGCTGCCCTCTATATAAATCCCACGCTGGCTCTTGTCTATCAGGTGACGAGCCCTTCCCTACATATTAGTCTGTTAACGTAAAGTGAATCTTGGGTGAATCCAACATTCAAGCCTTACAGAGCTTCTTAAATTCTCACCGTTTACTTCAATTTCCGGAGATCCAGAGTTCCGCGATATCACCTCACTGAGCCCATACGAAGCTTTATCTACATGAGAAAACAGGAAAAATGACAATGAAAAGGTGGCAGATTATATTCCTGTAAAGGGGAGCTTGAGCACTTTGTATGCATATCGGGAAAACCATGGCAGGAGCCATATTGGCTAGTTATATATCCAGGCGGTGTCTTAATATAACATCCCTTGTGACAGCAATAGGCAGTGACAGGTCCTTTTTATGGAGAGATCTACACGGCTCTAAAAAATTAAAGGAACACTTTGAAAACACAACAGATCTCAATGGTGAAAAATATCATGCTGATCTCTATACTGGTATGGATTGGGCAATGTGTTAGGATCTATATTGGTATGGAATGGGTAATGTGTTAGGATCTATACTGGTATGAACTGGGCAATGTGTTAGAATCTATACTGGTATGGACTGGGCAATGTGTTAGAATCTATACTGGTATGGACTGGGCAATGTGTTAGGATCTCTACTGGTATGGACTGGGCAATGTGTTAGGATCTCTACTGGTATGGACTGGGCAATGTGTTAGGATCTATACTGGTATGGACTGGGCAATGTGTTAGGATCTATACTGGTATGGACTGGGTAATGTGTTAGGATCTATACTGGTATGGACTGGGTAATGTGTTAGGATCTATACTGGTATTGACTGGGTAATGTGTTAGGATCTATACTGGTATGGACTGGGTAATGTGTTAGGATCTATACTGGTATGGACTGGGTAATGTGTTGGGATCTATACTGGTATGGACTGGGTAATGTGTTGGGATCTATACTGGTATGGACTGGGTAATGTGTTAGGATCTATACTGGTATGGACTGGGTAATGTGTTAGGATCTATACTGGTATGGACTGGGCAATGTGTTAGGGTCTATACTGGTATGCACTGGGTAATGTGTTAGGCTCTATACTGGTATGGACTGGGTAATGTGTTAGGAAGGAAAGTATGCCACATTATTTGATGGAAATGAAAATGATCACCCTACAGAGGGCTAACTTCAAAGACAAGCTGAAAATCAAAGGGAAAAGGCGAGTCCATTTTGCTGAAATGCCATTGCAGCAACTCAGAATGATCCCCAGTAGTTTGTATGCCCCCCCCCCCCCCACCTGCTTGTATGCATGCGACAACGTTGGGGGATGCTCCTAATGAGACAACGGATGGTGTCCTGTGGTATTTGCTCCCAGATTTGGACCAGGGCATCACTGAGCTCCTGAACAGACAGAGGTGCAACCTGGTGGTGCCAAATGAATCGAAATATAATGTCCCAGAGAAGTTCTATTGGATTTAGGTCAGGCGAACATGGGCCTTTCAATGTTATAATTTCCTTCATCCTCCAGGAACTGGCTGCATACTGTCGCCATATGGGGCTGGGCATTGTCATGCACCAGGAGGAACCCAAGACCCACTGCACCAGTGTAGGGTCTGACAATGGGTCCAAAGATTTCATCCCGATACCTAATGGCAGTCAGGGAGGTCTGTGCGTCCCTCCATGGGTTTGCATTCCCAGACCATCACTGACCCACCACCAAACTGGTCATGGGGGGGTGGACGGATGGACGTCCCCTCCCGCTACTTGAATTAGCCATCAAGCAGTTGGTGAGCTGCTCCAATTGCTATTCATCCCAGTACAACCACAGAAAAGTCCAGCGACGTACAGGTACGCCGCTGCAGGGGAAGTGGTTAAGAGGAAACCTTTCTTAGGTGATATAGTGGGTGGAATTAGTGACCATATAAATGCCAAGCTGGGAGGAGACCAGACACATGGGGCATGGGTGCTGAACACCCCAGAGCTAGTCAGATGTAGTCCGCTATTGCCAAGGGCCCTGAACAGGGTTGCAACTTTGGGTCAGGTAGTTCAACACCCAGGAAGACCTGCTGTAGTAGCCCTGATTCTTTTATGGTCTGCTGCGGGCCGTGAGCGGGATGCAAAAAGCCTTGTAGGCAAGGCCAGGGTCCTCTTAAGTAAATAATGGCACACTTGGGAATAAGGGTGTCATCGGGAAGCATGCCCAGCTGGGAGAACTATAGGATGGGACATTGGGAGAGACTGGTATAATGAGGGCACCTTGATTACAATTGGTGATGGAAGCTGAATGCTATGGGCTTTATATACATGGAGGAAGTGGTCCCAACTCTGTGGCGCTCCCATGGGGAAGATGGGGTGCAAGCCGAAAATGGCTTACAAATTTTATGCTGGCGTTCCACACCCAAATGCAGTTACAGAATGCCTACTTCAGTGCACGGCATTACACACCAAAGAATTCTATCAGTATCTCAATGTGATGTTAGAAGCCATGGCAATCTTTAAAAAGCTACAGTAAATTGCAGAAAATATATTTCTTGTGCAGACATTCCTGTATTCTTAACTATCAAGACCTATGGCAAGGTATGTCATGAGCAGGCCTACGGCAAGGACTGTCATGAGCAGGCCTAGGGCCAGGAGTCTGAAACAATATTGTGAAGGTATCCATCTACTAGCATGCTCTTCAACCCATTTTAGCTGTGACTTTGGTTTGCCAAACCCTGGCAGGTTGGTGAAAATTCCTAAATTCCTTGTCATTGGAGGGTCATCTGGTCACAGTGTCGTACAAAAAAAAAAAAAAGCACCAGGGAGGAACCTTGAGTATTGTTGTAGCAGGGGGGATGAATCATGTTCACTCCTCGCTAGAACTTCACATTCTAGCCTTGTCCACTATGTACATCCTGGGCATGGACAGTTGGCAGGCAGACTTTTTCCGCCAGAAATGTCTGGACTAGGGCTGAAACAACAAATCGATTAATCGACAACTAATCATGAAAATAGTTGTCAACTATTTTCGTAATCGATTAATCGGTCAGCCGATTAGTTGTCCTGCATACAGAATGGGTTATTTGTCTACATATCAGAAAACACAGTGCAACACACATACAGCTCAATACACCATCCATACATGTATGTAGACGGCAGAGAACTTGTAAATGTGTGAGGAGCAATGCCTCATGGGAAATGTAGTCCTGGGCAAGAGTAGGAACCAAGTGATTCTAAAGGCAGAGGTTGTTTTTACCTTGCTATAGGGACACTCTATACAGTACTATACTTTGCTGCTTCCTATAGGGGCACTTTGAAGTCAGGAGGGGGCAGAAGTGCCGGGGGGGGGGGGGGGGCAGAAGAGGAGAATCAGTGCTGCTCTGTGCAAAATCATTACACAGAGAGGGTAAGTATGACAAGACTTTTGTTTAAAATGAAGAAATCCAAAGTTTGCAATAACTTTAAGGGCTCTGTGCAGGGAAGATCAGCATCTGAACCCAGAGAAGGTGGAGGCCGATAGACTAGAGGTGATATAAAGCATTACAATTACATTTAAAGTAAAAGTTTACTAGTATTGTGCATCATATTGTTATATCCGTGAAAAAAAAAGTATCAGCTTTTAGTACTACTTTAATATAAAAATGTTAATTTTCCCCCCTCCACCCTTCATATAGCTTCATGTCTGATTCCCAGTTAAAATATCCTGTATATCCGACTTCTGGGCATATTTTTTTATATGCATACATACACACACACACGATACAAAATATAATATTTTCACTGTTTCACAGTAGAAATTATAATTATATTATAGCGATATCTGCTGTTTTTTTACTATAAAGGGCTATTTTTTTTTTAACCCCATCATGACAGGTGATAAAAAAAAAAAAAAAAGCATGCGGCTGCCCATACATGTATTGGATTTTTGGACAAAAATATTTCCATCTATATTTGGACAAAAATTATTTGTATATTCGTTGAATGGACGAGAGTTGTTTGAAAATTCCACTTGCTTTGAACATTAAATTTTAAAATTAATATAACTTCTGAGCAAAAACCACATACAATATTTGAAGATTCGTTTGATCGAGAAGTTTTCTATTCTGCTCCTTCAAATTTTCCTGTCACTGTGGTTGACAAGGAACCCAGAATAGACCCCACTAATGGTTAGAAAAATTGGATGAATATCTTAAAAGTTTTCTAAAAAAATTTAGTTTGTGTATGGCCAGCATAGGGGGCCTTTCACACGGTGCGGTCTGTTCCTTGCTCAGTGGGGGATGGATCCGCCGATCCCCTCTGAGCAGGCGGATGACCGCTCTGTCTCCGCTCTGTGTGCAGAGACAGAGCTGTCAGATCCCCGCTGTCCTCTATGGGGGAATCGGATTAGAAAGGACCACCTGTCTGTTCTCATCCAATCCAATCTGTTGGACGGATGGAAAATAGGGTCTCCGCTGACATCCGCTGCCCCATAGGGATGCATGGAGCATCCGATCAGTTCAAAAACTGACAGGCGGATCTGATCGGATCGTTCGTGTGAAAGGATCCTTAGTGACAGCAGGCGCAGGGAGCTTCTATCAAGCTACCTACCTATTAATAAGGGAGTCTATCATGAATTTTATATACCAATCCGGTCTGAAAATTTGCAAAACAGTGTTTTAGGTCTTTTAAAAATATTGATCTTTGAGTCTGATATGTACCACATTTAAACCTCTAATAATACATCTATCTCAGAGTGGATTAAAATCCAACTATATAGCTGGATATTTATTTTTACCACTGCATATAGATATTGAAGAATATTAACTAAATTATACACCAACCTTTTTTTTTGTTGAGGTCTTATCCGATTAATCGAAACAATAACCGGCCAACTAATCGATTATGAAAATAATCGTTAGTTGCAGCCCTAGTCTGGACCCATTTACTTTGGGTCCAGACATCTACCAGAATTATGCATTTGTTTCGGCGCGTGAGCACGGAGGGATGGGGCGCTTTCAATTTTTCTGATTTTATTTGTACACTGTCCCTTTATGTTTTTTTGATTACTTTCATTCCGCAGTGGACACCACTGTGGGGGCTGAGAACACTATTGCAAGGGTTGAGGGGGTTGTGTGAAGGGGATGACAGAGGAAACTGCCGCGGGGGCATTAATATAAAGGGGGGCAGAGAACACTGCTGTGGGGGCTGAGATGTGGGGGGGGGGGAGAACAGTACTGTAGGGGGCAGTCATGTGAAGGGGGTTGAGATGTGAGTAGGGGCAGAGGACACCGTTGTGGAGGGGGCTATTCGATTGGGAGGACAGAGGTAACTGCTGCGGGGGCAGTAATGTGAAAGGGGACAGAGGACACCGCTGTGGGGGCTGAGATGTGAGGGAGAACATCACTGTGGGGGCAGTTATGTGATGAGGAGCTGAGATGCGAGTGAGGGCAGAGGTCAGAGAACACCCCTGTGGGGGGCAATAATGTGAAGTGGGGCAAAGGAAACTGCCGTGGGGGCTGGGATGATAGGGAGCACACCACTGTGGGAGCAGTCATGTGGGGGGGGGGGGGTTGTTTGATATGGAAGACACCGCTGTGGTGAAAGGGCAGGGGGGGGGGGGGGGGGGGCGTAGTGACATGAAGGTGGGCTGAGGGCACTGCTGTGAATGGAGAGGGGTGTGATGTAAAGGTGGGCTGAAGGGGGGGGGGGTAGGATCTGATGAAAGAACTGGATTGTAATTTAAGAGGAAGGGGGCTGTGATGTGAAGGATCTGTGATTCGGATCTTGGTTGGAAGAAAATTTTACTGATTGGACCTCTGAATTTTAATTCAGTACCCCTGCTGTAGATGGTAGATACAGCCTCTAACCATCAACAGATACAGGACAAGATTTCAAACAGTTTCACATCACATAGTGGCTTAACAACCACTTTAAGTAGTGTGAAAGGATTATTTCTGGTTGGGTTTATAATGTTGGTCTCTGGAAGTGAATGATATACAGAAGCATGTACAGGTGTTTTCCAGGATGGATCCACCCTTACCTGTTTGGAGAGGTGTATACGACTGTTCTCCAGCTTCACAGAAAGGCCTCTTCTTCCACCTCCGTTGCTTGGCACACTGTAACAGTTCAGGTTCTGGGACTGGAAGTCCTGAAATAAAAAATTGGATGTCATAAGAGTGGTTCTTGGATGCAGCTCTTTGCAGGAGAAAAAAAAAAAAAGGTACCAACCACAAACCAAAAAGTAGTATCAATGCTAACAGGGCCCGCTCACTTTGGTGCGTTGTGGTAACACAAGGCAAAACGCGTGTTACTGCAATGCACAAGCCGACTGTAAAATATGGGGTGATTCATTTTCAAGAGCACCCCATCTCATCTATAGAACTCACCTGCATTATAGTTATACATAGTGTACCATGTGCGCTGCAGAAGAAAATACATTTTGTATATTTTTTTTACCTTTTCTTTCTCAAGTCCATTGAGGGACACAGGAATGTAGCAATTCTTAGATATTTGGGTTATAATGTTGCCTTTAGGAGGTTTGTACATTGACAAATAAAGCATTAACCTCCCTGGCGGTCTGATTATGTCAGGGTTTCTGTGCTAAAAACGGTACATTGTTTTGCATTGACATCTGTTTTATATTTTAAAACTCACCTTTCCCGGTGATCCCCCACCGTCCTTTCCCGTCGTCCTCCCCCCGGTCCTCCCGCTCTGTGCTCGGCCGATGCCAGCACCTGTCTTCCGGTTCCCTTCCCTGCAAGCATTGCAACGCAGGGGGGGTGGAACCGGCAGCAATTTAAAAAATATAAATACACCAAATGAGATGATAGAAAGCTGCGATCCTAACGGATTACACTGTATCATCCCATTTCACCACAGGATCTCACCTGGTGACTTTTCCAGTGCACTGCCTGTGCTTTTCCAGTTCTTTGTGTCTGGAAAATAGAGAACGAACAAAAAACGTCCTTTTTGCGCAAAAGCGCTTTTAGACGAACTGAAAAACAGCAACAGCGAAACGGAGCTACTTGAAGAACTGAGCGATAGCGATTGGTGGGAAAATTAGTCATCAGGTACGGAAAGTGACGATTCTGATGTCTCTTTCTGGCACATCGTTTGTGGAATTTGGGAAGAATATCAAATGATTCTTCAGAATTTCCAAAGGAGAGCTGTGCCAGAAAGAGACATCAGAATCGTCACTGTCGTCACTTTCCGTACCGGATGACCAATTTTCCCACCAATTGCTATCGCTCAGTTCTTCAAGTAACTCAGTTTCGCTGTTTCTTTATTAAAATAAGCCGATTTCTACCTGTTTTTACAGCGACGCTCGGCTGTCACGTGACTCCCGTCTCTCTTCTCCTTTCCTCCCCAGCAGACGTCAGAGGAAATTCTTGGTCCCGCCTCCTGGAGATGTCCCAGGTTGGTCCTGCCTCCTGTTTTTTTTGGAAAAGTCACCAGGTGAAATCTTGTGGTGAAATGGGATGATATAGTGTAATCCGCTAGGATCACAGCTTTCTATCATCTCATTTGGTGTATTTACACTTTTGAATTTGCCGCCGGTTCCACCCCCCTGCGTCACAGCGCTTGCAGGGAAGGGAACCAGAAGGCAAATGCCGGCATCTGCCGAGCACAGAGCGGATAAAGTAGGAGGACGGCGGGGGATCGCAGGGAAGGCGAGTGATTCTGGGGTAATCCCGAGTGTGGCTCCGGGTTACCGCTTTTGGTACTGAAAATGAACCCCGAGACACACTCGGGAATACTGCTAGGGAGGTTAAGCCAACCCCTGTATAACTCCGCCTCCAAGCATAATGCCTCATTGTTATGAGCAAGCAGTACATAAGGCAAACAGCAAAAAGAGAGACAGGACCTGTTCAAATCTTTTTCCTGGAGTCTATTGAGGTAAAGTACTAAAATCTTATTTTCTTTATCATCCATTGAGGGACACAGGAATGTAGTAATTTGTAGACAGTTGGGACGACCAAAAGCAGTCGGAGGAGTGGGCAACAGCCACCAAGAGATCCAACGGACGCAGAAATCTTACATATAGTGATGCACTGAAATATTGGTTGCTGAAAATAATAAGCTGAAAATAAGGTTTTCAGCATTGTGCCAAAATAAAAAAAGGTGCAGAGAATGGCTTCCAAAAACACCTGTGATTTTGCCATGATTTTACCGTGCTTGTGGTGTGTTTTTCATAGGTCATGTGACTCAGCCTAGATTCACACTGGTGCGTTTGGAACATCACATGTGATTCGCACTACAACACAAACAGTAGGATCGAAGCGCTCCCCCGAGACCTCACCACCTCCACGCTGGCTCTAAAAAGACCCCAGGAACCGTTCTACGATCCACTGACTGAAAGTCCGGTGTAGCCACGCCCCGATGCATTTCGTCACTTCTGACTTCGTCACATGGGGTGTCTTTTTAGATGTCTTTTGTGATACCTATTTGTTGGTTGGTGCAAGGTAACAGAATTGCCTAATGTCTTGCACCTCCTTCCTCCATCAGAGCACCACCGAAATACACCGAGTTGGAGCAGTGATGTCACCCCCTTCATCATATGACCAGTGCCTGGGTCTAGTGACTGCATTTTGACTGTGCACTGCATTATGGGAAGAGGTCTCATGCTCCCCCCATATGCAGAAGCACCGGGTATTTTGCAGTTTGGGCCACGAAAAGGGACCCTATACAGAACAAGCATTTTACTTTGAAAAGTTTTAAATTTAACATTGACCCTACAGCTAAACTACTACAGATTTCCTCTAATACTCTCCCTCGGGACATACTCACTGCTCTGGTCTCTATTATGTTATGGCACATGCGTGTGTTGTGACAGAGTATGGGTACAGTAGGGCTCGACAAACCCCAGGCGCCAGGTCGCATTGGCAAGTAGAATTAGCGGCCTGGCGCCTGGGCTACACTGCGGCAGGTGTCCTGTCACCAGACATCCCAAGTCTCTTGCGAGGTGCGGAGTCTACCGGACACCTGCAAATGCCGCGCAATGTCCCAGCTGTCTGTGTCAGCTGTGACAGAATAGAGGCGATGCTTTCTGTATAGTTCCAGCTCTGTCCTGTCACAGGCGGAGTGATAGCAAATGCACTCTGCCTGTGAGGAGACAGAGATACAGGAAGCATCGGCTCTGCATGCTTCCTCCAGTGTTGCTCCGCAGTACCCGCCAGCAGTAAGCACCAGCAGTACCAGCCAGGACTACCCACCAGCAGTAACCGCCAGCAGTAACTGCCAGCAGTAACCACCAGCAGTACCAGCCAGCAGTAACCACCAGCAGTAACCACCAGCAGTAACCACCAGCAGTACCAGCCAGCAGTACCAGCCAGCAGTAACCACCAGCAGTAAGTCACATGTGCCAGGGGTGCAACTAGCCCCCAGCATTTAATGGAAATATCAGCAGTACCAGCCAGCAGTACCCACAGCAGTACCAGCCGGGACTACCCACCAGCAGTAACCACCGGCAGTACTAGCCAGCAGTAACAACCAGCAGCAGTACCAGCCAGCATTACTAGCCAGCAGTAACCACCAGCAGTACCCACAGCAGTAACCACCAGCAGTACCCACCAGCAGTATGTCACATGTGCTAGTGGTGCAACTAACCCCCAGCATTTAATGGAAATATCCCAGCATGTGCAGGGTTTCTTACTCCTACCACCATGACCACTTCAAAATCACTGAAGTGGTCATGGTGGTTGGAGTGTTCCTTTAAGATCTCTCAGAAGAAGTAAACCAAGTACACACAAGTGGAATGCCAGGCAACATCAGCCGGTTCATTAAAAGCTGGCCGCCATTGGGCTCGTGTGTATGGCAGCGGGTCCAACAGAAGCCAGGCATTTCGCACACGTGAAAAAAACTGGCTCCTTACTTTTTTAGCTGGCTCCTAGATTTCAAGCAAATTTGTCAAGCCCCGGGGTGCAGCATTAGCATAAAGAAAATGTATATTTGACCCGGGGGAAAGGGTTCTGTCCTTACCCAGGGACTGTAAACTGGCATAGTTTTCATTCATGACTTCCATGTACAATTGCAGCTGCCCAGGGTCCAATTTCCGCCATTCCTCCTCCGTCATGTACACAGCGACATCATTGAACGTCACATGCATCTAGAAAAGAAGAACGCCAATCAGTCTGAGAATCACACAATTTCTTTACTAGATAATAAAGGATTTGGCTGAGAACTGCTATTGCTATTCTGAAAATAGTGCAGCTATGCAAAGTTCAGGAAGTCCCTTCAATATATCTCTACAAGGAGTCGGTGAGGCCATTAGCTGTCAATTATCCAGCACTGTCCATCTGCTTTTCAGGGGTGTAGTGGTTGGCACTGCTGCTTTTTTCCTATTTTACTTTTTATTTTTACACCACTCCTTTAAATTTTAATTTTTTTTTTGATCACTTTTATTCCTATTACAAGAAAGGTAAACATCCTTTGTAATAGAAATAAAGATGACAGGTTCTCTTTTTGGAGAGATCAAATATCTTTTTTACCTTTAAAAGCAAAAGATAAAAGACAAGAAAAACACAAAAAAAAAAAGTTTGATCTTTCACTTAAAAAAAAGAAGATTTACTTCCAGCATGGACCGAAAGTGATGTTCAGTCCACTCTTCCAAGGCCATAAAGTCGATCAAAGAGTATTAACTCTTCTTCTCCCCCCCCCCCCCCCCAGCTCTTATGCAGCTGAGAACAGAGGGAATGTGATCACTTATAAAAAGAGGGGAAAAAAAAAAAAAAAAAAAAAAGGTATAATTTTTTTTTTTAATATCTATACAAAAATGTTTTGCCTTTCATTTCCATTTTAAACTGAAAGGGTTGTTTTCCAAGGTGATCGTTTACAATCACTTTAACCACTTGCTTATCAGGCAAGAATGGGAGGGCATCATAGGACATCTCTCAGAATGAAAGTGCTCCCCCTGTCCGTCATTTCACTTTATGGCGGGCAGGAAGCAGTTAAGGGATCTACTACTAAGTGGACTTTAGCGCCATCTTGTGGTTCAAAACCAAAAATAACACCATTACATAAAATACCTGAAACTTTATAATAAATACAAAAATCATCAAAAGAACACCATTTCCTGGAGTACCTTTAACTTTACTTACAATAAATATAAAATTAATTCCTTAATACACAAAAGAAAAAAAAAGTGTGTGTGTGTGTATATATATATATATATATATATATATATATATATATATATACACATACACACAGTTGTGTTCAAAATTATTCAACCCCCACTGAAATTGATGGTTTTGGCCAGTTCGACATTGATTTTGATCAGTCATCCCGCTTACAATTAAATCAAAGAGGCACGTGTAGGTCAGACAAATATAACATAACATTTATAATGAAATAACCACAAATGTCTTTTCTGTGCTCACATCATCAGTTTTATTCAACCCCCAAGTGACATTAAATCTTAGTACAACATCCTTTTACAGTTATTACAGCTTTTAAACGTGAAGCATAGCTTGACACAAGTGTCTTGCAGCGATCTACGGGTATCTTCGCCCATTCGTCATGGGAAAAAGCCTCCAGTTCAGTCACATTCTTAGGCTTGTGCACTGCAACTGCTTTCTTTAAGTCCCACCAGAGGTTCTCAATCGGATTTAAGTCTGGTGACTGTGATGGCCACTCCAAAATGTTCCAGCCTTTAATCTGCAACCGTGCTCTAGTGGACTTGGAGGTATGCTTGGGATCATTGTCCTGTTGAAAGGTCCAACGTCTCCCAAGCCTCAGGTTTGTGACGGACTGCATCACATTGTCATCCAATATCTCCAGTGTCATCCAATATCTCCTGGTACTGAAGAGAATTCATGGTACCTTGCACACGCTGAAGCTTCCCTGTACCTGCAGAAGCAAAACAGCCCCAGAGCATGATTGACCCCCCGCCATGCTTCACAGTAGGCAAGGTGTTCTTTTCTTCATAGGCCTTGTTCTTCCTCCTCCAAACATAGCGTTGATCCATGGGCCCAAACAGTTCTAATTTTGTTTCATCAGTCCACAGAACACCATCCCAAAACTTCTGTGGTTTGTCCACATGACTTTTGGCATACTGCAGTCGACTCTTCTTATTCTTTGGAGACAGCAAGGGGGTGCGCCTGGGAGTTCTGGCATGGAGTCCTTCATTACGCAGTGTGCGCCGTATTGTCTGAGCAGAAACTTCAGTACCCACATCTGACAAATCTTGTCTCTTAGTATGTTTAACATCTTTGCAATCTTCTTATAGCTATTGTCCTTCCTGTGAAGAGTAATCACCTTTTCTCTGGTCTTCCTGGACCATTCTCTTGACTTCACTATGTTTGTAACCACACCAGTAAATGTCTAGAAGGAGCGGAGTATCACAGTCATTTTAAAGCTGCCTAATTGGTGCTTATTAGGCTTTATTGCTGCTCCCTGATATCCACAGGTGTTGTCAATACCTGATTGAAAACACTTCAATGAACCTCTGTTCTTCAGAGTGGTAGTCTTTAAGAGGTTGAATAATTGTGTCAATGAAGAATTCACAAAAGAAACATTTACTACTGTATTACAAAACCAATTGATGTCATGTTAGTTGCATATGGTTCTTTAAGAAGTCCTTGTAGGATTTCATTCTGAATACAATTACAAATGTACACTAAATTCCCTAAAACCCTTTACAGCATTGAGGGTTGAATAATTTTGAACACAACTGTATGTCATTGGATTTAGATGTACTATTAGAGAGGAAGAACAAATACTTTTCTTTTGGAGGTGATACATTTTACAGACCCCATATTTTCTACAGGGGTAAAAACCCTTTCTTGAAAGAAACTTTGCCTCCTAGGGGGCTCAACAATATTGGGAGCTATTTGTAGCCTCAATGGTGGGACCCCTCTGTAAGTAACCACAGGAGTCTCCAGCAGCAAGGGACCTAAAACCATGTCGTTCCTCAAAAAAAATTTTTATTTTTTTTAAATCCTGAAAAAACAGAATAAGTAGAATAAGGGGTAAAAAAAAAGAGAAAAATTAGAGGAAAATTGGTATCTTTTCCTTGGATACTAATATATTAATTCTATCCCTTCTACCTATCGACAAAATCCAGTTCATCTAAGCCATAACCTTTGTCCAGAAAACATTTCTTCAGGAAATTAGCTTCCCTTAATCATTAGAGGAAAAGTACAATTCTGTCAGTACTATTGGGGCTAAAAGGAATCATATAAGGCCCATACAAAATATTTTATACAGATTGTTATATTGGGCAGCCTGGCAGCCATTTTGCATGCAAGTTCATTGTCCTTGGGTAAAGATTCTTACAGAAAATCTTAGAGTCTCAGCAAAGACCTTCTCAAGGAATAAATAAAATGGGCCCCTGATATCACACCAAGATAAGGTCTAGCCATGGAGCCAGGCTGGGTTATAATGAGAGTGAAGTCATTCTTGTCTGGATTTCAACAATGAACAAGAGATCAGAATGTTTCATTTGTTTTAGGGCTCATTTAAAAATATGCTTGAGGAAATATTATTATTATTTGTAGTAATTGTACTAGAAACAATATCATTATTTTGTTGTATTATATGAAGCATATACATAGGCCTACTTAATTGAATAAGTTCTAGGAACGTTTTATATATATATACACACACAGTGCCTTGCGAAAGTATTCGGCCCCCTTGAACTTTTCGACCTTTTGCCACATTTCAGGCTTCAAACAAAGATATAAAACTGTAATTTTTTTGTGAAAAATCAACAAGTGGGACACAATCATGAAGTGGAACGAAATTTATTGGATATTTCAAACTTTGTTAACAAATAAAAAACTGAAAAATTGGGCGTGCAAAATTATTCAGCCCCTTTACTTTCAGTGCAGCAAACTCTCTCCAGAAGTTCAGTGAGGATCTCTGAATGATCCAATGGTGACCTAAATGACTAATGATGATAAATAGAATCCATCTGTGTGTAATCAAGTCTCTGTATAAATGTACCTGCACTGTGATAGTCTCAGAGGTCCGTTTAAAGCGCAGAGAGCATCATGAAGAACAAGGAACACACCAGGCAGGTCCGAGATACTGGTGGAGAAGTTTAAAGCCGATTTGGATACAAAAAGATTTCCCAAGCTTTAAACATCCCAAGGAGCACTGTGCAAGCGATAATATTGAAATGGAAGGAGTATCAGACCACTGCAAATCTACGAAGACCTGGCCGTCCCTCTAAACTTTCAGCTCAAACAAGGAGAAGACTGATCAGAGAAGCAGCCAAGAGGCCCATGATCACTCTGGATGAACTGCAGAGATCTACAGCTGAGGTGGGAGACTCTGTCCATAGGACAACAATCAGTCGTATACTGCACAAATCTGCCCTTTATGGAAGAGTGGCAAGAAGAAAGCCATTTCTTAAAGATATCCATAAAAAGTGTCATTTAAAGTTTGCCACAAGCCACCTGGGAGACACCAAACATGTGGAAGAAGGTGCTCTGGTCAGATGAAACCAAAATCAAACTTTTTGGCAATGATGCAAAACGTTATGTTTGGCATAAAAGCAACACAGCTCATCACCCTGAACACACCATCCCCCACTGTCAAACATGGTGGTGGCAGCATCATGGTTTGGGCCTGCTTTTCTTCAGCAGGGACAGGGAAGATGGTTAAAATTGATGGGAAGATGGATGGAGCCAAATACAGGACCATTCTGGAAGAAAACCTGATGGAGTCTGCAAAAGACCTGAGACTGGGACGGAGATTTGTCTTCCAACAAGACAATGATCCAAAACATAAAGCAAAATCTACAATGGAATGGTTCACAAATAAACATATCCAGGTGTTAGAATGGCCAAGTCAAAGTCCAGACCTGAATCCAATCGAGAATCTGTGGAAAGAACTGAAAACTGCTGTTCACAAACGCTCTCCATCCAACCTCACTGAGCTCGAGCTGTTTTGCAAGGAGGAATGGGCAAAAATTTCAGTCTCTCGATGTGCAAAACTGATAGAGACATACCCCAAGAGACTTACAGCTGTAATCGCAGCAAAAGGTGGCGCTACAAAGTATTAACTTAAAGGGGGCTGAATAATTTTGCACGCCCAATTTTTCTGTTTTTTATTTGTTAAAAAAGTTTGAAATATCCAATAAATTTCATTGCACTTCATGATTGTGTCCCACTTGTTGTTGATTCTTCACAAAAAAATGACAGTTTTATATCTTTATGTGTGAAGCCTGAAATGTGGCAAAAGGTCGAAAAGTTCAAGGGGGCCAAATACTTTTGCAAGGCACTGTAAAAGTATCTCCAAAAGCCTTGCTGTTCATCAGTCCACGGTAAGACAAATTGTCTATAAATGGAGAAAGTTCAGCACTGCTGCTACTCTCCCTAGGAGTGGCCGTCCTGTAAAGATGACTGTAAGAGCACAGCGCAGACTGCTCAATGAGGTGAAGAAGAATCCTAGAGTGTCAGCTAAAGACTTACAAATACTACACCATGAGGCGGTTTTCTTCTGCTTTCTGATATGTATGGGTTGACAATTTGACATTTGGAGCGATCATCCATGAGGGAAGACAACGTGCGACGTCACCACGCATGAGGACTGCGGCCATCTTGCTGGTTTCTCCATACTTGAATGATATGCTCCCTCTCTTGTGTATAGTGTGAGTATTCTGGAGTGCCTTTTAAATTAGGGATCGACCGATTATCGCCAAAGCTGATATATCGAGGGTCGATATGCACTTTCCCCGATATATCGGCTTTGGCCTTTAATATATCGGAGGTGGCCGATAAATATTGAAGGTGACCGATATTTCGGGAAATTGCTTGTACGGGAGGGATTCCTGCAGCTAGAGGCATCACCCCGGTACCAGTGTCCATAGCCGACGGTCGGCTGTCTTGTAAGGACAACCAATGCGGCTGAGAAGCCGCTTGGCTGTCATTACAAGGAGCGGGAGGGGACAACCCGCCCCCCCCCCCCCCCGCCGCGGCTCGCCCGGGTCTCCCGTCCCACCGGGAGACCTGGGCAACCAGCCTGTACGGCCGCCAAAGACCCAATCAAAGCCGCATTTGGCTCCGATTGGGTCTCCATGCAAAAACCTGGAAGTGATGTCATGACATCATTTCCGGGTACTGGCGCCAGATAAAAAAAAAAAAAAAAAAATGACAGCATTCAAAACAGCCAAACTCGGCGTTTTGAATGCTTTTAAGTGCAGAGGAGGGGTTTGGGGGGTCTTTTAGACCCCCAGATCCCTCCACAAGAGTACCTGTCAAGTAAAAAATATATAATTTTTTTTTTTTTTAAATGTACGAAATTATCGGCCGATACTGATACGCGATGACCAAAATATCGGTATCGGCAATGAAAAAATGATATCGGTCGATTACTACTTTTAATACTACACCATGAGGTTTTCTTCTTCTTCTTTCTGATATGTATGGGTTGGCGATTTGACATTTGGAGTGACCATCCATGAGGGAAGACTACATAAGACATAACCCCTATTGAACTTGCCAAGAATCTGGTGGGTGTCCAGTAGTTAATGTAGCCCTGGGTGACCATTTATATTTTAGGTGGTCCACTTTTTACGGTAAAGAGGATCTGTGTGCTGTGGTGCAGGTGGAGGACTCCCCTTTCTTCTTACCACTATCGTGTGAGGTATCTTCCATGTTCCTAATCATGATGGACTTTGTATGGACTTTTGAAAGCTTGAATCCTATGGCTCTTTCCACCAGTATACAAAGAACGAGTTTCAAATATAGAGTTTTATAGTTGCCACCAGTACTTCACGTCTCTTTCTTGCTTATGTGATTACATGATTAATCGATAGCACATTTAATAAGAAGTAGATTAAAGGAACCCCTAACACAGGGCTTGACAAACCCCGGGCGCCAGGTCGCATTTGCGACTAGAATTAGCGACCTGGCACCTGGGGTGCCCTGCAGGAGGTGTCCTGTCCCTTTTGCGCCCCCACCTCCTCCCCGAGTGCACAGACTTTTGCGCTGTCCAAAAATTGAGGCCCCGGCTTTTCGGCCTTCTTCTGTGAGTGAGAGAGGCTTCCAATGGGGAACTGGCGCCCTCTTGTGGTGGCCGGGAGTAATGACTTTCCACCGTCTGTTCTCAATGCAATGAGAGGGAAGTTTTTGCAGGCTTCATCTCCCTATCCAGTTACCTTTGCTTAAAGGTAAGTGGACAGGGAGTGTGGTTATTATTATTAATTTATTTTTTAAATAAAAATAAAAAAATAATAATAATTTTTTTTTTTTTTTAAAACTATTAAAAAAAATAAAAAATGTATTTTATTTTAATTATTAAAAAAAAAAATTATATATATATATATATATATATATATATATATATATATATATATATATATATATGTGTGTGTGTAATGTTATTTTTTTTTTTTCCCTCATCGCCATGCCACAGCCGAAGGCCCCTTTCACACGGGCTGTCTGATTGGGTCCGCCTGTCAGTTTTTCAGATAGACCTGATCGGACCCTTCATTCTCCTCTATGGAGCGGTAATCTGCCGCCATCTGATCCTGTCCGCCAAAAACAGACGGATGGTGGTTCTATTTTCTATCCATCCCGTGGATCGGATCAGATGGCATCGGATGGAAAGAGACAGACAGTCTGTTTCCATCCAATTGCGCTATAGAGGAGTGGGGTTCTAGTCGTATTTATGTGTAAATTTAGTATCCGTTTTATTAAATAAAGCTTGGTTGTTAGTTAAAAAAAAAAAAAAAAAACTGGCTCCTAACTTTAGCTGGCTCCTATATTTCAGGCAAATTTGTCAAGCCCTGTTTTAGGTGGTCCACTTTTTAGGGTAAAGAGGATCTGTGTGCTGTGGTGGAGGACTCCCCTTTCTTCTTACCACTATCGTGTGAGGTGTCTTCCATGTTCCTAATCTTGATGGACTTTGTATGGACTTTTGAAAGCTTGAATCCTATGGCTCTTTCCACCAGTATACAAAGAACGAGTTTCAAAATATAGAGTTTTATAGTTGCCACCAGTACTTCACATGTCTCTTTCTTTCTTATGAGATTACATGATTAATCGAGAGCACATTTACTAAGAAGTAGATTGTTAAGGAACCCCTAACAACCTGTGGAGGAACCCTGGTTGAGAAACTTCTGTTTAGGACTCCTTTATTGCATCTTCAAATTTCTTTTTGCATTTTTGTTTTATTGATCGTTCTCCAAGCACCATGTGTAGTTTTGATTACACATCGCAGCTGTTAAGTGTCAAATAAGACATGCCATCTTTTTTACTTAAACTCCACAGAAGAATACGTTTATGATTATTCTGGGCACACTAACAAGTTGTGCATACACATCCTTATGTGAGATGAAGACCTTGATGGCCCTAATCGTGGAGCGATATTAAACCTAGAGGCAAACATTATATTGCAGCTTACCAATACTTCAATGTGATGGCCGCATCCGTTTTCTTTTTTAGGTGATTTTCATTTGGTGATCTGGCAAGTAAGTCTGTTGTTTTTCAAGAGAACAAGCAGTTAAAAGGGATGGGACAAACCGTTTACCACTAACAGGGGGACTTACAATGATCAGCTTTTATTTATGCAAAAACTTTATCCCAAAAAAGGTAAAAAAAAACAAACATCCCTTGCTGTAACGGCCTACCATGTTTCCCCAAAAATAATCCTGGGTCTTATATTAATTTTAGGTACAGAAAAATGCATTAGGGCTTATTTTCGGGGATGTCTTATTTTTCCCCCGTCTTCCCTCCCTGTCAGCTCAAGTCAACATCTCTGTAATCTCCAAAATAAACTGTAGGTAAAGTCTTTGTAAAATCATTTAATCTGCTCTGTAAATGGATTATATAATGCCCAGTGTGTGTCTTTATGTAATGTTATAGAAAATACCTTATTTACAGTGTTGCTGGGCGCTCACATGACCCGCCGGAGCTCGTCTTTCCTGGTCCGAGCACTGCAGGGGGAGGGGCCATTGACGTCAGCCGGGAGGAGGAGGAGAGCTCCGGCGGGTCACAAGAGCGCCCAGCGGCGCTGTAAATAAGGTATTTTCTACAATTATGTTACATATAGACACACACTGGACATTATATAATACTTTTACAGCACAGAATACATGATTTTACAAGGATTTCCACTAGGGCTTTATTTCGGGGTAGGGCTTATATTGCAGCATCCTAAAAAACGGAGAAAGGTCTTTTTTTCGGAGAAACACGGTATAAAAGTGTTAGCTGGAGTTTGACTTCATTTTGTTAGTGTATGTAAATCTTCTAGTCCATCTACTCCCCTCCCCCTAGACTGACAATGTAGCTGTCCAAAGGTGCCCCCTGTGCTCCTTCAACCAGAGTGGGGGGCACTCTATTACAGGTGGCGTGTTACTGGCCAGATCACCAGGTGAAAAAAAAAGGAGGGGAAAAAGTCTAAAAAAACGAAACAAATGCAGCCGCCACATCGAATGATTGGTAAGCTGCAGTATAACATTTTAAGTTTTGGCTTTAACGGGAAACAAATATAATTGTATACACTGTATTAGGGATCGACCGATTATCGGCAAAGCCGATATATCGAGGGCCGATCTGCACTTTCCCCGGTATAAATCGGAATCGGCCACCAAGGTGACCGATATTGCCGTTATTTCGGGAAAGTGCTTGTACCGGAGTGATACCTGCAGCTAGAGGCATCACCCCGGTACCGGCGTCCATAGCCGATGGTTGGCTGTTTTGTAATGACAACCGATGCGGCTGAGAAGCCGCTTGGCTGTCATTACAAGGAGCGGGAGGGGACGTCCCTCCCCCCCTTCCCACGGCTTACCCGGGTCTCCCGTCCCACCGGGAGACCCGGGCAACTGGCCTGCACGGTGCCGAAGACCTGATCAAAGTCGCATTGGGCTCTGATCGGGTCTCCATGCAAAAACCCGGAAGTGATGTCATGACATCACTTCCGGGTACTGGCGGCGCCAGATTCAAAAACAATGACAGCATTCAAAAACAGCCAAACTTGGCGTTTTGAATGCTTTTAAGTGCAGAGGAGGGGTTTGGGGTCTTTTAGACCACAAGAGTATGTGTCAAAGAAAAAAAAAATGTTTTTTAAATGTACGAAAATATCGGCCAGTACTCCAAAATGAAAATGACACCAAGAAGGTTACGTTGGGATCTGGGTCCAAACGATGGATTGGTTGACCCAGACCTCAACAAAGACTGGTTCGATTTCTTCAATCAGTGTGAGGCTAGACTTATTAGCCTTATTCTACTACGTAGAAAAACTAAAATGAATAAATTAGAAGAAAAGATAAGCGAACTAAAAACCACCTTGGAACCATTTAAAGATAATGCTGAATTTAAGGATAAGATCACCCAGACACAGAAATTTCTAGATAAGGTAGATAAGGATACCAGAAATAAGAAAATTACCAAATACCAAAGAGATCAAATAGACTACAAAGAGTCTAAGGTATACAAATGGCAGGATCAACCTGAAGGCCAGAATGGCAGCAGCAATTCTGGCCAGGTCCAATCACCGGCAGTAGGTGAAACAGGGATTGAAAGATTCATTAACCCTAATTTTACACCCATTGGGGGAGCACCAAATTTTGACAATGAAAGAACCCAAGGAAGCTCAAACAGGAAAACGAGATACCAACATCCAAATTATAACTCTCCGAGATTCAATGTACCCACATATAATAGTTATTCTCCATTAGCTTATGCCCCAAATTACCAACAGAATGAGGTTTTTCCGAGAAGGGGGCGAGGTGGCGCCCCGGGACAAAGGGGGAGAGGAAAAGGCCCCAACCACCAAAATGGAGCCCCGCGCGGCCAGAGAGGTGGGAGAAGAGGCCGTCCTTGGCAGAGGGGAGGAGGACCCCCACAATGGTGGAGACCCCAACAACCATGGCCTCAGGAGAATTACTGGGAACAAGAGAACCCAGGACAGAATTGGGTAAGGGATACCTATCCCCAATATCAACAGGAACAGACCCCCCTAAGAAATGGCCCCCCACCTGGAAGACAAGAAAACAGAGGAGAGGATGCAGGGGCGGAAGAAAGAAACAAAAGAAAAAGAGAATCCTAGGGGCAGGAATCTTCAACCTCAGTGACGTCCAATTTTCCACTGATGAATTAAAATTATTGGAATTGGGCCTTAAATTCGCCCCAGATAGAGGTGTTGACAAGTTCAACACATACATTGATATTGAAAAATACATAAGAAAACTCAAAATTAAAAAACACTTTCTAGAGAAACCTTTAAGCCAGAATCCTATGAGTTCTGAATTTCAAAATAGTGGACTTAGAAATAAATCCACTTTCAATCCACCCAAAGCCTCCAATCATTGTTTGGAGGTCTTCAAAAATATGGTGGAAGATGATGTTAAAAAGATCAAAACCAATTCAAGCAATCGAAATGACATACAAAAAGGACTGGAAGAATTAGAAAAAAGGAAGAATATAGTAATCAGAGGAGCTGATAAAGGAGGTGGAATCGTAGTTCTAAACAAAAATGATTATAAAGAAGAACTCGATAGATTAGTAGGTGACACAGTCACCTACAAGAAGCTGAAAAACAACCCCACCAAAACCTTGAAAGACAAATTAAACAAATTGGTGAAAAAAGCCAAAGAAAACGGGATCCTTACAAAGAAAGAAGCACAGTACCTTGTACCAAAAGCACCCAGACTACCAACCATATATCAGCTGCCGAAAATCCACAAACATAAAACTAAGCCGCCTGGCAGGCTAATTATAAGTGGAATTGGATCCATTTTCTCCAGGATTGGAGAATACATTGATCATTTTTTGCAGCCTATAATACCTACCTATCCGTCCCATTTACAAGACAGCAAACATCTAATTAACATCTTAGAAGAATTAGAAGTACAATCGAACACTATCCTAGTGACCATAGATGTGGAATCGTTGTACACGAGTTTAAAACAATCAGATGTGATAGATACCACCATTGCTGCCTTAAACTCAAAAACCAATCTCCAACCAACACAAAAAAAGTTTATATGCGATGCCCTTGGCCTGGCAATGGGCAACAACTACTTTTGGCACGATGGTAGTCACTATAACCAAATTAAGGGTGTGGCAATGGGTGCTAAATACGCACCTAGTGTAGCTAACATCCTTCTGGGCCAATGGGAAAAGGAGGTAATTTTCAAGAACCCCAACCCATCGTTAACCTTATACAAAAGGTTCATTGATGATCTGCTGGTTCTATGGAATGGTTCGGAGGAGGACCTAAAGAAATTCCTGGTAGAAATCAATGATAATCAGTATGGGCTGGTATTCACAGCCACTTGGGAGACTGAATCCGTGAATTTCCTTGATTTGACTCTGGTAAAAGAGGGCAATCAGATCTGTACCAAGAGTTTCTTCAATGACACGGATAGGAATAGTTATATTCCCACAAGAAGTTGCCATCATCCCAAGTGGCTGGGAGCTATACCGAAGGGACAGTACATGCGCATAAGATGCAACTGTAAGAAAGAAGAAGACTACTTGACCCAATCAAATCTGTTAACATCTAGGTTTGTTGAAAAAGGGTACAAATTGGAAGAAGTTTTGAAAACAAGAGAACTTGTGCGACAAATGCCGAGGAAAGATTTGCTGAAAACGAAAAAGAAGAATAAGAACAGCAATGGAGAAATAGCGTTCCTAACCAACTTTAATAGAGATTATAAAAAAGTTGAAGCCATTATGAGAAAACATTGGCCAATTTTGAAAAAAGATAAGACTTTGAACAAAATATTACCGGAAAAACCAATTTTTATTTATCGAAAAGCTCCTAATCTTAGACACAGCATTGCTCCAAATATACCAGATCCGCCCACCAATAAACCAACTTTCCTAGATGTGAATGGTTTCTTTCGTTGTGGGAGGTGCAATGCGTGTAAGAAAACAAAGAGAAATCCAAGGAAAATCACCACCTTCCAATCTAATGTTACCGGTCAGCAATTCAATATCAAAAAATTCATTTCATGTAGGTCCACCCATGTTACATACCTGATAACCTGTCCCTGTGGCCTCCAGTATATTGGAAGGACCACAAGACAATTATCGGTGCGTATTAACGAACACGTTAAAAACGTGAGGAAGGGATTTCCAAAACATAGCCTCTCCAATCATTTTCGCTTGTACCACAATAAGGATCCCTCAAAAATGACTTTTTGTGGTATTGATAGAGTAATAAACCATTGGAGAGGAGGAAACATGACTCAAAAAATATCCATTAATGAAACCCAATGGATATATAAAATGAACACACTGCAACCTTTAGGTATGAACATTGAGATAGATTTGAATTGCTTTATATCTAATTTTTAAGAATTTTAATTTTTTAAATTTTTAAATTCTAATCTTTTAACCAAAAATAAAATTAATTTTAACTTGTCCCCAACAAATAATAAAATTGAGGTAGTATATGCTAATTTATGATTTAAATCTAATGGAATAATTTATAACATGTTGCTTAATTTATTTAGTACTGAAATGGTTAATGAATTTACTAGGTTATGCATTTGTATCAATACCGCTATTGATGGAATTTCAATAATGTAACGTGAGGCATTCCACCAAAAACCCAGTAAGCACAGTTGCGGTCCAAGGTTTTAAACTAAGCAATTTTGCTTTGGGTATATATTAAAATCGCGGCGTTAATGCTGCAATATTATGTTATCATCCTTTTTGTCCTAAGCAGGCTCCCTTAATGATTCTGATCCGAGTCATGTGGGCGGGGTTACAAATTAAGGAGTTTCTGATTGGATGCCAAGCGGTTTATTCTCAATAAAAAAGAGAAGTAAACATACGGTCACATGATCCCCTGATGACGTCAGGTCGTACTGACGAAACGTACGTCGGGAAGGGAAACGTGAGACCGTAGCCATTTCCGGGTTAGAGGAGCGCTGTGCGATCGGCAGTGCTCACAACCCTCGCTGGATGTTTTTATGAGAAAGGCGATTGTTTTATGGTGATTCGAGTAAGTGCAATACTTTTTAAATAAAGCGATATGTTTAGATGTACTGCACCATGAGAGTCTCCTTTTTGTCCCACCCATGTTTGTCACCTGATCCGAGCTACACCATAAGGGCTTGATGCTGGATTACCCACTGTGTAACAGAGGAGCTGAGGATCGTGTGTACTGAGTGGAGATATTGCCTATGTGACCCCCTATAATTAAGGGGTCATATATTTCCGGTAAGGAGTACCTTACTAGATCACTAGGTGAAGTGTGGAGGTGAAGGTTAATCTGCACTAACATCAAGTCTCTGCTAATTTGTGTGACACCAAAGAGATGTGGACTGTTTAATGCTGCATATGGACTGTTTGCACTTTATAATGTTGAGCACAGATTGATTGATTTTTTAGATTGTCACCAATCATGAATTTTTAATTAAGGTTTAATTTATCTGCACAAGCACTTTTATGTTTGAGCGCGACACTACCCTTCTTTTAAACAATACCGATATGCATTGACCAAAATATCGGTATCGGTAACGAAAAACCGATATCGGTCGATCACTACACTGTATATCAAGCTCTATACGGTTTATACAGGTCTGAATAAGACATAGTACTGGGATAAGGGAAGAGTCACTGCAGTGTAAGGCTGGCCAATTTACCAAAACCCATATAATATGAGGTCAAACTAAACAGCTTTTAATTTTATCCAATTAAGCAGGCCCTTGCACTACATAGTTTAAAAGGTAAATCTAAAGGAAAATCGTACAAGAACATTGAACATGTATGGCCAGCCTAAGTTTCAAGTTGGGTTACCGGGTTCTCCAAGAAACAGGAACTTTATATCGAAGAAGCAAAAGGCAGAGCCTTGAAAGCATAAAAAAGGGGTGTAAAGATCTACGCAATATAATAGATTGTATTATGGCATGGACCATAAAAAAGAAAAGGATATAAAAATCACTACACGCACTCTTTAGAAGAGAAGGTTGGCATTTTTCCCCCCCCCCAAGAATCATACTTACCTAGGTGGATGCAGGATCGGTCCGATGCTGCATCTGTCCCCCTCCGGCTCTAAGACTGAGAACCGAGCAATCAAAGACTGCTGATCGCTCAATTCTCAGAGCTCCCTGAGCAGAGAGCTATTGACTGTCAGTCACCGACTCTCTTCTTTACACCCCCCCGCTCACTGGAGTTATGGGCTGTGGAGGGGGCAGAAGCAGCAGGCTCAGGCTCTCAGCAGCTCCCTAATAGGCTCAGCTGGGTGCCGGGTGGCTCCCGACCATATTGTCACGATGTTTCTCCAGCCTGGACCAGCTCTGTGACGATAGCCGACAGCAGGCTTCAACCTGTTGTCTGCTGAAAACGGGTCACAGGAGTGCAGAACGAACTGCACTCCTGTGATCCATAAAATAAGTACAGTAAAACAAGCTAATGAACGAACAGAGAGCATGTAAAAAAATCAACTGAAACAATGGAATACGCAACCAGACCTTCCGATTACCCTCAAAACAAAGATTTGTTTTTGGGGATATATCTGGATAGGTCCTCACTACCAACGAGGATGCTGGGGCTCCTCCTTCTCTGGTTACTACACCGACTGCATTAATCCGAATGCATTGGGAGATTTGAGGGAGAGGAAAAAGTAAAAGTACAATGGCTTTGCACCATTAGGAAGCAGAATTCAAAATGTAATGAGCAAATTAGAATGCCACGCGTACATACGGTATATATTTATAAATTATTGGAAACCAAATATTAAATATTGATCAGTCTATGCATATTAAGAAAAGATCTACTTCTGTCTCAAAAATAATAGGTTACCTTTTATTTGCCAGTTTAATACCAGCTCAGGGGAGGCGCAAGAAGAGACTGTTCTGTTGAACTTTTTTCGGGGAAATCCTCAGCTATGAATGTGTCGGGTTTTATAGCCGGACAGGAGCAGAGATAGAACAGATGTTACACGGCTGATATCTTGTCAGACCTACAAGTTATCTTATCTAGAATTGTCAGGGTCACTGAAGAACATGTATGCAAGTCAAGAAGCAACAGTTAGAACAGGACATGGAACAACGGACTGGTTCAAAACTGGGAAAGGAGTGCGGCAAGTATGTATATCGTCACCCAACTTATTTACCTCATATGCAGAGTACATCATGCGAAATGCCGGGATCGACAAATCACAAGCCGGAATTAAGATCGCAGGGGCAAATAACCTGAGATATGCAGACGATACCACATGAATGGCAGAAAGTGAAGAACTAAAGCGTCTCTTAATGAAGGTGAAAAAGAGGAGAGAGCAAAAGCTGGCCTGAAATTGAACATTAAGAAAACTAAGATCATGGCAACAGGTCCCATCAAAGAGAGGGTAAACTATTGTGGACTTTACTGGCACATAATATCAAAATTAATCTAAAATCAATCATTAATTTATTAAAGAACTTGTATTAAAAGGTTTCATGTTTCAGAAACACAATCACATCAGAAATACAATTTTTACAAATGTGAACATAAGAACGTGTCTAAACATATGTAACAGCGCTGAGCAGATGGATGCCGACTACCATCCTAGTATTGCAGATGAATTGAAAACAAACTTCCCTTAATATATTGTTCCAACCAATGTCAGTAGTGTAGCAAAAGAGTATCTTTCGGAGACCCCAAGAAGGACCTATAAGAACTCTGTCCTGCGTCATTTACAAGCTGCCAAAGCCTTTATCACTCTGAGATGGAGGAACCCTCGCCCCCCTTCTATCTTGTTGTGGCTCAACAAGGTGTAGGATATAAACCCGTTAGAAGACCTGGCGCTCTCTGCTCATAACAGGCAAGAGCGTTACCCTAAAACGTGGACACATTGGAGTATGTTTGTGTATTCCAAAGAGGGCAAGGCCCTACTGGAGACTTGTTCCGGAGAATAAACGTGCCCCAAGCTTACCCTACTGTTCTGCCAATGACATCATAAAACCCTCCTTCCTTTCCTTCAACCCCCCTTTTTCCCCTGCTTATTTTCCTGTAATTCTCTCCCCAATATCTTTTCCTTTCTGTTTAAAAAAAAAAAAAAACACAACAGGGGTATCATACCCACATCTAGACTATAGCATTCGAGAGCCGTGTAGTGGTGAGGAAATGCTCCAGGTTTATATTGTGTTTTGATTCCGAGGATTAATGTGGTCACCTTCTGAATGGTGGGGGCTCTTTTCATGTATACTTGATGTTGCCATTTTGTATATGATGCCCGTGGGGCTCTCTGTACTATGTTTATAGTTCCCGCTTGGATGTGGTTTGTTGGATGCTTTACTAAGTAAATAAAGAAATTAAAAGTAACCTCTGCACGCCGTGTACTCTTGAACTCCGCGCCCTGTACATGGCGCACTCCCCAACTCCGCGCCCTGTACATGGCGCACTCCCCAACTCCGCGCCCTGTACATGGCGCACTCCCCAACTCCGCGCCCTGTACATGGCGCACTCCCCAACTCCGCGCCCTGTACATGGCGCACTCCCCAACTCCGCGCCCTGTACATGGCGCACTCCCCAACTCCGCACCCTGTACATGGCGCACTCCCCAACTCCGCACCCTGTACATGGCGCACTCCTGAACTCTGATAACATAGTCTTCGAGCTAAAAACCAGCCCTTTGAGGGCAACCATAATGCTGATACGGCCCGCAATGAAATGGAGTTTGACACCCTTGGTCTAATAGGATAGAAGTTACATATGAGTAACAGGGAGGCTTGTGGAGGGAAGGGTGGCAAACCCTGACCTTTACAAGAAAAGTCACTTTTTGCATAAGTTCAGCGGCCCGATTCCCTGAAGCCAATGGTTTTTCAGAAGTATGCCAGGGTTACTTTAAAGTGTATTTAAATCCAAGAAAAGAAGTTGATAGAATTGCAGCTTACTGGTCCTTCGATCCGATGGCTTCATTCTTTTTTTTTTTTTTTTTTTTACAGTTTATTTTAACCTGGTGTATAGGATGCCAGGGATGGGAAATGGGTCCCCGTTGTTTGGATTGTGGCCCCTTTAAAAGAGGAGAGGACAAGAAACAGGGCAAAGTACTCAGGGGATTCTCACCCGTGGAGGATGAAGTGTTCCAGGGTGATTCCAGCAAAGTGGGACAACTGATTGACAGTTTTCTCAAGTTAAGTTCTGATGTGGGTCCTGGAATTCGAAGGCTTGGAGAAATTTTGGGTGGAAAAAGAACCTCTAACCCTGGACTATAGTTATCTTAGTCCTCTAAGGGTTACCTGCTGTCACGTACCTGGTCCTGAAGCCGAAATGCTGAGAGGCCCTCCTTGCGGCTGAGTGCTCGTGTCCCTGAAGGTGGTAACAGGAAGCATGAAGCCCAAAGTAGCAGGGATTGCCAGTTGTGCCCCAGATGAGGGTTAGTGGTAAGGAGATCTCTCTGAGATCACTAGAGAAGGTGAGCACTAGGACCCAGGAGCGCTGAGGATGGTGCAGACTGCACACGGCTGAAAGTAGTTTGTAATGGAAAGTGCAGCAGGCAGGATCAATAGGCAAGTACTGAAGGTAGGTACTGCAGGCTGGGTACAGCAGATGGGCAGCAAGGCGGATCACAGCAGACAAGGCACAGCAGAAGGCATAGTCGGGGACGGAAGCAGAGGTCAGTAAGTCAGTGGTCAGCAGATAAGATAGAGTCGTGGTTAGGCAAGCCGGGGTCATACACTGGGCAGATGACAAGAGAAGATCCGTGAACAATCAGAGGTCAGCGCTGGGGAGCGAGATAAGGGGAATCCATGAGCAAGCCGGGTTGACAACAGGTGATCAGAAGCAGCAGCAAACACAGGAACAGGAAGCTGAAGATCAGTCAGCAATGTCCATGTGCCACAGACATCCTTCTAAAGGCCAGAAGGTGCTTGGATCCGATGTCCATTTCGTGCACCAGCGCGTATTCGTGCGGGCACGGCCATGTTGAGAATTGGCTAATGTGCCAGATCTGTGAGCGACTATTCTGCGTCTAGTTCCCTGACACCTGCGAGAGAGGGCTGAAAAGGGCAGGTGTCCATGAGGTGAGGCGTGGAATAGCACACACAGTTGTCAGATGGCTGTTGCTTGGCTGAAATGCTATTGACCCTTCTGGACCCCTGCAGCAGGCGGGAAATTAAAAACCTGTCGAGGGACAAGCTTATGCTAGGGGTAAGCTGAAGTTGTGACCCTTCTGGACCCCTGAAGCAAGCAGGAAATTAAAAACATGTTGGGGGACAAGCTTATGCTAAGGGTAAGCTGAAGTTGTTTGTACTGTAGAGGCTTTTGAACAGTTTAGTTTTATGCTAAAGAAAGCATTTTTTGTTTGCCTTTTAGAAATTAAAGACTATTTTGCTTTTGCCAATAGCGAACTGGTGATCCGGAACCCCAACATATCACATTTGTAATCAGAAATGTAAAAGGGAAAAGGATCACCCCCTACTCTGGACCAGCCCAGGTGAATGAATAAAGAGTGGCCTCAGCCTACACGTCACCAAGTCATACACCCTGATGCATTTTGCCCCACCCACCCTATGACTAAGCCCTGGTGGGCAGGGTAAAACGCATCGGGGTGTAGGGTTTGATGGAGACATGTAGGCTGAGGCCACTCTTTATCGTTCATTCACCTGGGCTGGTCGGACGTAGCGGCTAACCTTTTCTCGGATTACAAATGTGATATTTTGAAGATCCGGATCACCAGACAGCCCCATTGGCAAAAGCAAAAGGTCTTTTTTTTTTGCCTTTTGGAAAATAAAAAGAAGAGATTTCTTTAGCATAAAAAAAAAAAACAAAACAGTTCAGAAGCTTCTGCAGTTCAAAAAAACTCCCTCACCGCCAGCATAAACTTGTCCCACGACAGGGTTTAAAGTCCCTGCCTGCTCCAGGGGTCCAGAAGGGTCGCAGGTACTCAACAGCCCTCCAACACCACATCCCATGGACACCTGCCCTTTTCAGCCCTCTCTCACAAGTAACCCTTACAGGACAAAGATACCTATAGTCCAGGGTTACATATAGTTACATAGTCCGGTTTAAAAAAAGACACAAGTCCATCTGGCTCAACCAATAAAAAACAAAAAACAGTAAAGAAAAACACAATCATACAATCCCATATACGCAATCTTATACCTGCAGTTGATCCAGAGGAAGGCGAAAATCTCAGCAAAGCATGAAACAATTTGCTACAGCAGGAAAAAAATTCCTTCCTGATCCTCCGAGAAGCAGGCGGATATTCCCTGGACCAATTTTATCTATAAATATTTGTACCGAGTTATATTATGTACACCTTGGAAAGAATCCAGGCTTTTTTTATATAGCAATCTAGTGATCTGGCCAGAACCACCTCTGGAGGGAGTCTATTCCACATTTTCAGACGTAGACGTAAAGAGTGTCCCCTTGTCCTCGGTTATGCCCCCCCCCCCCCCCAATATTATGTATGATGCATGCAAATTCTTAGCCCCCAAGTGTATAACTTTACATTTATCAACATTAAACCTCATTTGCCACATAGTTGCCCAATGAAACAGTGCATCGAGGTCAGCTTGTAAATTGGAGACAAGTTATTCCACTGCAAAGCTTGGTGTCATCTGCAAAGACTGAAATGGTACTTTTATTCCCAGACCCGATATCGTTTATAAAGATATTAAAAAGTAAGGGTCCCAACACTGAACCTTGGGGAACACCACTGATAACCTTAGACCACTCCGAGTAAGATTCATTAACCACTACTCTCTGAATTATTTTAGTCAATTTTCTATCCATTTACAAACTGATCTTTCCAAGCCTGTAGACTTTACCTTACACATTAGATGTGTGTGGGGAACTGTGTCACACGCTTTTGCAAAATCCAAGTATACCACGTCCACAGCCACCCCTCTGTCCAAGTATACCACGTCCACAGCCACCCCTCTGTCCACGTATACCACGTCCACAGCCACCCCTCTGTCCATGTATACCACATCCACCCCTCTGTCCACGTATACCACGTCCACAGCCACCCCTCTGTCCACGTATACCACATCCACAGCCACCCCTCTGTCCATGTATACAATGTCCACAGCCACCCCCCTCTGTCCATGTATATCACATCCACAGCCACCCCTCTGTCCATGTATATCACATCCACAGCCACCCCTCTGTCCATGTATGAAACGTCCACAGCCACCCCTCTGTCCATGTATGCAACGTCCACAGCCACCCCTCTGTCCAAGTATACCACGTCCACAGCCACCCCTCTGTCCAAGTATACCATATCCATGGGAGGAGCTGGCTCTGCGTGCATGTCATTTAACCTGGAACGTCAGCCGCCATCATCTCGCTCTGCACGGTTTGATCATTGAAAGCGCTTGTTTCTTTTATTGTGGCGAGTGCAACTTTCACATTTGAATGAAGTGATGTTTGGAAATGCTACACCATGAGGCTTTTCTCTTGATCTCTTTTGGATTTATTAGCACTGTATCCTGAGTTTTGATCTGCTGGCTGGCTATCTCTTGTGGCTGAGTGATTCTCCAAATCACCGAATGTGTGGATGTTTTTTTACAGTCTTTGGATATTGCACCAAGGTGGTCAAGTCCGTTTACAATTTGGATCACATGGGACTCTCCCTATGCTTTTATGTTAACTTCTATAAAGCACTGCATTTTTGATTTCATACCATGTCCATCGCTACTCCTCTGTCCAAGTATACCACTTCCACCCCTCTGTCCAAGTATACTATGTCCACAGCCACCCCTCTGTCCAAGTATACTACGTCCACAGCCACCCCTCTGTCCAAGTATACTACGTCCACAGCCACTCCTCTGTCCAAGTGAACCACGTCCACAGCCACTCCTCTGTCCAAGTATACCACGTCCACAGCCACTCCTCTGTCCAAGTATACTACGTCCACAGCCACCCCTCTGTCCAAGTATACCACTTCCACAGCTACTCCTCTGTCCAAGTATACTACGTCCACAGCCACTCCTCTGTCCAAGTATACCACTTCCACAGCCACTCCTCTGTCCAAGTATACTACGTCCACAGCCACCCCTCTGTCCACAGCCACCCCTCTGTCCAAGGTTTTACTTACCTCATAAAAAGAAATCAGGTTTGTTTGACAACTTCTTTCTTTCAAGAATCCATTCTGTCTGTTGCTTAAAATATTTTTTTTTCCAGCAAGAACTCATCTATGTGGTCTTTTATTAAACTCTCCAATATCTTTCCCGACTATAGAAGTTAAACTAACAGGTCTATAGTTACTTGGACCCACAGAGACCGTGTGCACATAATCACATAGATCTACGTGATTATGCGCAGCCGAGCCGCCCTGCCGCAGTAAATCTCTATGGGGCGGTCATTAAGGGGTTAAAATACTTTCAATAGTGTTTATCAGGTCAAAAAGGGAGCCAATAAGAGGAAATGTTCTTTGAAATATATCAAGATTTATTTTCACGTTTATACAGGTTGTATTTACTGTCCTGTACCTTTCCTTGTGGGTGCAGTCCTCACTGAGTGTTGGCATCAACATATCATTTGTCCCCGGGGATGGTGCCAACGGGGAAAATATGTTGATTACAGATTAGATCTCACCATTTTTAATTTTTGAGAGTAAACAAGAGAAATGTTTACACACACTCTTAATAATTCAGAACAGTGAAATGCACACAAGGATTTCATAGTCTTTTTTCCTGGAAAGATGATTCTAGGTAAGATAAGTTTGAATTGCTGTTTGCACAGACCTAGAGAACAGTTCTGGTGTTGATTTTTGCTCTAAACAACCAGGATGGATAAAGGATTAAGATCTGCCAGGAAAAACAGTCAAACATTTCACTAAACCAACCTGATGTCTCCAGATAAAAAAATGACATGGCCTATGTTTAGGAGGAAGCCGGGCTATAAAAAAGGAGGGTAAGGCTGGCCATAGACAGTTCGAATCTCGGCAGAGTTTAACAGGAACCAGTCAAGATTCGAACCATGTATGGACAGGCTGAATGTACCCAAGTTGATCAATCAACTTAAAAGCGGATCTTCGCTGCATCTGAGCACTACAAACCAAAACACTACTGGATCCATTTTTTAATATTCAAATGAATAGTGCAGATCATCAGATATTGCCTCTGACGATCTGCGTATGTGCAGTACTGATGTCACTCCAGCTGATCTGTGCTGATGCGCACATCATCGGAGGCATTATCCGACGATCAGCAAAGCTCTGCATTAAAATCAACAGAACACCCGGCTCTTCCTGGTCATGTCATCCCATTAATCAGGGCACTGTGTACAGCCACTGTTGAATCTGTTCTTTGTTGGCTGAGGAGCGTCCAGCTGCCTGCAGGAGAGAGCGCCCTACCTCATCACTGGGGCCACCAAGTAATATTGGGCGTCCGCCGGGGCTCTGAATGCTGCCGCCCTGGTGTGCAGATGCTTGGCACACACTGCTCTGATAAATAGGATGACATGACAAGGAAGAGCCGGGTGTTCTGTCAATTAAAAGATATAAACATAGCAAAAAATGTACATATATGAAAAAACATTTTTAAAAATTACTGGATCTACTCATTTTTGGATGTTGACAGTCATGATTGATAGTTGATAACTGTGGGGTGATAATCCCGACATGTTTCGCAAATGAATTTGGCTTCCTTAGGGGATATCTATTATCACACCACTACACGCTATTGTACTTATTCAAAAGGAAATTTGCATTGGAGGTGAGGTCCAGAGATCCAAGTATAAACATTCAGCGAGAGAGACACGGAATGGCTGTGGGATGAGGCACTCGTGTGCTGGCCTCAGGAGGAGCAATTCAGATCCTTATTAAAAAGCGGTCTTTTATTCCCCTATCCACTCCAAGGGACCATTTAGGGGAGGAGAGCAGTTCTTCCACAGGTCTTTCCTTGTTCCACACCCCTACGTCTGTGTCCCAGATTTCCCAGCCACCCTACTGCTTTTAGGCCCCGTTCACACTGAGGCAACGCTACTTTCCGGGGCGACATCACAGGTCGCGGCGAACTGCTCGCACCGTGACCTCGGTAGCGGCCGGCACGGACTTTATAACATTGAAGTCTATGCAGGTCGCTCCGGGTCGCCCCAAAGAAGCTCCGGACCCTTTTTCTAAGTCGGAGCGACTTGTGTCGCTCCTATTAGAACGGGTCCACAGCTTCTCTATGCAAGGCGACCTACGGCGACCTGTCAGGTGACCAGGTCGCCTGACAGGTCGCCCCAGTGTGAACGGGGGCTTAAACATCATACAATAATAAAATTTGTTACATTTTATCTTGTTGTAATATTTTCTTGGTGCTGTTAAAATCCCATTAATATTTTCTCTGGTTTTGCGAACTTCCCAACCTTATTGATGCAAAACATAACTTATGGCATTGGTTATAGAAGGAAGGATTTCTAAACTTCTGAATGTTCCAGTGAGAACTGTTGGGGCCATAATCCAAAAGTGGAATAAACATAATTTAACCATAACCAGGTGCTCCTCACAAGATTTCTGATAAAGGAGTGAAAATAATTATCAGAAGAGTTGTCCAAGGGCCAAAGACCACTTGTGGAGAGCTTCAGAAAGACCTGGAATTAGCAGGTATAATTGTTTCAAAGAAAACAATAAGTAATGCACTCATCTGCCATGGCCTGTATGAACGCTCACCACGCAAGACTCCATTGCGGAAGAAATGAGACCAAAATTGAACTCTTTGGATGCCATAATACACACAATATTTGGAGGTCACCCAAAAAACAGCCCCCATACCAACAGTGAAGTTCGGCGGTAGGAACATCATGGTTGTGGGTGGGGCGGTTTGTCAGCATACAGTACTGGCAAACTTAATATCATTGAAGGAACTATGAATTGAAAAATGTATCAAGACATTATTGATAAAAATCTGCTGCCATCTACCAGGAGGACAAAGATGATAGGAGAGTGGACATTTCAGCAAGACAATGATCCCAAACAAAAAGCCAAGGAAACTCTCAATTGGTTTCAAGGAAAG
Source organism: Pelophylax lessonae (assembly GCF_965119305.1). NCBI lineage: Eukaryota > Metazoa > Chordata > Amphibia > Anura > Ranidae > Pelophylax > Pelophylax lessonae. The sequence continues at coordinate 556,976,734 of NC_138772.1, forward strand.
AAAATAAAGCTGTTAGTATGACCCATCCAATAGAAAATCTATGGAAAGAATTAAAGATCAGAGTTCATAGAAGAGGCCCACGGAACCTTCAAAATTTGAAGACTGTGTGGAAGAATGGGCCAAAAATCACACCTGAGCAACGCATGAGACTAGGTTCTCCATACAGGTGGCATCTTGAAGCGGTCCCAACAAATGATTTTGTACCAAGTATTAAATACATTTCAGTTAGCGTGTTCAATACTTTTTCCCGGTGTCATTACATTTTATTACACAGAACTTAATTTCAGAATTTACTTGTTTTGGTTTCTTTGTATGTATGGATTGCATGGGTTGTTACAGACATGTGGTGAAAATTTTATGTCAATAGCACTTTCATAAATACACTATATTGTCAAAAGTATTGGGACGCCTGCTGTCAGGGAACTAGCCGCATGAATACGCACGCACGTATTGCAAACGCACGTCCGCTAGGGCGAAGACGTGTGCGTGCTGGCCCACAAAGTGGATGTCCAATCCCAGCACCCTCTGGCCTTTAAAAGGATATCTGTGGCACATGAACATTGCTGACTGGTCTTCAGCTTCCTGTTTCCTGTTTCCTGCTTCCTGTGTTTGTTGCTGCTTCTGATCACCTGTTGATAACCCGGCTTGTTCTTGGATTCCTCTTGTCTCGCTCCCAGCTCTGACCTCGGATTGTTCACGGATCTTCTCTTGTCATCTGCCCTGTGTATGACCCCGGCTTGCCTAACCACGACTCTGCTATCTGATCTGCTGACCTCTGGCTTACTGACCTCTGCTTCTGTCCCCGACTATGCCTTTGGCTGTGCCTTGTCTGCTGTGATCTGCCTTGGTGCCCACCTGCTGTACCCAGCCTGCAGAACCTGCTTCCAGTACTTACCTGTTGATCCTGCCAGCTGCACTCTCCATTACAAACTACTTCCAGCCGTGTGCAGTCTGCAACTACCACAGCACTCCTGGGTCCTAGTGCTCACCTCCTCTGGTGTTCACCTGCAGAGATATATTCCTACCATCAACCCTCATCTGGGGCACAGCTGGCAATTCCTGCTACTTTGGGCTTCGTGCTTCCTGTTACCACCTTCAGGGACACCAAGCACTCAGCCGCAAGGAGAGCCCTCTCGGCATTTCGGCTTCAGGACCAGGTACGTGACAGTACCAGTCAGCCATAAAATGTCTGAAGCCGACAGAGGTGCGTCTCCGCTAGAGGCTTTGTGCCAACAAGTTACAGCCCTCACACAAGCCGTACAGAATTTACAAGAAGGCTATATGCAACTAGAAGGTCGCCTGCACAGCATACCCTCTACGTCCTTTTCTGCTTGCCAGAATACCGCACATGAGGTCTCTGCTCCAGCCTCTGCTGTTTTTGAACGCACCGCTGTCATACCCACAGTAGTGGTACCTCCACCTGAACCAAGGGTCCCCATACCCGAACGTTTCTCCGGGGACCGAAGAAAATTCAGAGCGTTTAAAAATGCTTGTCAGTTATACCTAGCTCTGCAGCCACGGACTTTCTCCCTTGAAACTGTCAAAGTCGGTTTCATCATCTCCTTGCTGACAGAAGAACCTCAATCCTGGGCCCATCATCTTATGGAACAAAGTAACCCAGTCCTAGACTCAGTTTCAGCCTTTTTTGAAGCCATGGCACAGCTGTATGATGACCCCCAGCGAATGGCTTCGGCCGAAGCGGCCCTGCACACACTCCAGCAAGGGAATCGGCCTGTAGAGGACTATACGGTTGAATTCCGCAAATGGTCAGCAGATACAGACTGGAATGAAGCCGCACTCAAGTACCAGTTCCGGCTTGGTCTGTCCGAGGCGCTCAAAGATGAACTGGCCCGGGTGGAAGCTCCCACTACCCTTGAACGCCTTATACAGTTGGCTATACAGCTTGACCGCCGATTACGGGAGCGGCGCTTTGAACGGACTCAATCTTACAAACCTCCAGTAACCACCACTACACCCATGCAATTCGGCCTGTTGCGGCCTTCCCTGACCCCTGAAGAGAGGATCCGCCGGCGGCAAGCCAACCTTTGTCTATACTGTGGCGGTACGGGACATTTCCTTCGAAACTGCCCTGTGAGACCCAGTAAGTTCCTGTCCTCTCGTCCCACATATGCCTCGGTCGCTGGATCCTCCCCTGCTCATATCATCTTGCCTGTCTCACTGCAAGTGGCAGAAGGGGAAGTCAAATTCCGAGCCATTGTTGATTCAGGCGCCTGCAGTTGTTTTCTGGATCTTACATTAGCTAAGAAATTACAGATTCCACTTAGACCTAAAAGACTGAGTCTCACTGTTCACCTGGCAGACGGCACCATTCCCAAGTCGGGGCCCATTACCCAAGAGACTGAACCAATTCTAACGATTACTGACTCTGGACATCAAGAGTTCCTATGTTTCGATGTCCTCTACTCCCCCTTGTTTCCGGTAATACTCGGCCTTCCCTGGTTGAGGGCCCATAATCCCAAGATTGACTGGTCTAAAGGGGAGATCATGTTCCCTTCAGCCTACTGCCAGCAGCATTGTTTCGCTCCTGAACCATTGGACTCTCCCAGCTGCCTGACCGTTCAGGCAGTCTCAGATATCGGTCAGTATGTGCCTACTAGCTATCATGACTTCCTGGATGTGTTCGATAAGAAGAAAGCTGATGTGTTGCCACCTCATCGCTCTTATGACTGTCCTATTGAACTACTTCCAGGTGCAGAAATTCCTTTTGGTCGGATTTTTCCATTATCAGAAATAGAGCTGGAGGCTCTACGACTCTACATAAACGAGAATCTGGAAAAAGGATTTATCCGTCCATCCTCTTCCCCTGCAGGAGCAGGAATCTTCTTTGTTCAAAAGAAGGATCATACACTCAGACCTTGTGTAGATTACAGGGAATTGAATAAAATTACGGTCAAGAACCGCTACCCGCTACCTCTCATACCAGAACTGTTTCAACGATTTCGAGCTGCTCGAGTTTTCACTAAACTGGATCTACGAGGTGCATACAATTTAGTCCGAATTAGAGAAGGCGACGAGTGGAAAACGGCCTTCCGAACCCGTTTCGGACATTTTGAATACCTTGTGATGCCTTTTGGACTTTGCAATGCCCCAGCCACTTTCCAACACCTTGTAAATGACATCTTTAGAGAATTTCTGGATTACTTCCTTATAGTCTATCTTGATGATATTCTCATTTTCTCTGCATCTCTTGAATTGCATCGTGTGCACGTAAAGAAAGTCTTGTCTACCCTCAGGAAACATGGACTCTACGCCAAGGCAGAGAAATGCGAATTTGAGAGACAAACCATCCAGTTCCTAGGATTGATCATATCCACTGATGGTATCGCTATGGACCCCCAAAAGGTGTCTTCCATCCTGGAATGGCCTGCCCCAGTGGATAAAAAAGGAATCCAAAGATTTGTGGGGTTCGCCAACTTTTACAGGAGATTTATTAAAGGGTTCTCATCCATTATTGCTCCCATTACCCAGCTCACACGTCAACATTCCCGATTTCAGTGGTCCCAGGAAGCCCAGGCGGCCTTCAATAAACTGAAAGCTCTTTTCACCTCCGCTCCAATACTTCGGCACCCAGACCCTGCTCTACCTTATGTCTTGGAGGTTGATGCCTCCGAGGTCGCCACTGGGGCAATCTTGTCACAACGTATGGGGCCTAAAGCCTTGCTGCATCCGGTAGCTTTTTTTTCTCGGAAGTTGAGTCAAGCAGAAAGGAATTATGATGTCGGTGATCGGGAGCTACTGGCTATCAAAACAGCCTTAGAAGAATGGCGATATCTTTTGGAAGGAGCTGCCCATCCAGTGATGATATTTACAGATCACAAGAATCTGGAATATCTTAGGACTGCTAAACGCCTTAGGCCTCGGCAAGCACGGTGGGCTTTGTTCTTCTCCCGATTTAATTTTCATATCACCTACAGGCCAGGGTCAAAAAACGGCAAGGCCGATGCACTTTCACGAATGTTTCCAGAGACCCCTGAAATAGCCTCCTCCAGTACCATCCTTTCACCACAAAACTTTTTGTTGTTGCAACCTGATTTAAAATCAGCCATCCAGCAAGCTTCCACTCAGTGTCCGGAGTCTGAAGTTCGTTCCTTGAAAAAACAAGACAATTTTTTCTGGCAAAATAACAAGATCTTCATTCCACAAGAAGCAAGGACCCTAGTCCTGAAGGCATGTCATGACCATCAATTAGCGGGTCATTTCGGGGTACACAAGACCATTGAGCTCATTCAACGATCTTTTTGGTGGCCAGGCCTGAATCAGGACTGTAAGGATTATGTTGGCTCCTGTACTACGTGCCTTCGTAATAAGGGAAGTAACACCAGAGCCTGGGGCCTGCTAAGGCCATTACCAATTCCTGATTTGCCCTGGAAGATGTTGTCAATGGACTTTATAGTGGACCTGCCTCCGGCTGAGGGATTCACATCCATCTTTGTAGTCATTGATCGATTATCTAAGATGTCGCATTTTGTGCCTATGGTGGGCACACCTTCAGCCACAGACACGGCTCAGGCTTTTATTAAAGAAGTAGTGAGACTTCACGGCTTGCCCAAAAGCATTGTATCAGACAGAGGTGTGCAATTTACCTCCAAATTCTGGAGAACCCTTTGCAAAGCTTTAAATATTGATGTCTGCTTGTCCTCAGCCTACCACCCACAAAGCAATGGTCAGACAGAGAGGACCAACCAGACCTTAGAGCAGTATCTTCGGTGTTTCTCCACCTTTTCACAGGACAACTGGGTATCTCTGCTCCCCTGTGCTGAATTTGCCTACAATAACTCAGTGCACGCGGCCACCAACCAAACCCCATTCTGGGCTAACTATGGCTTTCATCCATGCTTTTTTCCAGATTCTCTGCCAGAAACTGATGTGCCCACAGTACAAGATAGATTAACCTCCATCTTTACGAATTACCAGACCCTGCAGGAGGCAATACAAAAGGCCCAGGATGACTATAAAAGGAATTATGATAAGAAGAGAAGGGAGAACCCGGCCTTCAAGGTTGGTGACAGAGTGTGGCTGTCTACGGCCAACCTAAAACTCCCCTGTCCTTCTCGTAAGCTGGGACCAAGGTTCATCGGACCTTTCGGAATTAAAAGAATCATCAATCCTGTGGCTTTCGAACTTTCTCTTCCGCAATCTTACAAAATTCACCCAGTCTTCCATGTGTCTCTTCTTAAACCTGCTGTTCCAGATCGTTTCCCAGGAAGGGAGAACCCACCGCCACCTCCAATTACTGTTGGCGAGGAAACTGAATTTGAGGTGGAAGCAATACTGGATTGCAGAAAGCGAGGAAGACATATTCAGTATCTTGTTAAGTGGAAGGGATATCCACCTGAAGAAAATTCATGGGAGCCTGAGGTAAATATTCATGCCCCCAGGTTACTGCAAGAATTCTTCAACAGAAACCCTGAGAAGGTGTCACGTTTGGGCATCCGGAGGCTGCCCATAAGGGGGGGGCACTGTCAGGGAACTAGCCGCATGAATACGCACGCACGTATTGCAAACGCACGTCCGCTAGGGCGAAGACGTGTGCGTGCTGGCCCACAAAGTGGATGTCCAATCCCAGCACCCTCTGGCCTTTAAAAGGATATCTGTGGCACATGAACATTGCTGACTGGTCTTCAGCTTCCTGTTTCCTGTTTCCTGCTTCCTGTGTTTGTTGCTGCTTCTGATCACCTGTTGATAACCCGGCTTGTTCTTGGATTCCTCTTGTCTCGCTCCCAGCTCTGACCTCGGATTGTTCACGGATCTTCTCTTGTCATCTGCCCTGTGTATGACCCCGGCTTGCCTAACCACGACTCTGCTATCTGATCTGCTGACCTCTGGCTTACTGACCTCTGCTTCTGTCCCCGACTACGCCTTTGGCTGTGCCTTGTCTGCTGTGATCTGCCTTGGTGCCCACCTGCTGTACCCAGCCTGCAGAACCTGCTTCCAGTACTTACCTGTTGATCCTGCCAGCTGCACTCTCCATTACAAACTACTTCCAGCCGTGTGCAGTCTGCAACTACCACAGCACTCCTGGGTCCTAGTGCTCACCTCCTCTGGTGTTCACCTGCAGAGATATATTCCTACCATCAACCCTCATCTGGGGCACAGCTGGCAATTCCTGCTACTTTGGGCTTCGTGCTTCCTGTTACCACCTTCAGGGACACCAAGCACTCAGCCGCAAGGAGAGCCCTCTCGGCATTTCGGCTTCAGGACCAGGTACGTGACACCTGCCTTTACACACACATGAACTTTAATAACATCTCAGTCTTAGTCCGTAGGGTTCAACATGAGTTGGCCCACCCTTTACAGCTATAACAGCTTCAACTCTTCTGGGAAGGCTGTCCACAAGGTTTAGGAGTGTGTCTATGGGAATGTTTAACCATTCTTCCAGAAGCGCATTTGTGAGGTCAGGCACTGATTTGGACGAGAAGGCCTGGCTCACTGTCTCTACTCTAATTCATCCCATAGGTTCTATCGGGTTGAGGTCAGGACTCTGTGCAGGCCAGTCAAGTTCCACCACCCCAAACTCACTTATCTATGCCTTTATAGACCTTGCTTTGTGCACAGGTGGGCAGTCATGTTGGAACAGGAAGGGGCCATCCCCAAACTGTGTGCACAATGTTGGGAGCATGAAATTGTCCAAAATGTCTTGGTATGATGACGCCTTAAGAGTTCCCTTCACTGGAACTAAGGGGCAAAGCCCAACCCCTGAAAAAAAAAAAAAAAAAACCACAGTATAATCCCCCCTCCACCAAATGATTTGGACCAGTGCACAAAGCAATACTTTTGGTAATATAAATGCGTCTCAAAAATTAGAATATCAAAAAGTTATTTTATTTTAGCAATTCAATTCAAAAAGTGAAACTCGTATATTCTATAGATTCATTTCGAACAGAGTGATATTTTAAGCATTTCTTTAATTTTGATTATTATGGCTTACAGCTAGTGAAAACTTAAATTCAGTATCTCAGAAAACTAGAATATTGTAAAAAAGTTGAATATTGTAGACTCATGGTGTCACGCTCGAAGAAGCTAATTAACTCAAAAGGTTTCCTGAGCCTTTAAATTGTCTGTCTGGTTCAGTAGGTTACACAAACATGGGAAAGACTGCTGACTTGACAGTTGTCCAGAAGACAGTCATTGACACCTTCCACAAGGAGGGTAAGTCACATAAGGCCATTGCTTAAGAAGCTGGCTGTTAACAGAATGCTGTATCCAAGCATATTAATGGAGAGTTGAGTGGAAGGAAAAAGTGGGGTAGAAAAAGATGCACAAGCAACAGGGATAACCACAGCCCTGAGAGGATTGTGAAGCTTAGGACGCAACTTGTCAGCTTCGGTCCTAAACTCACTGCTAGGTGCAGCTTATTGATATTCTTGACTGCCTCATTTGGAGTCCCCTCTACGTGCTCAAGATCTATTTTGTTTATAGTGACATACCACCTATTTGGGACTATTATCCTAGGTTATTCTGGACTTGATAGGAGCAGCTCTACAGGTAGGACGTCCCCTGTGCCCTGTCTCTTATACCCTGCAGGTTTATTAGATTTGAATTTTATCCTTGCTGCCTGCACTTGGATGGGTCTTCTCTCGGTTGGTTGGACCTGCTGTGCCCCCATGCCAGCCCAAGACATCGTTTGGGTGGATACTCAATTATATGTAACTACCGTAGGCCCCATTCATGTATCTGGGTCCTGAAGAAGCCAAAAAATTGGAGAAACGGGTTGACCTTACAGGCAATAAGCAAACCCACCTCATCTGAAAAAAAAAAAAATAGATCTTAAGCACATAGAGGTGACTCCAAATGAGGCAGTTAAGAACATCACAAAGCTGCAACTAGCAATGAGCCCAGGATCGAGGCTGTAGGAGTCCTTCAAATTTAGATACAATAGCCATCGTATATGCAACATACGGTCATCAACTGGGCATCTTGCAATAGAACGTGGCGGCCAGTTGATGCCAGTTTGTTGCGTATATGATATTGATGAGGAAAAGGGAAGCAGCCATTTTATTTATCAAATATTTATTTACGATTATCAAACATGGATTTATGATTAAGCAGATATATTGGATGTATATATTGTGAGAAGTCATATTGTATAACAGCTGTTGTATACAAAAGCCATTTACAGCTCCAGCTGTTAAGATTTCTATCTCGACCTTTGAAGATTTGTTAAATTTAACGAACTTGGAAGTTACACGTCTTTGTGAACAACTATTCTGCATTTCAATCAAGATGTGACTTCAAAAGAAACTTTAGATAGATAGGTGCCACCCTCTTCAGAATGTATAAATTGTAATACAAGTCCTTAGGAAGTTAGAGCAATGTTTATTAAGCCAACAGAATGTATGTAACTGAATTGCTCTCCAAACATGTTTACATACATGTTTGTCTAATAAATATAATTTTCAATCTGGCTTCAACAGTCAAAATGTTACTGAAACCCGTGAGTTTTGGGGTTACCCTTACAATGGCTACTTGTAACGCTCCTGCGTTTTTGTTATAGGCTGGATTTACAGCTGCAAAATCTCCACTCAGTAGTCATGTAGAGATGTGTTGAATACCAGATCCAACTCTCCAGGACTCATCACCGTGGGCCTGTCAGCTTCAACATACAGATATATACACACTCAATGAGATGTTCCTGGAGTGATAGGATGTATATGATAGTATGAAGGTGATGTGCTGAAGGGACAGGTGTGAACAGTGACAAGGATGGTAAGCACTTGATAGGTTTGTACAGGAGAGTTCAAGATGGTATTTAGGAATGCAGATAGGTTAGTATCGAGTATGCTAACAGGTGGTGAGGACAGCAGATGATAAATACAGGATAGACTAACCCAGTGCAAGGATAGATAGTAGTAGACAGGAGAGCTAGCAATCTATGCAGCAGTGCAGATGATAGATGGTAGTAGTCTCAAGAGCTAGCAGTCTATGTAACAGTGCAGATGATAGGATAGTATGGATAGGTAGTAACAGTCCTTAATGCAATAGTAGTAGTGTAAGTTATGGAGGTTTCCCCTGCGGGGTACTTATCACTATAGTATAGTAGTAGAAGGGTCCGGTGATGAGGAAGTGATCCAGTAGCGAGATACAGGGATCAGTAGCGAGGTTCGGGTCTGAGGAAGTGATCCTGGTAGCGAGATACAGGGATCTGTAGCGAGGTTCCACAGCGAGACACGCTTGTAAGCATAGATGCAAGGCAGGTTGAACGACCATGTGAGTGAGAACGCCGGCGGTTGAAATAGCCGCTCTGCGGCGCTCAGTGATGACAGCATCGGTCTTAAAGGTGTATGCGCACCTACCAGAAGAGAATGGTGGGACGCATACACGGAATGGAAAGTGGAATAAGGGTACCAGAGGTACCAGAACATTACACTACTCTATCTAAATTTGAAGGACTCCTACAGATTCGATCCTGGGCTCACTGCTAGTTGCAGCTTATTGATATTCTTGACTGCCTCGTTTGGAGTCCCCTCTGTTTGTTATATTATATTATATATATATATATATATATATATATATATATATATATATATATATATATATATATATATACATACATACACATATATACACACACACACACACACACACACAGTGGGTACGGAAAGTATTCAGACCCCCTTAAATTTTTCACTCTTTGTTATATTGCAGCCATTTGCTAAAATCATTTAGGTTCATTCTTCTTCCTCATGAATGTACACATAGCACCCCATACTGACAGAAAAACACAGAATTGTTGACATTGTTGCAGATTTATTAAAAAAGAAAAACTGAAATATCACATGGTCCTAAGTATTCAGACCCTTTGCTCAGTATTTAGTAGAAGCCCCCTTTTGATCTAATACAGCCAGGAGTCTTTTTGGGAAAGATGCAACAAGTCTTTCACACCTGGATTTGGGGATCCTCTGCCATTCCTCCTTGCAGATCCTCTCCAGTTCTGTCAGGTTGGATGGTAAACGTTGGTGGACAGCCATTTTTTAGGTCTCTCCAGAGATGCTCAATTGGGTTTAAGTCAGGGCTCTGGCTGGGCCATTCAAGAACAGTCACGGAGTTGTTGTGAAGCCACTCCTTCGTTATTTTAGCTGTGTGCTTAGGGTCATTGTCTTGTTGGAAGGTAAACCTTCGGCCCAGTCTGAGGTCCAGAGCACTCTGGAGAAGGTTTTTCTCCAGGATATCCCTGTACTTGGCCGCATTCATTTTTCCCTCGATTGCAACCAGTCGTCCTGTCCCTACAGCTGAAAAACACCCCCACAGCATGATGCTGCCACCACCATGCTTCACTGTTGGGACTGTATTGGACAGGTGATGAGCAGTGCCTGGTTTTCTCCACACATACCGCTTAGAATTAAGGCCAAAAAGTTCTATTTTCGTCTCATCAGATCAGAGAATCTTATTTCTCACCATCTTGGAGTCCTTCAGGTGTTTTTTTAGCAAATTCCATGCGGGCTTTCATGTGTCTTACACTGAGGAGAGGCTTCCGTCGGGCCACTCTGCCATAAAGCCCCAACTGGTGGAGGGCTGCAGTGATGGTTGACTTTCTACAACTTTCTCCCATCTCCTGACTGCATCTCTGGAGCTCAGCCACAGTGATCTTTGGGTTCTTCTTTACCTCTCTCACCAAGGCTCTTCTCCCCCGATAGCTCAGTTTGGCCGGACGGCCAGCTCTAGGAAGGGTTCTGGTCGTCCCAAACTTCTTCCATTTGAGGATTATGGAGGCCACTGTGCTCTTAGGAACCTTAAGTGCAGCAGAAATCTTTTTGTAACCTTGGCCAGATCTGTGCCTTGCCACAATTCTGTCTCTGAGCTCTTCAGGCAGTTCCTTTGACCTCACGATTCTCATTTGCTCTGACATGCATTGTGATCTGGAAGGTCTTATATAGAAAGGTGTGTGGCTTTCATAATCAAGTCCAATCAGTATAATCAAACACAGCTGGACTCAAATGAAGGTGTAGAACCATCTCAAGGATGATCAGAAGAAATGGAAAGCACCTGAGTTAAATATATGAGTGTCACAGCAAAGGGTCTGAATACTTAGGACCATGTGATATTTCAGTTTTTCTTTTTTAATAAATCTGCAACAATGTCAACAATTCTGTGTTTTTCTGTCAGTATGGGGTGCTATGTGTACATTCACGAGGAAGAAGAATGAACCTATATGATTTTAGCAAATGGCTGCAATATAACAAAGAGTGAAAAATTTAAGGGGGTCTGAATACTTTCCGTACCCACTGTATATATATATATATATATATATATACCTATTTTGGGACTATTATGTTATTTTGGACGATGGAGCAGCTCTGCGGGTAAAAGCAGGCTAAAAATAAAAAGTAAAACATGTGAGACAGGTAACAAAATCTAAGAAGGCTAAAAAATAGACAGAATAATAAGAATCTTTTCCTTTCTCGTTCTATTCTTACAGTCAGAAGCCTTGTCGTTATAACTATGCAAATAGAAACTTTCCTAAAAAAGACCATTTGCATAGGTGTGGGCATGCCCTTGCACTCCATGCGACAATGCCAAGGTCTAGCATTAGACCTTGGCACCAGTAATTGTACTATGGGATGGGGGTGGTGCACCATCTCCTGCCACATAAAAACCATCAGAGCTCTGTGCAGCTCTATAGGCACAGGGCCTGGAAGGTAAAGTAAAATTAGTGAACTTGGCATTCACCCAAGCACCCTTGCCAGGTTTAAAGAAACACAACCTGGTGGAAGCTCCAAATCACTTAATCCTGGGGACATGAGGGATACAACACCAGGCAAGCAGAGCAACCCCCAATCACCGGGATCACCCTCCCTCTTCATGTTTATACTCGCATGCCAAATTTGGCATCCTGGGTCCCCTGAGGAAAGAAGTTAAGGAAGTTCAACTGATGATAGATGGGAAATACCGGTTTGATTTGAGACCTCTTTTGGAAAGATGGATACTTTGTAGGAATACAGTGCTTTGAAAAAGTATTCACACCCCTTGAAATTTTTCACATTTTGTCATGTTACAACCAAAAACTTAAATGTATTTTTACATGTATTGGGATTTTATGTTATTGACCAACACAAAGTGGCGCATAATTGTGAAGTGGAAGGAAAATGGTAAATGGTTTTCAACATTTATTACAAATACATATCCTAAAAGTGTGGCGTGCATTTGTATTCAGCCCCCTTTACTCGGATACCCCTAACTAAAAATCTAGTGGAACCACTTGCCTTCAAAAGTCACCTAATTAGTAACTAGAGTCCACCTGTGTGCCATTTAATCTCAGTATAAAAACAGCTGTTCTGTGAAGCCCTCAGAGGTTTGTTAGAGAACCGTAGTGAACAAACAGCATCATGAAAGCCAGGGAACACACCAGACAGGTCAGGGATAAAGTTGTGGAGAAGATTAAAGCAGGGTTAGGTTACAAAAAAAAAAAAAAATCTCCCAAGCTTTGAACATCTCACGGAGCGCTGTTCAATCAATCATGGGAAAATGAAAAGAGTATGGCACAACTGCAACCCTAACAAGACATGGCCGTCCACCTAAACTGACCGGCCGGGCAAGGAGAGCATTCATCAGAGAAGCAGCCAAGAGGTCCATGGGAACTCTGGAGGAGCTGCAGAGATCCAAAGCTCAGGTGGGAGAATCTGTCCATAGGACAACTATTAGTCGTGCGCTCCACGAATCTGCCCTTTATGGAAGAGTGAGAAGAAGAAAACCATTGGTGGAAGAAAGCCATAAGAAGCCATGTTTTCAGTTTGCGAGAAGCCATGTGGGGGACACAGCAAACATGTGGAAGAAGGTGCTGTGGTCAGATGAGACCAAAATTGAACTTTTTTGCCTAAAAGCAAAACGCTGTGTGGGGGAAAACTAACACTGCACATCACCCTGAACACACCATCCCCACTGTGAAACATGGTGGTGGCAGTAAAACACCAGGGACAGGGAAACTGGTGAGAGTTGATGGGAAGATGGATGAGGCCAAATACAGGGCACTCTTAGAAGAAAACCTGTTCGAGGCTGCAAAAGACTTGACTGGGGCGGAGGTTCACCTTCCAGCAGGACAATGGCCCTAAACATACAGCCAGAGCTACAATGGAATGGTTTACATCAAAGCATATTCATGTGTTGGAATAGCCCAGGCAAAATCTAGACCTAAATCCAATTGAGAATCTGTGGCAATATTTGAAAATTGCTGTTCACAGACACTCTCCATCCAATCAGACAGAGCTTGAGATATTTTGCAGAGAAGAATGGGCAAAAAATGTCCCTCTCTAGATGTGCAAAGCTGGTAGAGACATCCCCAAAAAGACTTGCAGCTGTAATTGCAGTGAAAGATGGTGCTACAAAGTATTGACTCCGGGGTGGGGAGTGAATACAAAATGCCCCCCCACCACACTTTTCACAGACTTGTAAAAAATATTTTTGAAAACCATTTATCATTTTCCTTCCATTTCACAATTATATGCCTCTTTGTGTTGGTCTATAACATAAAATCCCAAGAAGATAAATTTAAGTTTTTGGTTGTAACATGACAAAATGTGGAAAATTTCAAGGGGTATAAATACTTATTCAAGGCTCTGTATATAATCAAATGAATGACCTTCCTGATGAGAGTAAAAAATATGAAAAAAGGGAGAGGGTGATCCCGGTATGTGATGTGGGGTTGCCTTACCTGCCCAGTGTTGTATCACTCTAAGTCTGGGGTGTCCAACTCAACTTCATCACAGGCCCCATCAGCATTATGGTTGCCCTCAAGGGCTGGTTGAATCTGTAACACTAGAAGTCCAGAGCCAGTCCCCCCACCATCAGAAGTTAGGAGTCCCCCAATCTCTCAATTCAGAATGCACCCCCTTTACCTTGTGCTGCTGCTGGGAAGAACCCAAAAGCTGGGAAGCAACAGGTGCAGGGTTTAGAGGAGCACCTGAGGAGGGCTGGAGTCAGCTGCCGGATTCTGGTGAATGCGGAGACCAGGGGAGGTGGAGACGAGGAGGTCCTGCGGCTGCACAGAAAGGTGCAGGATCTGTAGGAGTCCTGTTCTCTCTGCTGCCGATTGCTGAGACGGGAGAGGGGGGGGGGGGGGAAACAGACGACCTTCACGGAGAAGTGCAGGATCTGGTGGAGAAGAAGTTCTGTCTCTCTCTCTCTCTTGTGCTGACTGCAGAGACAAGGTGGGAGGCGGAGACGAGGGAGGTGCCACAGCTGCAAGAGGGCCACATTAAATGGCCTGGAGGGCCAGACTGAGCCCGCAGGCCTTGTGCTTGACATATGTGTTCTAAGTCAGCGAGTTCTCACATTAATTTTTAAATGTCTCAAACATCTGCTTCTGAAGTGGACTGTGATCCAAGAAACGCATTGGGCCTCCACAATCTGCTTCTGAAAAAGTTGACTGTGAGCCAGGAAATGGGTTGGGCCTTCAAACAGATTACAGTGTGCGATTCCGAGTATGGTCACAAAATAGTTTGATGTATTAGAGCAGCCTTTTTAAACCAGGGTGCCCAGGCACCCTGGGGTGCCTTGGCTAAACGCCTAACATTTGCTCAAAGATTGAATACAAGGCAGCAGGTGGATGAAGCCTGCCTTTTAATTACACAAAGGCACAGATTTTCATTGTTCACCGTTTAGACCTAGTGACTGCCAACCTACTAACAGCCAATGACATGATCAGTTGATAGGAAGGATGTCAGTCACCCACATAGCATGCTTGTTTGACCCTCCCTTGCCTCTCTACATCAGTTTTAGGGTCACATTAGCTGGGTGATGGAGAAAAAACTAAGGAAGAAGAGAAACATTGGCATACTCGTCAGTACCAACTTGCACCTCTAACGTTGGGTGTCCTATGTGTGTGGATGTTGCTGCGTATAAACATTTAGAATAGTTTTTACATTTTAGGATGGGGTGCCTCAAGATTGTCCATAATTTGGGAGGGTGCCTCGAGATTGTCCATCATTGTAAAGGGTGCCTTGACTAAAAAAAAAAAAAAGTAGAAAACACTATTAGAAGATCTTACATAGATTTCATCTGACTCCGACTAGACTGCATAGGGCTTTTCCTAGTACTCCAGCGACTTGTTGGCGCTGCGGCGCTGTTGACCCCACCTATACGCATATGATCTGGCATTGCCCGTCTCTGGTAACATACTGGACCGTGGTTCTGGACTTTGTGAATCGGGTGACCACCATCCGTGTGCCTTTCAAGCTTGATTACTGCATCCTGGGACTTGTGAAGGACCTAACCCACTCTGTAGCAACTCGCACTCTTCTGGGTCTCTTGCTGTTCTACACGAGGAAACTGGTGGTCCTTAGATGGCGGAGGCCTGATGTGCCCACTCTTTCCTCGTTGAAGATCTTGGTAAACTTGGTGATTCCTCTATATAAAGCGACATATACCAACAGAGGTTGTCCGCAGAAATTTCTGAAGGTTTGGAATATTTGGCAGAAGACTAACGAAACTGCTAATGATGTTGTGGACCCTGGGGGGGGGGTGAATCCAGGACCTTGATTCTTGAGGTTCTCTTCTCCTAATGGACGAAGGAGGCCGGGTATGTGCCGCCCTTCTAGTCTCCTGGGAGTCCCACGGTGAACGGACTGTCACTTATTGCACGATCCTTCCATGGTGAAGCACGATCCTCTGTGGTGGTTGGGTGCAGCCTTGTTTGGGGAAGGTTTTTCTTTTTTTGTTCTTGTGACTTGTTGTATTTTGTATTGTTGAGCCAGGGTATGCCCAACGGCTATGTTTTGCATGTTGTTCTCTTTAAAATAATAAAAATTTTCAAAAAAAAAAAAAAAAAAAAACACTATTAGAGAAACTGATATGATAGTTGGAGATAATGAGACACTATAATTTTTGTAATAAAGTTATAAGAATTTTAAATCAATGCTGTAAACTGTGCCTAAAAAATCCCATAAAAAATAAAGATATATATATATATATATATATAAAATGAAAAGAGATGTGGCACATTGGTAGCCAACTTTTCTATAGGGTTCTAACTGGGTGCAAATGTTTTCCAGTTATACCATTATGGCTTCAAATCCCTAAATATGTTTAAAAGGGCAAAAGACGATGCCCCTCTATTCCTATTTGGGCAGCTCATCCCAGTAGTAAGGATTATTGTTTGTTTTAATAATATAGTTTATATGGTTGATGGTTTGACACTTTGAAGGTCCTGAATGGCGCATTAAAGCTTTTTTCCAATATCAGATTCATCTATGTATATCCTATTTTACTCTGAAACAATGCTCTTGGACTACATTGCCTAAAGGGATGCATAAATTCACATGGATTGTGATTAAAATGCTATGAATGCAATACAATACAGGTTGCTTACTGTGTCTTTCTTGGCCAGGCCTTTCATTTGTTAGTTACCTTTGCAGTCAAGATGACAAGGTCCTGATGAAGCTATCAGCGAAACGCGGCAACCTCTATCACGCCTGCAAAGTATATTGATGGTGTTGTTTCACCATTGCGCTTTTTTGGCTGGCATAGTTATATGGCCAATGGCACAGGATACTGTAAACTCTGTTTTTATCTATTGTTCTTTTATAAATATCTGTAATAAAATAACTTTTTATACATATATATTGTGCAATCGTTTCTTTCTGGTACCAGTGAATTCCCATCTGGTTAGGGCCTCTTTCACATGGAGCGGACCGTATTGTGATCCGCTCCGGCACTTTTTTTTTTTTTACAGACTCGGATGACACTTGTGTCATCCGGTCCGCATATCATCCCATCCGTTTGCGGATGATATACGGACATAATGTATATCTATGGGATTGCGGATGTCAGCGGATGACACAGCTGACATCCGATTTTGCGTCCTTTCCGTTTTTTAAATGGAAGAAAAATAGGGTTCTGTTCCGTTCCAAAAAACTGAAAAGAACTGAAAGAACGCAAATCGGATGTTAGCGGATGGTCATCCGCTGACATCCGCCATACCATTGACAAGCATTATGGCCGTATATCACCCGCAAACGGATGGGGTGATATACGGACATACGGAACGCCCGTGTGAAAGAGGCCTAGGTTTTTTTTTTCTTTTTGCACAGATCTAAGATGTATTATTTGCCAAAACCTTAAAGCGTAACTCCACTTTTGTTGAGAAAAAAATATTTCCTTCTGGGTGATCTCTGTACATTGTTAATCCCAGTCCATAAAAGTCTCTAGTAGAGGTTAAGTAGAGAAGGTCATCCAACACCAGTGAATAGGTGGAAAATGCTTCATCAATCACCACAACCAGCCAATCTCACACCTTGCTGTCACTTACGTAACAATGCCAATCACAGCTGCACCCTGCACAAAGATTTTTCCAGCTCGCGGGACCACAATCTAGGTGCCAGCATGCTGAGTGCGATTGCCACTGGGCTAATTAAGCAATTAACCCTTTAAATGCCACCACCCCATTTGGTCCGAGCGGGAGGAAGCTCATAATTCTAGGAATATCGGTTATAATTTTAGAATAATTGTCTGTAACACACACTGTCACCACAGACAGGTATGTTCATAGGATTTATTCTATACAGTAGCACTCTTCAAGAGACAGGTTCTTTGTTAGCTTCCATTAGGAGCTTAAGGACAAGGTTAACGCTTTTCAAAATATGGTTTTAATAATGAAACAGGTCAAAGTTGGTGCAAATAAAATATTTACAGAAAAAAGGTGTTTTAAAAAAGGAAAAAGAGCAATTCAGCAATAGAAAAATAAGGTAGAATGGAGGAGGAAGAATACAATCTCCTGGGTGTTATCAGAGTTAAGTCAATGAGCCAAATGTTATCGGTTCTCAAACTTGACAAATGTTCCTGCTTTGATGGTACCATGAGAACTCTCTCAACTGGTTAGGCATCTCCCTTTTTCTCTGGGATCAAAGGGGTGTTGACAGATGCCCCTGACCAATAAAATGGAGTGTCCATTGGCTGTCCTAGGTTTATGACAATA
This sequence comes from Pelophylax lessonae, assembly GCF_965119305.1. Lineage (NCBI taxonomy): Eukaryota > Metazoa > Chordata > Amphibia > Anura > Ranidae > Pelophylax > Pelophylax lessonae. The sequence goes on from NC_138772.1 coordinate 556,994,660, forward strand.
TCAGGTCCCTCCTCTATGGACAGTTTTATACCACTATTTATATCTTCCAATATGTACCGATGCATTCCTGAAACTGATAGATTATTGTTCAGCATTGAATTTCGCGTCCAGGGATGGGATACTAAACACAGGGTAGCTCAGATAAACTTGTCACTCAGGGAATATCTGACAGCTATCTTCCCTTCTATATGTGCTAGTGTGGTCATGTATGGCCTTAATTCGTTCAGTACAACATTTCTCATCCAAATATATACTTATTATTAATGTGTCAATTTCCTGTCTGAGTTTATGAATAGTGTGTGGATTTGTTAAGTTTTGAATTGGGCAGAGCTCTACGATTGCCTTTTAAGATCCCCATTAGTTCTGGGTATCCTTAATGGATTTGGTCATAGTTTACGATAGGCCTGAACAGCAGAAACAGACATCCTGCCAGGACTCAATTAGCTGTTTACAGCTCTGTACAGGCCTAAGCGCTGGTTTCTGATGTCCGAATTGAGATAATGATTTAACAACATGGCCGCTTGCTACAGCTTTTCGTGTGTCCAGTACGTGATATCATTACAGTCAGTACACATTCTGTGCACAAAAAACCTCCACGAAGCGATATTGCATTTTCAGAAAATTACCGACCCTGCAGCCCTAATGAGGAAAGCTGCTGGGCCTGCATCCCTTTAGACTTGTTCCTATTGGGATTATCTCATCAAAAATGACATTTTTGTTGCAGGGGGGTGCCAGAAATCTGACTTGTATCTTAGGCAGAATTCTGGGAAAATTGGGGAGCCAATCACACAAGCAGGAAATGAGGTTTCTGGGGGTGTGGTCAGTATACATTCTGTGTATAGAACAGCTCCAGGCGGCCATATTGCATTTTCAGAAAATTACAACAGCTGCAGATTAAAAAGGAAAACGGAATTTTTGTAAAATCTTACCTGTAAAATTCCTTTCTCTGAGTCCTCCGACAGTCGCCGCCTCTTCATATTCGTCACATATGGGGTATTAGACTTTGCTCCGAAGGAGTAGCTAGGCAACAGAATATGTTAACAATAAAGCTTTAACATATCCCACCCTCAAGGGGTGGTCCCCTCAGTCAATACCCTCCTACTTCCTGCAACCATATCTCAGTTTTAGTGGAATAGCAGTAGAGTATACATTCAAACCCCAAAAGAGGGGCGGGGGCGGCGACTGTCGGAGGACTCAGAGAAAGGAATTTTACAGGTAAGATTTTACAAAAATTCCGTTTTCTCTTACGTCCTCCGACAGTCGCCGCCTCTTCATATTCGTCACATATGGGGACGTCCCAAAGCAGTGCAAACATGAGGGGTGGGAAACGCATCCGCGCCGAAAGGCAACGCAGTCTCCACATCAAAGAAAGGAACCTTACCAAAGGAAGGAAACCAGCTGGGCAACAGCAAAAATAAGTGCTCAACAGGAGCAACAACCCAGGAAAAGACAAAAAACCAGGGGATACAAAACTTATCCCAACAGCCAGGAGTCCCCAACAAGGGACCCTAGGGAACAGCCGCACTAAGAACCTTGCGGCCAAAGGAAGCATCCGCCGATGCCTGAACATCTACTTTGTAGAATCTTGTGAAAGTGTGTACGGTCGACCAAGTCGCCGCCTTACACACCTGGGCTACAGAAGCCCCATGACGACAGGCCCAAGACGTACTCAGAGATCTAGTAGAGTGCGCCTTCACAGGCACAGGGGGAACCTTCCCCTGCAAGGCATAGGCCTGTTCAATGGTCTGCCTGATCCATTTGGCAATGGTAGAGGCGGAAGCCGCCATGCCCTTCCGAGGACCCTCTGGAAGAACAAACAAGGAGTCCGTCTTTCGAAAAGACTCAGTCGATTTAAGGTAAACCCTAATCGCCCGAACAACATCCAGAGAATGCAATCTCACCTCCTTTGGATGTTTAGGCTTCGTGCACAACGAAGGCAAAACAATATCCTCGTTAAGATGGAATTCCGAAACTCGTTTCGGCAGAAAAGAAGGATTAGGTCGCAAGACCACCTTATCCAAATGAACAACCAGGTACGGAGACTTGCAGGACAAAGCCGCCAGTTCCGACACTCTGCGAGCCGAAGTGATCGCCACCAAAAAGGCGACCTTTTTGGACAACATAGACAACGAGATCTCCCTGATCTGTTCAAAAGGAGCACGTTGTAACACAGACAGGACTAGATTCAAGTCCCAAGGGGGCAAAGGATCCCTCCTAGGAGGAACCAGATGCCGCACACCCTGAATAAAAGTGCCAACCAAGGAGTTGGAAGCCACGGGACGTTGAAACAGAACGGCCAGCGCAGACACCTGACCCTTTATCGTAGCCAGCGCCAAACGCTGATCGACACCCGTCTGAAGGAAAGACAGCACACGGGAAACCGAGTACGTGCGGGGTGAAAACCCCCTGGACTCACACCAGGCAAAATAGGCCTTCCAAGTACGGTAATAAACCTTTCCCGAGGAAGACTTCCTCGCGTTGATCAAGGTATGAACAACCTCTGGAGAGAGACCCTTCTCCTTCAGGACCTCGGTCTCAACAGCCAGGCCGTCAAAGCCAGCGACTGTAAAGCAGGATGGTAAATCGGTCCTTGAGACAGTAGATCGTCCCGAAGAGGCAGACGCCAGGGGGCGTCGACCGCCAGATTCACGAGGTCTGCGTACCAGGACCGGCGAGGCCAGTCCGGTGCCACAAGAATCACCGTGCTGCGTTCCGAGTGTAACCTGCGAAGGAACCGGGACAGCAACTGAATCGGTGGAAACGCGTACATCAGCCTGTACTGATGCCACGGGGCCACTAACGCGTCCGACGCGTCTGCCCGAGGGTCGCGCGTCCTTGCCACGAACCTCTTCACCTTGTAGTTGAGGCGAGACGCGAACAGGTCCACATCTGGAAGACCCCACTTCGCGCACAACATCTGGAAGACAGCCGGGTGGAGAGACCATTCCCCCTGATCCAGGGTCTGGCGACTCAGATAGTCCGCCTGCCAGTTCTCCACTCCTGGAATGTGAACCGCCGTTATCGCCGGGACATGAGTCTCGGCCCAAGACAGAATGTCGGCCACTTCTCGAGCCGCTCGGGCACTCCTGGTGCCCCCTTGGTGGTTGATGTAGGCCACCGCCGTGGCATTGTCCGTCTGCACCCGAACCGGGCAGCCCTGCAGCCGGTCCGTCCAGCGATGAAGACAGAGCCTTATCGCACGCAATTCCAGAATGTTGATCGGGAGGGAAGACTCCCCCTCCGACCAGGTCCCCTGGGCGGACAGAACGCCCAGAACACCACCCCAGCCCGACAGGCTGGCATCCGTGGTGATTATCGTCCACGAGATCGGACGAAACGACTTGCCCCCGGACACCAACGGGGACTGGAGCCACCACAGAAGGTTTTCCCTGGTGCGATGACTCAACGAGATCTGAAGATCCAGAGATCGAGGTCGCCCGTCCCACTTGGACAAGATCTCCGCCTGGAGACCCCGCGTGTGAAACTGCGCGAAAGGAATCGCCTCGAAAGCCGAGACCATCAATCCCAGACATCTCATACACGTCCGCAGAGACTAGTTCGGAACGTCCCTGAGGGACCTGACTTCCTCCTGAAGAGTCCTGAGTTTGTCTTCCGGCAGGAAGACCTTCGCCTGCACCGAGTCCAGTATCATTCCCAGATAGGGAAGACGAACCGACGGACTCAGTGTCGACTTTGGAACATTTATCGTCCAACCGAACTCCTGCAGAGTTTGCATCGTGACAGACAGGTCCTTCTCCAGACCCTGACTGGTCGCAGACCGAATCAGAATGTCGTCCAGATACCCCAGGACAGAAATGCCCTGGGCTCTCAATAATGCCAGAACCGGTGCAAGCACCTTGGTGAAGACCCGCGGAGCCGAGGCGAGCCCAAAGGGCAACGCCACGAACTGGTAGTGATCCTCCGCAATGGCAAATCGAAGGTATCTCTGATGACCCTCGAATATGGGGATGTGAAGATACGCATCCTTCAAATCGATGGAGGCCATGAATTCCCCCGGAACCAGGGCAGCCACCACCGAGCGCAGGGATTCCATGCGGAACTTGCGAACCCGCACAGAGCGGTTCAGAGCTTTCAAGTCCAGAATTGGACGAACCTTGCCCTCCTTTCTGGGCACGGTGAACAGATTGGAATAAAACCCCCGAAATCTGTCCCGATGAGGCACCGGAACCACCACTCCCTGAGCCCTCAGGTCCCGCACCGCCAGGTGCAGATCCCGCAGGCGCTCTGGAGACAGTTGTAGATTTGAGGGAAAAAATCTGCTCTCTGGCCGAGAGAGAAAACTCGATCTTGTAACCAGATCGAACGATTTCCAGAACCCATCTGTCCCGCACACGGGCCAACCAGGGCTGAAGAAAACCGAGCAAGCGTCCCCCCACCCCAAAACTGGGTGAGGGCGCCCCTTCAGGCCGAACTGTTATGGGCCGCAGGTCCGGATTGGCCGGACTTCTGTTTCCCAGACCAGGGTTTCTTCTGAGAGCCCTGGCCCTTGAACGGTTTGCCCTTGTAGTGCGGCCGAAAGGCACGAAAGGACCCCTGAGGGGGCCGAAAATGAGCATGCTTCTTCCCAGAAGCCCCCTTAGCCTTGGGGAAATGGGGCAAGAGAGTGCTCTTACCCCCGGTAATCCCCTTAATCAACACATCCAGGGACTCCCCAAAAAGGCGAGACCCATCATAAGGCAGATTGGCTAAGGTTTTACGTGAAGATTGGTCCACCGACCAACATTTCAACCAAACCAGGCGGCGAGACAACACCGCCACGCTGTGCACACGCGCGGCCAACGGAATCAGGTCCAGGTCCGCATCACACAGATACATGACACCCTGGTGGATCTGATCCACCATATCCAGGGTCGCCGCCGAGGCCGAATCGGCCACTAGGACGCGCCTAAGCATCTGCGTCCAACTTGCGATCGCCTGGGCCGCCATGAGAGAAGCAAACAGAGCCTTAAGCATAGAACCCGTAACAGAATAAGTATGACGGGCAAGAGACTCCAGTCTCCTATCCGTGGCATCACGGAAAACAGGGGATCCCTCTGCAGGGATCGCAGTGGCTTTGTTCAAAACCGCAATAGCATGATCCACTGGCGGAGGCACACACCACCGTTCATCAGTGGCAGGCGAGAAAGGATAACGCAGCTTAAATTTACTTGGTACCGCAAAAGGCTTGCGCAAATCGCGCCATTGGTCCTTAACAGCGCGCTGAAAATCAGCATTGCAGGGAAAAACCTGCGGCGTCCTGCGTTTTCTCTGCGTCCCATAAGCCGCCAAGGCAGCTGGGGGACACACCTCGTCCTGCAAACGTAGCGTCTGCTTAATGGAAGCAATCAACTCATCCATGATTGCAAGCTCTTCAGGCGAGCCAGGGGGAGAATTATCAACCCCCTCAACTTCAGCCTCCACCTCAGACCCCACTAGATCAAGAGAGGAGCGGGACCCCGATAGGGGGGTCCCCGCCAGAACAGCCCCATCACCTTCACCCTCAGAATCAGAGGACAGAGCAACTCTGGGCCGTTTAGTAGATTGAGCAGCCACCAGCATTTGCACCTGTGCAGCAAGGCCAGCCACAATAGTGGCCAAATCCCCCCCTGGGGGGGAAACAGCGGTCCCCTGGCTTTCCACCAATACTGTGGGAAACTTGCCCTCCTGAGAATCCATTGCCCCTGTATGCCAGACAACCAAGGGTTAACTGCCCCCTTACAGCAAGCGCGGCAAGCGCAGCCCACCGCACCACACTCAGGCACAATGAGACCCCCACAGGGAATATACAGACTGAATACAGGCAATGGAACACAGGAATAGAAGGATAAAACCTGAGGAGACTCCGCTGCTGCCTCGATCGGTGCTTCCAGGAGAGAGGAAGTGATGCTGCCAGGGCGCTCTATGTAAGCCTATGGAGGCTACAAGAAAATGGCCGCCGTGCATGTAAACCATGCGGCCGGAGCGGGCGTCGGTAAAATGGCGCCGTTTGGCGCCGAAATCGCCGCTCCACAGTGCATAAAATCACACACAATATTATCCCATAATATGGATACATGTTAGATCGCCGCAGCGATCGCTGTATATGCCCCAACATGCCATTAAAAACATGCCCCACAGCACACAGCTCCTCACACTGCCCAGCCTGACATACTCAGTGTCATACAGCTCCCCCCCCCCTGCAGCCCACAGCATGCAGCCGAGATATAGGGAGACAAGCAGTGTGATTAAAGGCAGGTTACACAGTCCCAGACTGAGACCCCCCCCAGACAGACAGGTCCCCACATAGATACACTTACCTCACATGGCGTGGGGAACCCGCACAGGCGAACAAGCCGCTGCACATGAGGCAGGGAGAGTCGCAATTCAAGACGCACACAATGGCGGTTCAGAAACCGCACAGCGTCCGGTGAGGTAGCCACCTCACCAATCATCCCTGCACCGAACAGGGATGGGTCGTTCACCGTGCCAGGAGCGTTACCTGGCTGAACGCTCGATGGCAGACTGGGAAGCCACTGACCCACGACCTGCGACCAGGGGGATCAGCCCGAGACCCAGTCCGCATGATCCTCTTCGTCCGAAGAACTAACTAATGCTGACAAAAATAACAGCTAAGTAAAGGTAGAGAGAAAACTCAAACAAAATATCAAAAAGAAGAAAGAGTCTGGGACAAAAAGTCCCAGCACAGAGAGAGCCAGCCACTCCTGACAAGCTAGACATTAAAACTGAGATATGGTTGCAGGAAGTAGGAGGGTATTGACTGAGGGGACCACCCCTTGAGGGTGGGATATGTTAAAGCTTTATTGTTAACATATTCTGTTGCCTAGCTACTCCTTCGGAGCAAAGTCTAATACCCCATATGTGACGAATATGAAGAGGCGGCGACTGTCGGAGGACGTAAGAGAAAGGTAATTTTTTAATAACATTCAATTACAATATGATTGGTGTTGCAATTGTATACGTTATATTGTTTTTTCATTATTTGCTATTTCCCCCCCCCCCCCCCCCGAGAGTGGAGTTAACCTTTAAAATTAAACTACCCCCCTGTACCCCACAGACGTGCCCCCCCCCCCACGGTTAGCAGACTTATGATGTACCCACCCTGTACCCCACAGATGTGCCCCCCCACGGTTAGTAGACTTGTAATGTACCCCCCTGTACCCCACAGATGTGCCCCTCCACAATTAGTAGACTTGTGATGTACCCCCCCGTACCCCATAGACATCCCCCTCCACAGTTAGTAGACTTGTGATGTACCCTCCCGTACCCCACAGACGTGCCTCCCCACGGTTAGTGGACTTGTGATGTACCCCCCCCCCCCCGTACCCCACAGACATGCCCCTCCACAGTTAGTAGACTTATGATGTACACGAAAATTAAAACCCAGCACTGAAGAATAAAAGGACGTAACCAGCTTCATGACAAAACAACTGAACGGGTCTTCAGAGATTACAAGACAATCCATGTGATCGCTCTCAGAAGACTGATCTCCTATGACTACAAAGAGCACCACAAACAGTCAGTTCTCAGAATAAATATCAACTACACCAATCATAAGACAAAGTCCCAAGGGCAAACTGTTGCAACCAATCACAAGACAGAACACAGCAGACACGGGTGTTAAATATGGTAAAAAAAAAAAATCCCTTATAACCAACCTACTCCCATCTGCAGTATTAAGGCTGTCACACACAATCAGAATATTGTAGTACAAGATCACAACAGTTCACGCAAAATTATCCAAAAGGGACAAACATGATACCAGAACGTACAATGTTCGTTTAATCAGTACAGTATTCGTCCAAAAAAAAATAAAAAAAAATTGGAGAACCAAGACCAATTATGCTCAGAAACGACAGAATACATTACATGACTTCCAAAGCTGTCCTCTGTGGCATGAGAATTTTCTTATCTACTTCAGCTCCCACTTGAATTGTTTACTCTTGGACTCCGCCCAGACCCATTGTGTACGCAATGCAAGAGAGCTAAGGGGGACCCGATACATCTCCTTTGGCGGTCCCCAAAGTTGCACCGCTTTAGGACTGGCATAGTAAACACCAATAACCACTTCTGGACCGGAAGGTTTTACCTTCCTTAATGACCAGGCCATTTTTTTTTTTTTTTTTGCGATACAGTACTGCGTCGCTTTTACTGACAATTGCATGCTTGTGAGACGTTGTACCCAATTAAAATTGATGCCCTTTCTCCCCCCCCCCCCCCACAAACAAAACTTTCTTTTGGTGGTATTTGATCACCTCTGCAGTTTTTCTTTGCGCTAAAAACAAAAAAAGACTGACAAAAAAAAAAAAAAAAGTTTTACTTTCTGCTATAGAAACGCATCCAATAAAAAATAAATAAATAAAATAAATAAAAATGCTTTATCAGTTTAGGCCAAGTTATATTCTGCTACATATTTTTGGTGCAAAAAAAAAAAATCCAAATTCCAAAAAAGCGTATATTGCTTAGCGCAACAGTTCTAGCATCTACAAACTATGTGATAGATTTATGGACTTTTAATTTTTTATTTTTTTTATTAGTAATAGCGGTGATCAGCGATTTTTAGCGGGACTGCGGCAGTCAAATCTGACATTAAGTGACATTTTATGGAGACCAGTGACACCATTACAGTTCAGATCAGTGCTAAAAAATATGCAGGTTACTGTATAAAATGACTATGGCAGGGAAGGGGTTAACACTAGGGGTGATCAAAGGGGTTAGGTGTGCTTTCTAACTCTGTTGTGGGAATAGACTTGACAGCAGGAAGAGAGAGATCTGTGTTCCTGATTAGTAGGAACACAAGATCTCTCTCTTCCTGCCTGACAGAATGGCGGTCTCCCTTGTTTACATAGGCAGACCCGCTGTTCTGTCATTCTCCTGAACAACTGCCCTCCCCAAGAGCCTTTCTACAAAATCACGTAAAAAGGTATGTAATTTTGCGCTTAAGGGCCACCCTGCCAAAGTAAATGTACGTGGGGCACACTTGTATAAAGTACTCGAAACCCATACTTGAGTAAATGTACAAGTGCTCTATCAAAAAGTGACTTGAGTAGAAGTGCTCTATCAAAAAGTGACTTGAGTAGAAGTACTAAAGTATTCAACATTTTTTGTACTTAAGTATTGCAAGTAGTTTTCTTTTAAATTTTGCTAATCAAGTACTGAAAGTAAAAGTACAAGTACTGTGTTATGTAGTTATTAAAGAAAGAAGTCAAAAGTTTGAACATCATATTGTTTTTTATTATTTCAAATGATTAACCTAAAGGACAATCACAATTCCTTTGGCTGTAACTTTCCTTGGTTGGGGGGGGTTCTCTTTCCCCTTAGGGCTCTTTCACACGGTCCGCCTCCGTGGATCCCCCGCTGAGCCGGCGGATGACAGCTCCGTCTCCGCTTGCAGTGCGGAGAGGGAGGTGTCACAGCCCCCGCTGCTCTCTATGGGGAATCGGATGAGAGCAGACCACCTGTCCGCTCTCATCCGATCCCATCCGATCTGATCCCCAGGACGGATGGAAAATAGGGTTTCCATCCGTCCGCATTTCACGGACAGGATCGGACAGCGGGTGTCAGCGGACATGTCACCGCTGACATCCGCTGCTCCATAGGGCTGAATGGGGCATCCAATCAGATCCGCCTAAAAAACTGACAGGCGGATCTGATCGGACCGCCCGTGTGAAAGAGCCCTTAACAGCAGATATGTAGACCATTTTATTTATACATACAGTAGCATTTATTTTCGTATGCGCTGATTTACACATGACATAATACACATTTTTTTGAACTTCATGAAACCTGCCATCTACTGTTCTGGCAGTGGTAATTTTTATAATAGTAACGAGTAACTATGCAGCACAAAAAAAAAAAATTATCAGAGTAGAAGTATTGAAATCATTGAAAAAAATGTAGTGAAGTAAAAGTGGAAGTAGGAGAAAAAAACTCTACTCTAGGAAAGTACAGATACCACCTTTCGGTACTTAAAGTACAGTAGTGAAGTAGTTCTACTTAGTTACTATACATCTCTGACGTAATTGTTTTCTTCTTATTTGTTACCGGAAAAGTAAAAGGCATAATGTGCCAGTATGCATCGCACATAATGTGACACCTCCAAACAAAAAGCCCTCGTCGTCCCTGCTGGAGGCCACATCCATCTTCCACAACCATCTTCATCCGTCTTCCACAACCATCTTCATCCGTCTTCCACAACCATCTTCATCCGTCTTCCACAACCATCTTCATCCGTCTTCCACAACCATCTTCATCCGTCTTCCACAACCATCTTCATCCGTCTTCCACAACCATCTTCATCCGTCTTCCTTCCCGAGTCCACGGACTCTGGCTGTGTGAGTGGCCGGAGGCGCGTAACGTCACTCCCGCGTATGCGCACAGGAGCAGTCGGTCACGGCACAAGGCTCTGAAGAAACGGCACGGGTTGCTATACCAGTAAATATCTCCTCAACTGTGAAAGTTTAGGAGATTTTTACAGCACCTATTAGGTAAACACACAAGAGGGGTTTACAACCTCTTCATTTTCAATATGAGACTGGCATGCAAAAATATAAACCAAAAAACAGACCAAAATTCTCATCCTGTGTACCAGGCTTTAGGGTGATTTTATCTGATGTACAATGGCTGGAAGAATAGACGCACAACACTTCCTCTTCCTCATAAACTTTGTTACCACAAGGACCAGAAGAGGAAGATATGGGTTCAGTGATTGCTGGTTTCCATGAAGGGCTTCAGGTGCCGTGAATGCGAATTCAAAAATACACGAGCTGTGAAAACCTATACAATAAAATGGAGCATTCAGAGACCTGATCCAAGTGAGTGACGTTCCAAATTAGAGGGGAGTTGACTGCAACCATGCAAAGATCACGCAGCGTCATCCTTGGGTGAACATATGTGTGCTTTCGACTGTACACAGCGTTATCCCTTGCACCCAGCAATTACCCATTCAGAGTGAAACTTTGGTGGTGCCCCAATGATGTCCCGGTGGTGCCCCAATGGGTTCAATGATGTCCCATAGTGAGCCCGAGATAGGTCTACCTAGGTCTACCTACGTCCAACCTAGAGGAGCCGTCAAGCCTAAACCATTCACTGACTGATGCAGATTTAATAGCGGAATTAGACAATATTATCAGTAGGTCCCTGACCGACACCGCCTTGTGGGGTAGTATGGAAAAAAAATCATGCCATTGGCTGAGGTGGATTTGTTCCAGGCAAATTCTTTTTCCAAGGACAACACATGCATATTCCTCCACAACGTATGTTTGTACAATCAGAGGTCAGTGGCACCAGATCGAGAGGCACAGGATTCCACTTATTATGTTGTAACAGAAGATCACACTGCAACACGGGATAGGCATGCACAGGATCCAGATTAATACACTGCAACACGGGATAGGCATGCACAGGATCCAGATTAATACACTGCAACACGGGATAGGCATGCACAGGATCCAGATTAATACACTGCAACACGGGATAGGCATGTACAGGATCCGGGTTATTACACTGATAGGCACACAAAGGAACCGGATTATTACACTGCAACACGGAATAGGCATGCACAGGATCCGGATTATTACACTGCAACACGGGATAGGCACGCACAGGATCCGGATTATTACACTGCAACAGGGGATAGGCATGCACAAGAGAGCTTATTACACTGTAACAAGGCTTTCAATTTATTAATTGTAGACAAGGATCGATGTGCACAGGATGCAGATTACATTGTTAACAAAGGATCCAATTTATTACACTGTAACATAAGGATCGGTAGACACAAGATGCAGCTTAATACATGGTAACACAAAAGATCAGTGTTTTGCACATGATGCACCTTACTGACAATCCCTTCACTGGCTTCCCCTACCCCACCATACAAAAAAATCCAAAATACGAACCACAACATACAACGCCATCCACAACATCGCCCCCAGCTAAATCACCAACCTCATCTGCAGATCATCACCCAAATCTTCCTCTCATCCTCCTCCCACACTCACCTTCAGGACTTCTCCAGAGCCTCTCCCATTCTCTGGAACTCCCTGCCCCAGAATGTCTGGTCAGCCCCTACCCTGTCCGCCTTTAGGCGATCCCTAAAAACTCACTTATTCAGGGAAGTCTACCCCAACCTAAAAACTGTACCAGAGTTACCCCAATCAGATAATCCCCTGCAGCTATATTACCTTTTGTACCCCCCCCCCCCAGACTGTAAGCTGAATGAGCAGGGCCCTCTTATTCCTTCTGTATTGAACTGTATTGTAATGGTCACCCTTTATATTGTAAAGCACTACGCAAACTGTTGGTGCTAAATGAATCCTGTGTAATAAAGTACATTGTAACACAAGATCGGTGTACACAGGATGCAGATTATTACATTGTAACAAAGGATCCAACTTATTACATTGTAACACGAGGATCGGCATACACGCAATGCACCTTATTACACTATAAATGCGAGGATCAGCAAACACAGCATGCAGCTTATTACTTTGTAACACACGGTCAGTGTGCACAAGATGCAGCTTATTAAATTGCAACAAACGATCTAACGTATTACATTGTAAACACAAGGATTGGCATACATGGAATGCAGCTTATTACATTGTAATGATGGATCCAACTTATTACATTGTAACACAAGTTAGGTGTGCACAGGATGCAGATTACATGGTAACACACGGATCCAACATATGACATGGTAACACACTAACCCGACGTATGACATGGTAACAAAAGAAAACCCAACGTATGACATGGTAACACACGAACCCAACGTATGACATGGTGACACACGAACCCAACGTATGACATGGTGACACAAGGAAACCCAACATATGACATGGTAACACACAAACCCAACGTATGACATGGTGACACATGGGATCCAACGTATGACATGGTAACACATGTGATCCAACGTATGACATGGTAACACATGGGATCCAACGTATGACATGGTAACACATGGGATCCAACGTATGACATGGTAACACACGATCCAACGTATGACATGGTGACACATGGGATCCAACGTATGACATGGTAACACATGTGATCCAACGTATGACATGGTAACACATGGGATCCAACGTATGACATGGTAACACATGGGATCCAACGTATGACATGGTAACACACGATCCAACGTATGACATGGTAACACACGATCCAACGTATGACATGGTAACACACGATCCAACGTATGACATGGTAACACACGAATCCAACGTATGAAATGGTAACACAGGAGTTAGCATACACGGAATACGGCTTATTACATTGTAACAAAGGATCCAACGTATTACATTGTAACACAAGAATCATCATACACGGAATACAGTGTATTACATCGTAACACGGGGATCCAACGTATTCCATCGTAAAACGGGGATCCAACGTATTACATCGTAAAACGGGGATCCAACGTATTACAACGTAAAACAAGAATACAGCCTATTACATTGTAACAAAGGATCCAGCTCATTACATTGTAACACAAGGATTGTGTGCACAAGATGCAGCTTATTACATTGTAGAAACAAGGATCCAACATATTACCTTGTAACATGATGATCGGCAAATACAGCATGCAGCCTATTACATTTTAACACAAGATGCAGATTACAATGTAACACAAGGATCCAACATGTTACATTGTAACACATGGATCGGCAGACACAGGATGCAACTTATTATAGTGTAACACAGGGTCAGCATACATGGGATTCAAGTTATTACATTGTAACAAAGGATCTAACTTACTACATTGTAACACAGGGTCAGCATACATAGGATTCAGCCTAATACATTATAACACAAGATCAGTGTTCTCAGGATTTAGCTTATTACACCGTAACGAAGGATCAACTTGAACTAGATCCAGTTTATTACATTGTAACATCTCTGTTTGTTGTTCTAACACTCAGAACTGCAGTAGACTCGATACTCCAACACTGCACAAGCCTCGTCCCATGTACACATCCAATTGTACAATAATGCTCCATTCACCCCGATAGATATTCATCCAATAAACGAGTGCACATCAAACGTACAGAAGTTTCATGCTCTGTGTGGGGGAAGGTTCCCTTCAATGCCTACTGAAACTTTTTTTAAAAATATAAAAAATTAAAAAAAAAATCACAGAGAGATCGGTGTGCACCAACCCTGACTCTACTTCACATCACAAAGAGACTTTCACCGATTCACCCCTAAATATGAAGCATGAACAGAGATTACCTTCGCTGGGAGTGTCCTGGCCATGGTAGTGTGGAGATAATCCTGACACCAAATATATATGCATGGATGGATAGAATGTCTATCACCTTCCTAGCAGCAGCCTCTCTCATAGTCAGTGTCAGAAGCTGTCGGGTAATGAGTTACCTGCTGGTGAGTTTGGATACTGGAAGACACCAGAGCTTCCATCAGACACAATCACTATGCAGGTGGTTTGGGAGTTCACAATTAATTCCAAAGACTCGCACATGGAGGCATTTATCCCGAAGACATGGGAACAGGTTACTGAGTCCGGACATGCCGGCTGTTTTTTATCTTATTACATTTTTGATTTTTACTGCCTGAGAAACATATTAACCTTTCACATTCCCTTCATTCATTCAATGGAAAGTTTCCAAACGTTTCTTTTGATTTTTCAGCTCTGAAAAGGTGAAAATGATTATCGATCTTCACCCACTAACTATTAGAAAACCGAATGAACCCAGTGTATGGCCACCAGAAGTGTCTACAAACCCACGTGTTTTTTTTTGTTTTTTTGTGTTTTTTTTTCTTTTTATTGCCAGATTTTGATTGGGACCTCCTGGAATAGTCAATTTTGGGATTCTGAGTGTCCAGGAGGCAGTGGGGAGGCGCCGTCAACCTCGCCTCTCCAAAAGCGTTAGAAGCCCGGACTCAGGTGAGGATTTTCATTTTAATTTTTTTTTTTTGTAAATTCCTTAATTTAAAAAGTTTTTTGCAGCTAATTTGTAGGGGGAGGGGGGACTGTCAGGAAAGCATTTGTTCCATCGATTAGAGCAGTGGTCTCCAAACTGCAGCCCTTTGCCTGCTTTTATGTGGCCATTGGGGCATTATTCCCCCAACCCCCAGCAACATTGGGGCACTATTCCCACCACTGACACCAACCTTGGGGCATGATTCCTCTGACGCCAGTGATGGGGCATTATTCCTCCCACTGTCGCCAATGATGGGGTAACTATTCCTCCCACTGTCGCCAATGATGGGGTAACTATTCCTCCCACTGACGCCAATGATGGGGCACTATTCCTTCCACTGACACCAATGATGGGGCACTATTCCTCCCACTGACACCAATGATGGGGCACTATTCCTTCAACTGACGCCAATGATGGGGCACTATTCTTCCCACTGACGCCAATGATGGGGCACTATTCTTCCCACTGACGCCAATGATGGGGCACTACTCCTCCCACTGACGCCAATGATGGGGCACTATTCCTCCCACTGACGCCAATGATGGGGCACTATTCCTCCCACTGACGCCAATGATGGGGCACTATTCCTCCAACTGACGCCAATGATGGGGCACTATTCCTCCCACTGACGCCAATGATGGGGCACTATTCCTCCCACTGACGCCAATGATGGGGCACTATTCCTCCCACTGACGCCAATGATGGGCCACTATTCCTCCCACTGACACCAATGATGGGGCACTATTCCTCCCACTGACGCCAATGATGGGGCACTATTCCTCCCACTGACGCCAATGATGGGGCACGATTCCTCCCACTGACGCCAATGATGGGGCACGATTCCTCCCACTGAAGCCAATGATGGGGCACTATTCCTCCCACTGACGCCAATGATGGGGCACTACTCCTCCCACTGACGCCAATGATGGGGCACTATTCCTCCCACTGACGCCAATGATGGGGCACTATTCCTCCCACTGACGCCAATGATGGGGCACTATTCCTCCCACTGACACCAATGATGGGGCACTATTCCTCCCACTGACACCAATGATGGGGCACTATTCCTCCAACTGACGCCAATGATGGGGCACTATTCCTCCCACTGACGCCAATGATGGGGCACTACTCCTCCCACTGATGCCAATGATGGGGCACTATTCCTCCCACTGACGCCAATGATGGGGCACTATTCCTCCCACTGACGCCAATGATGGGGCACTATTCCTCTAACTGACGCCAATGATGGGGCACTATTCCTCCCACTGACGCCAATGATGGGGCACTATTCCTCCCACTGACGCCAATGATGGGGCACTATCCCTCCCACTGACGCCAATGATGGGGCACTATTCCTCCCACTGACGCCAATGATGGGGCACTATTCCTCCTACTGACGCCAATGATGGGGCACTATTCCTCCCACTGACGCCAATGATGGGGCACTATTCCTCCCACTGACGCCAATGATGGGGCACTATTCCTCCCACTGACGCCAATGATGGGGCACGATTCCTCCCACTGACGCCAATGATGGGGCACGATTCCTCCCACTGACGCCAATGATGGGGCACGATTCCTCCCACTGACGCCAATGATGGGGCACGATTCCTCCCACTGACACCAGTGATGGGGCACCATTCCTCCCACTGACACCAGTGATGGGAGCATGATTCCTCCCACTGACACCAGTGATGGGAGCATGATTCCTCCCACTGACACCAATGATGGAGCACGATTCCTCCCACTGACAGCATGTTCTTTGGAAAAACAACAGACTTACTGGCTGGATCACTAGATGAAGATAAAGGAAAGAAAGCCAAAAAAAGAAAACGACTGCAGCCGTCAAATCTAAGAACCAGCGAGCGGCAATATATTAAATGTTTGCTTTTGGGATTAATATCATTCTTCTGGGTGTGATTCTCACAAACACTAACCCAAAAAAGCAATTCCTTAACCACTTGCCCTCCGGAAGGTTTACCTCCCTTCATAACATGGCCATTTTTTGCGATACGGCACTGCACTACTGTTAAGGATAAAATACCTGAAAGCAAGACTGGCTCCAAATTGAAAATGAATTATTATAAAACATTTATGTATGAAAACATACCACACAGAAAAACGTGTTTCTCTATCGTTCATCGTCAGACGCAGTTCCTTTTCTAAATGACTCATAGGGTTATGCTCCTCATTCTAGGAATAGGCAGGAAAAAAACTTAACAACACCCATAGGGGCTGTCCCTGCAGGCATAACCCCTCAGACTCTGCTATCATCAGTTTTGTTCTGCCTAGTGTTAGGAATAGGACCTAGCTCCATGCTGGGACTCCAGTCTTAGCTGTAACAGGGAAAGTTTTGTGATTTTTTTATTTTTCAACTAGTTAGTTCCTGAGGACCAAGATCCAGAGGAACTACAAGCAACAGCCGGCTGAGGTTTCACACTGGATAATATAGATCCTTAAGGTCTCCCAGCCTGGCCAGTGAGCAGGTTATAGTCCAGAACTAGGCCTCGCCACGACAGTGCCCTGATGGATGGGGAAGAGTCTGCGAGTGGACAGTCTCGCTGGGACGCATCAACCTGGAACGCCCTGAGTCGCAGCTTCCCCTTGGCTGACAGCACCCCCATCCTGGGTGGGAGGTGATCTGTTTCAGAGTGGCTCTCACCTGGTACCGTTGTATGGTTAGAAAAATTGTCCCAACGAGCACCCTTGGTGGTCGCGGGGCGGGTGTGGCCCCCCCGGAATGGTCGGACCTTAGGAGCTCCCTCGGTTCCCTGGCACCCCGGAGGACGAATCTGGTGTACCCCTCGGCATTCCCCTACTCCTATCAGGTTTTACCCTGGGGGGGGGGGGGGGGGGGTCCTGGAGACCGCATGGCGTGCTGTGGGGGCCGCCATTTTGCGGTGGTTCATGATCTCTGTGTTCCCATTAGTTTGCATGGGCAGCCATTTTCTATGCTTCCCCATTGAGAATGTATGAGCGCCCATTTTCTTGAGGTCCGTGGGATGGACAGGCATGCGGCATGGCTTGATAATGATAGAGGCAGAGCTTCTTCCTCTTCCTTTGCAGACAGTGTTAGTTTTGTTTTTAAAATGATCAGGCTGGATACTTCTCTGTGGTCTGGTAACGTTCCTGGGTTTCCCTGTGGGTTTTTTCCCCTTCTGCTCTATTATTACATCATTTTCAGGGATTGTGAATCCGCAGTAAGAGCGGTGGGACCGCATTTTTCGTGGTCTTAAAAGGGACATTACACAAAAATTTTTTCTATTTGAGCAATGGAGTCCCAGGATAAAAATTCACCTGAAGAACCCCCTGGAAGCGACTGCGGGACCCTCCGGTTCACAGTCGTAGCCAGAAATTGAAGTTTTTTTTTTGCAAAGCCTGATGTCAAAAGTGGATTTTTGTCATTTCTGGTGCTGCCAGCCGCAAATGCCCTTCGCCCTCAACTCCATCGGCAGAGTCTTTGGATTCTGAGACGGATATGGTCACCGTGGACGCAAACCACCTTGAAGGGTCAGTGTCTTCACATTCTGACGGTGAAGAGGACCTGTCCTCATCAGCCACCACGCGGGAACGCGCATTGGTTGAAGCCCTGATAGTTTCTGTGCGGGAAACTGAAATTGGCTGATGAACCTACAGCATCAGATACACAGATGTCTTTTGGCTCCCGCAAATCCTGTAAATCGGGCAAGGTATTTCCTAGTCCAGAATGGTTTCATACTATGTGGATGAACAATGCCAACGTATTAAGCACATGTTGCTGGTGCCTAAGCATTTTGCACGCAGTTATCCTTTAGCGGAGGCGGTGTCCAATATGTGGACTGTACCACCAAAAGTGTATTCTCTGGTGACCAGGTTGAATAAAGCGACTCTGATACCGGTGGAAGAGTCTCCAACCTTTCCGGATCCTGTGGATAGACGGGTAGAATCCTTGTCCCACCATTTACATGTGGTAGCAGGTCATTTGTTAAAGGCTACCTTTGTGAATGTTTTAGTAGCGCAGAACGCTACTGAATGGGTGAAGTTACTGAAAAGTAACTTGGAAACGGAACAGCTTCCCCCAGCGGTACTGGAACTAACAGACCAGTTGACCCAAGCCCTGGTGTTCATGTGTGATACGTCCCTAGACTCAGCCTTGTTGGTGGCCAGGACGTCAGCAGTAGGGATTGCTATTAGGCACATGGTATGGCTAAAATGCTGATCGGCTGACCAGGCCTCTAAGAAGGCCGTGACTGATCTACCTTTTACAGGGGAGAGGCTGTTTGGATCCTCCGTGGATGAGTTGATCAAAGTTATCATGGAGGGTAAGAGAACTAATCTGCCCCAATCCTCCAAGGGCAAGGCTCCGCGTACTAGGCGGGGGCCTTCCTTTACTGCTCACAAACATTTTTCTTGCCTCCGGGTTGCAAAAATAAGGCAAACCGTTTGGGTCTTCTGGGGGTTCCATGAAGCCATGGTCAGGAAAATCTAAGTCCGGCAAATCTGGACCTGCAGACAAGTCCTCGGCTGCATGAAGGGGCGCCCTCACCAGAGTCTGGGGTGGGGGGACGTCTTTGATTCTTTCAGGAACCCTGGACCTCCTTGATTCTGGACAAATGGGTTCACAAACTGATCCAATTAGGATACAAGATCGAATTCTGGTCTTGTCTGTCGGACAGGTTCTTCCCATCCAATCTTCATTTATCCCCAGTCTGGTTAAGGGACTTGCGAGGGGCGGTACATCACTTGCTGTCACAAGGGGTGATTGCGACGGTTCCTCGCTCAGGAATGTTTTCAGGGGTTTTATTCAAACCGATTCACCGTGCCCAGAAAAGAAGGAAAGGTGTGTCCCATTTTCTGCCCGCAGGGTATCTGAATTGGCAGCGTTGTCTTGCCCCTCACCCTATCTGGTTGTACTTCGACCTAATCAGTTGATCCTTCCTAAGGTGGTTTCTGATTTTCATCTGAATGAAGACATTGTGTTGCCTTCACTTTGCCCTAAACCTCAGCATCCTAAGGACTATGCCTTGCATTCTTTGGATGTGGTTCAGGCGATCAGGGTTTATTTAGAGACCACTGAGTCCTTTAGAAAATCAGACTCTTTTTGTCCTTACTGATGGACCTCGCAAGGGATTGGCTGCATCTGCTGTGACCATTTCCAGATGGATCAGGCAGACGGTGGTACAGGCCTATTCACTGAGGGGTCAGGTTCCTCCTTTCCCTGTGATGGCTCATTCTACGAGAGTGCTGAGTGCCTCTTGGGCTTTTCGCCATCAGACGTTGGTGCTACAAAGTTTGCAAGGCGGCAACTTGGTCGTCTGTGCATACGTTCACAAAATTCTACAAAGGTAGATGTGTTTGCATCCGCGGATGCTTCTTTTGGCTGTGAGGTTTTGCAGGCTGCAGTTTAAAAGTTTAGTTTCTCTTTGAGTGTTCAATTTTTTCCGGGTGAGCTCCAGTTGTTCCTGGTTGAGCTCCATTTTACCTGGTTAGCTAAGTTTAGCCATTGGGGACTTCCGTTTTGTTTCTGCGTTGTTTCCCACCCCTCATGATTATACTGCTTTGGGACATCCCTATGAGTCATGAAGATAAGGAGCTGCATCTGTCGATGAACGATAGAGAAAATTGGATTTTTATAAGAACTTACCGTAAAATCCTTTTCTCTGAAGTTCATCAACAGATGCAGCAACTAGGGATGCACCGAAATTTCGGCCACCGAAATTATTGGCCGAAAATGAGCCTATCTCATTTCGGCCGATAATGGGTTAACATTGCCGAAAATAAATATGGCCGCCGTGGGGAAGGAGGAGGGCGCAGCGCAGGTTTTAAAAGTCCCGCCTCTGGCCGGCCATCCGCCTCTTAATGACGTCCCTACTACGATCTGTGCATTATGAATGGACATACCAGGCGGGGGGGGGGGGGGGGGGGCGGGGCGAGCGGCCGCTATAGATAGAACTATGTGAATTATCCCTGTCAGCTCAGCACGACTATGTGTGAATGAGAACAGAACTGACCTAACACCGGGCGGGGGGGGGGCGGGGGGAGCGGCCGCTATTAGCTGTAACTATGTGAGAGCTTCACTTCACTGTCAGGCATGTATCTCCGCTGACAAGGAAGTGAAGCGCTCACATAGTTACAGCTAATAGCGGCCGCTCCGCCCGCCCCCCCGCCCGGTGTCAGGTCAGTTCTGTTCTCATTCACACATAGACGTGCTGAGCTGACAGTGAAGGATCACATTAGTTCTATCTATAGCGGCCGCTCGCCCCGCCCCCCGCCTGGTATGTCCATTCATAATGCACAGATCGTAGTAGGGACGTCATTGAGAGGCGGTGCCGCCGGCCAGAGGCGGGACTTTTGAATGCAGGACACCCGAGGAGGGGGACGCTGAGGCAGTGGGGGTGGGGGGAGATGGGGGGGGGAGCTGAGGCAGCTTACCAATGGTATTTGTATTATGAAGCATGAGGGGTTAATGTATTGTCACTGCAGGTCACTCATCTATTAGTGATCGACCAGTGGCAGGTAATTAACCCTTTTTTGCTGCATTAGTGCAACCAGTATCAGTGTTAATTAACACTGGTTGCACTGATACTGGTTGCACTAATGCAGCACAAAGGGGTTAATTACCTGCCACTGGTCGATCACTAATAGAGGAGTGACCAGCAGTGACAATACATTAACCCCCTCATGCTTCATAATACAAATACCATTGGTAATTAAATTAACCTATTGCCAACCCATCACAGTACATATACTGTGACAGGGTGGCAGCGACAGGTGTACGTCGCTGCCTGTTTTTGGTGTATGCCCCTGTTCTATCCATTTTAAATTTTTTTTGGGGAAAAAGTAATTTTCGGTTTCAGTTTCGGTTTTCGCCCAAGGGCATCCTGCATTTTCGGTTTCGGTTTTCGGCCCAAAATTTTCATTTCGGTGCATCCCTAGCAGCAACCGCCCCTCTACTTCAGAGGTATGGGTTTTTTTGTCTTCTAAACACTGCTTGCAGCTAAACTGTTTGATGACAGCAGAGTCTGAGGGGTTATGCCTGCAGGGACAGCCCCCATAGACGTGGTTGTTCTTTTCCTGCCTAGTGCCTATTCCTAGAAGGAGGAGCATAACCCTATGAGTCATGAAGATAAGGAGCTGTGTCTGTCGATGAACTTCATAGAAAAGGATTTTATGGTAAGTTCTTACAAAAATCCAGTTTTTTGGAAGGTGTTCCAATTTGGCAGCTTATATACCTTTGGCTAGTTGGACACTCCTAAAACCACACAGCTGTTTATCTCGATAGCCGTATCTCGGCATCTTCTTCACACGTAAGGCAATGACTTGGCATAGTTTTCCTAAAACTGCTTATTGTATGTTTCTTTTACGTTACATAAGCTGTTTTTCTCTTACAATGCTGAGAGGTACAACATATATTTTAAATTCATTGATTAACACAGCAAACATATAGTGATTCCGCATTATCATAAATAATCCATACACATTTTCCCCCTTTGATCATTGCTGATCACTAATCTTTATTCTTTCCAGCCAGCTCAGAGTGTATGAGATAAAAGACTCTCCAAACATCTATCATCTTAAATATGGAGATGCAACGATAAGAGTCCTTGGCTCTCACACATCACACTCACACTCATTGAGGGACGCAGTCTCTGATCTTCATATCAGTAGGGTTATACTGCCCCCTACAGGAGTAGCACACTAGGCAGAAAAAAAGTTCTGGCTACCCCTTTGGGCAGTCCCAGGGGGTATACCCTCTCCATGCTATAGGATGTCAGTTTTGTTTCAAAGCAGTGTCAGAGAAAACAATGCCAACCCAACTCAAACAGGAGGGGCAGGTACTGCGTCCGTCACTTAACTCAGAGAAAAGGATTTTACGGTAAGACAAAAATCCAATTGTCTCTATCGTTCATTGACGGACGCAGTCTCTGATCTTTATATCAGTAGGGACGTCCCAAAGCAGTGCCATAAAAATGAGGGGTGGGAACAGCAGAAAAATAATTCCCCAAGGCTAAACCATAGCCAACCAGGCAACATCGGACTCATCAGAACAACAAGATGAGACCCAACTGAAAAAAACATTAAAAACCCTCAAGGGAGACTAAAGCCTCGTACACACGCAACGATTATCGGCCGACCGATCGTCCGACTTTTGTCCAAGTTGTGTTTTGTTGGTTGGAATGTGCCTAGACTGCACACAAATTTTCTCGGCCAACAAAATTCTACTTCAGAAGTGATGTCATGTGTTGGTTTGTTTTCTTTGTGTTTTTTCTTCACTGAGCATGCCCAGACTTGCTCATCAGATTTTTCCCTGTCGAAATCTGTACTGACTGCACGAAAATCGGCCGTTGTGTTGACGGCCAACAAAAATCTTATAGTCTGCACACCAGATTTTTCGGCCGAAAAGTCGGAGTTGGTTGTCGGAAGCATCATACTAACAAGCCGAAAATCGGCAGATCGGACGTTGGCCGAAAATTCCCTGCCAATTTTCGACGCGTGTGTGCAGGGCTTTAAACACCCTTAAACGGCAGCCTGCAAGCCTTTGCAGCCAAAAGAGGCATCTGCAGATGCCAGCACATCCACCTTGTAAAACTTTGTAAATGTGTGAACAGACGACCAAGCCTTGCAAACCTGAAGCACAGATGCCTGATGGCAAAAAGCCCAGGAAGCACTAAGCACCCTAGTAGAATGCGCCTTAACAGGGAAAGGTGGAACCTAACTAGAGCTGCACGATTAATCGTATGAAAATCGCGATCTCGATTCACCCCCCCTGACGATCTAAACCTGACATATTCTCGATTCTTTGCATAGCTGAGGGAGCAGAGAAAACAGCTGTGGAAAACTCCCAGT
The DNA here is from genome assembly GCF_965119305.1 of Pelophylax lessonae. NCBI lineage: Eukaryota > Metazoa > Chordata > Amphibia > Anura > Ranidae > Pelophylax > Pelophylax lessonae. The sequence continues at coordinate 557,018,431 of NC_138772.1, forward strand.
AACTATAAAACAAAATGATTACATTGTATCTTTCCTCCCGCAAACGCCTATCAGCATTAAAGTCTCCCAGTAACTATAAACAAAATGATTACATTGTATCTTTTCCTTCCCTCTGCCAGAGGAAGTTTAACCTCTTAAAGACTAGACCTTTTTCTGACACTTGTTGCTTGCAAGTTAAAATCATTTTTTTTTGCAAGAAAAGTACTTAGAACCCCCAAACATTTTATATATTTTTTTAGCAGAGACCCTACAGAATAAAATGGCGATTGTTGTAATATTTTATGTCACACTGTATTTGCGCAGCAGTCTTTCAAACGCAATTAATAAACTTTAATGAATAAAAAAAAAAAAAAAAAACGTAACAGTAAAGTTATCCCAATTTTTTTTGTTACACAGAGAATCGTGAGAGAATCGTGATCTTTATTCCAAGCTAAAAAATCGTGATTCTCATTTTGGCCAGAATCGTGCAGCTCTAAACCTAACCCATAATTGAATAAGCCTGCACAACTGTCTGTCCGATCCATCTGGAAATAGTCCCAGCAGACGCAGGCAGCCCTTTCTTTGGCCATCCGTGAGTACAAAGAGCGAATCTGACTTTCTAAAAGACTCAGTAGTCACCTAGTACACCCTGAGTGCCCGAACCACATCCAAAGTATGTAATGCAATTTCCTTAGGATGTTTAAGCTTAGGACACAAAGAAAGTAACACAATGTCCTCATTTAAGTGAAAACTGGAAACCACCTTCAGAAGGAAGGATGGATCCGGACAAAGTACCACTTTATCCTTGTGAACCACCAGATAGGGAGAACGACAGGACAACGCCTCCAGTTCCGACACCCTGCACGCAGAAGTAATAGCCACCAAAAAGGCCACCTTCTGGGATAAGGTAAGCAGGGGAATCTCGGAATCTCTTGAATACTTTCAAAAGGAGGTTTCTGGAGAACCGACAGCACCAAATTAAGGTCCCAAGGAGGCAGCGGAGGTCGCAACCGGAGGTGCCAAGTGTCGCACCCCCTGGATAAAACTATGCACCGGGGAATGGGCGGCCAGTGGCCTTTGGAAGAAAATTGCCAAGGCCGAAACCTGACCCTTGATAGTACTCAAGGCTAACTTTTGATCAACTCCCCATTGAAGGAAGGCCAAGATCCGAGCCACCAAGTAAGAGCGTAGGCATCATTTTCCTAAAACTGCTTATTGTATGTTTCTTTTACGTAAGCTGCTTTTCTCTTACAATGCTGAGAGGTACAAAATATATTTTAAATGAATTGATTAACACAGCAAACACATAGTGATTCAGCATGATCATAAATGATCCCTACACACTACTTTAACGGACATGGTCGTGTGATGCCTGTCCTTTTTTCCCCCAACAAATAGAGCTTTCTTTTGGTGGTATTTGATCACCTCTGCAGTTTTTATTTTTTGCACTATAAACAAAAAAAGAACAACAATTAAAAAAAAAAAACAAAAAAAAAACTTTTTTGTTTTCTGCTATAAAACACATCCAATAAAAAAAGAATGTAAAAAAAAAAAAAAAAAATCGAATTTCTTCATCAATTTAGGCCAATGTGTATTCTGCTACATACTGTATTTTTGGTAAAAAAAAATCCCAATAGGCATATATTGATTAGATTTAGAGCTGCACGATTAATCGTTCTGGGATCGCGATCTCGATCCACCCCCCTATGCGATCTCCATCACGAATATCGGCGATTCTGGGGGTGGGGTTATTTCACGGCCGCACCTCCGTCACGCCTCCTCTATGACGCGGCGGGCTTCACCTTCGTCACGCTTCCTCTATTCAGCGCTCTGCAGATGACGAGGCAGGCCACACCTCCGTCACGCCTCCTCCATTCAGTGCTCTGCAGATGACGCGGCAGGCTGCACCTCCGTCACGCCTCCTCCATTGAGCACTCTGCAGATGACGCGGCAGGCCGTACCTCCGTCACGCCTCCTCAATTCAAGTCTGCAGATGACGCGACGGGGTCTTCCGTCCCACCTCAGCCCCGCCTGCTCTGTCCCCGGAAGTGACGAGGTCCTATTTGTTCACGGGTCCGAGAAAATTATGGCATGATGAGCTTTCCATGAGGTAATCAAGGACAGAGGAGGGGGGGAGAGAGGGGAAAACCCTAAAAAATAAATAATTAAATGTATATTGTAATGAATGAATATATATATATATATATATATATATATATATATATATATATATATATATATATATATTTATATTTATTTCATTTCATTATAATATACATTTTTTTTTTTTTTTTTTAGGGATTACATTTTCTGCACATAACACTACCTTTTCAGCATTTTTACTTGTGAATTATCAATATAATAATAATTAATGAAATTATTATTTTCATTATATTATTTATTGTATTTTATATATATATTAAAAAATAATAATTTCATTAATTATTATTATATTGATAATTCACAAGTAAAAATGCTGAAAAGGTAGTGTTATGTGCAGAAAATGTAATCCCTAAAAAATAAATAAATAAATAAATGTATAAATATACGTGGTGCTGAGAATCGTGAGTGAATCGTGATCTTTATTCCAAGCAAAAAAATCGTGATTCTCATTTTTGCCAGAATCGTGCAGCTCTAATTAGATTGCGCAAAAGTTATAGCGTCTACAAACTATGGGATACATTTATGGAATTTATTTGATACTACTAATGGCAGAGATCAGCGAATTATTGCAGGACTGCGATATTGCGGCAGTCCAATCTAATTTGTTCATCAATTTAGGCCAATGTGTATTCTGCTACATATTTTTGGTAAAAAAAAAAAATCTCAATAGGCATATATTGATTAGATTGCGCAAAAGTTATCGCGTCTACAAACTATGGGACACATTTATGAAATGTATTTGATACTACTAATGGCGGCGATCAGCAACTTATAGCAGGACTGCGATATTGCGGCAGACAATCTGACACTAAGGGGTTTTGCTTACTAAAGCTAGAGAGTGCAAAATCAGTCACACTTCTGCAGAGAAAACAATCAACTGGAAGCTGGCTTCTCTGCAGAAGTGTGACTGATTTCGAATTCTCTAGCTTTAGTAAATAAACCCCATACTGACACTTTGGCGCGGGTCACAACAGTGCGACATGAAAGTCAGGCGATTGTCGGTCCGACTTTGTCCTGCGACATCGATTCAATGAACAGGATCAGATCTGACTTTGAGATGAGTGCGACACGGGTCTTGAGGGGATACCCCACACCAAAATAAAACAAAACAGAAAACGTCACGTGGTCCTCCCCAAACTCCATACCAGACCCTTATCTGAGCATGCAGCCTGCGGGGGTGGGGGGCCACAGGCGAGCATGGTATGGTTCAGAAAAGGGGGGGCACTCGGTCGCTCCCCCCTTCTTTTCTGCATGCTTGGATAATAGCCTAGTATGGATTTTGGGGAGGCCCGACGCCGTCACAGGTTGGATCAGTTAAGATGCTGCTTTGACTTGGATGCGACTTACATTAAATTCAAAGGGCTGAAATCGGACCAAGTGCAGGAACTTTTGTTAAAAGTCGGACCAGTTAAGACGGCTCTCACAGGGATGCGATGCGCTCTCAAAGTCGGAGCTTATGTCGCACCAGTGTGAACCTTTGTGGGAAGCAGTGACAATAATACAGCGATCGGTGCTAAAAATATGCACTGTCACTGTACTACTGACACTGGCCGGGAAGGGGTTAAACATCTAGGGTGATCAAAGGATTAACTGTATGCCTAGCCAGTGTTTTTGTGTTTACTATGTGCTGCTTTTACTAAGGGAAGTGCTTTGCAGGGAAAGAAAATCCATCACATCCCCGCTGACAGGACGGAGCTCTTCATTGTTCTGTGTGAATCCTCCTTGACCAGCAGTTGCTGGAGGACATCCATTGGCCGGCACCCACTTATCGGCTGTTGTGTCTATTTACAGCGCAGCCACGGCACCGGACGCACCCCCCTAACCAGAAGTGCCGGATCATGTACTAGGTACGTGATCCGGCACAGGAGAGCTAAGTTATGCGGTTGGGAAGCGGGTTAATGTGCACCTGTGACTACAAAACAAATACAAGAGTCCTGTGTATTCTTCCTGAATCTCGTGACTTTGTGTATTTCTTCCAGATCTGTGCAGTATTCCAGTGACGGGCGATAACTAACCATTATTTTCATAATCGATTGGCTGGCCGATTGTTGTTTTGATTAATTGAATAAAAACCTCAAAAAAAAGTATTTTCATAATCGATTGGTTGGCCGATTTATTGTTTTGATTAATCAAATAAAAACCTCAAAAAAAATTGTAGTGTATAATTTAGATACCGTGTTTCCCGGAAAATAAGACTGGGGCTGATATTACTTTTACCTACAAAAAACACACTAGGGCTTATTTTCAGGGGATGTCTTATATGTCCTCTGTCTTCTCTCCCCTCTCTCCCCCTGTCAGCTCAGGAGTCCTCATTATGACATCTTTAATCCCAAAAATGAACCTTAAAGTCATTGTAAAAATATGTAATTCGTTTTGTAAAAAGATATTATGTCCAGTGAGTTTCCTTTTGTAACTTTATTGCGGAAAATACCTTATTTACAGCGCCGCTAGGCGCTCAAGTGACCCGCCGGAGCTCTTTATCCCCGCTCCGTGCACTGCTGAGGGAAGGGCCGAGACCCCTGCTGGTCAAATCCTTTGAGAATGTCCTGTGGGACAAAATGTATCAGGATCGTGCCTGTTTAGCCAGACCTGCATTTGTTTCTGCCTATACCATTGGAAATTTTGTGTTATTCCCCTTTTTTAATAAACTTTTTATTTGGGTTTTACACTATGTCTGTTTCCTTTGGTTTATTTCCATATGGGTCTGGATTTCTGTGAGTGATCCCTTCTACCTACCCTGCTGGATATACCCTCATGCTTTTTGACCCTCATGCTATATGGTATTCAGGGTCAACAGCATCTGGTGAGCGCAATTTTATTTGGTGTTGGTGATGGGATATCAGTATCAAGATTCATTCACCTCTCTGTTTTGGATTACTCCACTTGCACTTACCATTGTGAACTCTATATGGACTTTTTTGATTGTATTCAGTTACAGATTTTCACATTTAGTCCCCGTTCACACTGGGGCGACCTGTGAGGCGACCTGGCCGCCTCACAGGTCGCCGTAGGTCGCCTTCCATAGGGAAGTTGCGGAACCGTTCTAATAGGAGCGACACAAGTCGCTCCGACTTAGAAAAAGGGTCCGGAGCTTCTTTGGGGCGACCCGGAGCGACCGTCATAGACTTCAATGTTATGAAGTCCGTGCCGGCCGCTCCGAGGTTCGCGGCGCGCTGCTCGCACCGCGACCTCGGAGGTCGCCCCGGGAAGTCGGATCCCCCCAGTGTGAACGGGGCCTTACTGATCACATATGTAATTTTATTTGTTTGTATTGAGAACTGTTGCAGTTCCTTACCCATTAGCGCTGCACTTTTATTTTATTTTCCTGCTGACATCAGCCCCCCTCTGAGAACTACAGAGGAAGGAGCCACTGACGTCAGCCAGGAGGAGAGGAGAACATCTCTGGCGGGTCACATGAGCGCTCAGCGGCGCTGTAAATAACGTATTTTCAACAAATAAGTTACAAAAGGAGACAGACGGCACATTATTATATATTTATACAAAATGGATTATATATTTTTACAAGGACTTTACTAGGGCTTATTTTTGGGGTAGGGTTTGCATTGCAGCCCTCCCCGAAAATCACGCTAGGTCTTATTTTTGGAGTAGGGCTTATTTTCAGAGAAACATGGTAATAAAAGTTTTAAAAAAAAAAGACAATTTATTCTTGAATTCTTGAATTCTATGCAGTGGTAAATATAAATCACCAGCTCTATGATTAGGGAACAAAATATCTAATCCACTCCGAGAATAAACAGAAGTGATATACATATAATATCCATTTGCTGACCTGGCCTTTTTCCGACACTTTTTTGTTTACAAGTAAAAAATCAGTATTTTTTGCTAGAAAATTACTTAGAACCCCCAAACATTATACTGTATACATTTTATTTATTTATTTTTTTTAAACAGAGGCACTAGAGAACATATTGGCGGTTTGGTAAATTTTTCTATGTCACACGTTTTTTGCGCAGAGGTTTTTCAAATGCAATGTTTTTGGAAAAAATACACTTTAATGAATTAACCACTTTAAGACCAGGCCTTTTTCTGGCATTTGTTGTTTACAAGTAAAAATCAGTAATATTTTGCCAGAAAATGACTTAGAACCCCTCAAACATTTTATATACAGTGTATATGTGTGTGTGTGTGTGTGTGTGTGTGTATATGTATATATGTATATATATATATATATATATATATATATATATATATATATATAAAAATTAAGCAGAAGCCCTTAGTAATAAAATGGCGGCTGTTACAATTTATAATGTTACAATTTACAATGTCAAACGGTTTTTGCACAGTGGATTTTTAAACCCAATGTTTTGGAAAAAATACACTTTAATTAATTTAATTTTTTTTTATTTAACCACCTCAATACTGGGCACTTAAACCCCCTTCCTTCCCAGACCAATTTTCAGCTTTTAGCGCTGTTGCATTTTGAATGACAATTGCGCGGTCATGCAACACTGTACCTAAACCAAATTTGTATCATTTTTTCCACACAAATAGAGCTTTCTTTTGGTGGTATTTGATCACCGCCAGGTTTTTTCTTTTTTGGTGCACAAATAAAAAAAGACCGAAAAGTTTGAAAAAAAAAAAAAAGTTTTTTTGTTTAGGTTATAAAATTTTGTAAATAGATATGTTTTTTCCTGCACTGATGACGCCGCACTGACAGGCACTGATGAGGAGACACTGATGGGGTGGCACTGATGGGGTGGCACTGATATGCAGCACTGAGGGGCACTGATAGGTAGCACTGATATGCAGCACTGATGGGCACTGATATGTGGCACTGATAGATAGCACTGATATGCAGCATTGGTGGGCACTGATAGGCAGCGCTGATGGGCACTGATAGGCAGCACTGATGGGCACTGATGGGCGGCACTGATGGGCACTGATAGGCGGCACTGATGGGCACTGATGGGTGGCACTGATGGGCGGCACTGATCGGCACTGATGGGGGGCACTGATAGGCAGCATGGGTGGGCAATAATGGGCACTGGTGGGCGGCACTGATAGATGGCAATAACGGGCACTGGTGGGCAGCACTGGTAGATGGCATTGGTGGGCAGCACTGATAGGGGGGCACCACTGGCAGGCTCTCTGAGCCCTGTTTGCCATCCCTGGTGGCCATGGTGGGCATCCCTGGTGGTCATGGGTGGGCATCCCTGGTGGCTCTAGTGGCATCCCCTCCCCCCATGGCTGCACTGGTAATCAATCATCTGATTACCAGCACAGACCCCCCCTGTGATCAGTGAGTAATTAGAAATACTCACTGATCACCCCGGCTGCAGAATCGATCCTCTCCTTCTCCTCACACTGACAGGATCTGTCAGGAGGAGAAGAGATCGAAGCCGTTACAACGGCTGTATTGACATTACATGACGGCTGTGATTGGTCACAGCCGTCATGTGATCGGGAGGGCCAATCACAGGGCCCTCCTGCCGAGTCTTGTTGCTCTGTGTCCTAGGGACACAGGCACATCGAGATCGCGCCGCTGCGCGTGCCCGCGGCGGCGCGATCTCTCTCCTTCTGAAGGACGTTCCGGAACGTCCATTCAGAAGGACGAGACTCCCACCCGGCCGTATATGTACTATGGCCCGGGTGGGAGGTGGTTAAATATGAAAGATATTGCTATATATATATATATATATATATATATATATATATATATATGTGTGTGTTACGCTAAATAAATAGATCCCTTACATGCCATGCTTTAAAATTGCACACGCTGGTGAAATGGCGCCAAAATACAGTACTTATAAACTCAATAGGCGACGGTTTAAGGTTTTGTTACAGGTTACCTGTTTTGAGTTTCAGAGGAGGTCTAGTGCTAGAATTATTGCTCTCACTCTAACATGCACAGCGATACCTCACATGTGGTGCGAGCACCGATTACATTTCTTTTGCGACTAACGTATGCATTCGCTTCTGCCCGTGAGCATGGAGGGATGGGGGTGCTTTTAAAGTTTTTTTTGTTTTTCTTATTTATTTTATTTTTACACTTTTATTTATTTTATTTTTTTTTATCACTTAGCTGGTTCACACTACCATTACCAGAAAGTCGCCCAGTGACTTGAAGAGACTTGTTTAGAGACTTGGAAGAGACTTGTGCACTACTTTGAAGAGACAGGCGACTTTGTCTGTGGGGAATGCCTGGCTAATCTCTTTCTTCTTCCTGGAAAGTCTGATAACAAGTCGTGTCAATTAAGATAAGGAGGCGACTCCCATTGAAGTATATGGGACAGTCGGATCACAGGTCGCCTCAAAGTAGTACAGGACCCTTTTCTGAAGTCGGAGCGACTTCAGTAGTGCCAATTAAGACGGCACTGATTGATTAACATTGCTTTTGTTATGTCAAGCTACCTGGGGCAACACAAGTTGCCTCACAAGTCGCGCTAGTGTGAATGGGCTCTTATTCCTATTACAATGAATGTAAAAATGTAAAAATCCTTTGCAATAGAAATAAGGGATGACCAATCCTCTTTATGGAGAGATGTGGGGGTCTATGAGAGACCAAATCTCTCCTCTACCTTTAAAAGAAAAAGATCAAAATGAAAATGAATCTCTTGCTTTTAAAAGCGTTATTGATCTTGCTCTGACATTCACGGCGATACCTCACATGTATGGTGTGAACATTGTTAACATATGTGGGCGTAAACCTACGTATACATTAACCACTGCGCACAAGCACGGGGGAGCTTTAAAAAAAAAAATATATATATATTTTTTTTTTTTTAATACATTTTTTTTAATTGCCATCACAAGAAATGAAAACATCCCTTGCGATAACAATACAGTATGACGGGTTCTCTTTATGGAGAGATATGAGGTCTATAAGACCCCAAATCTCTCCTCTAACTTTAACAACTTCAATACAGGACACTTTCACCCCTTTCCTGCCCAGGCCAATCTTCAGCTTTCAGCGCTGTTGCACTTTGAATTTCAATAGCGCAGTCATACAACACTGTACCCATATGACATTTTTATCATTTTTTTCATACAAATAGAGCTTTCTTTTGCTGGTATTTAATAACCAGGGGGTTTATTTTTTTGCTAAATAAATGAAAAGAGACAAAATTTTGGAGAAAAAAAAAAAAAAACGTTAATTTCTGTTTCTCGTTTCCGTTATAAAATTTTGCAAATAAATAATCTTTCTTCATAAATTTTAAGTCAAATTGTATACTGCTCCATTTCTTTGGTGAAAATAACCCAAATCAGTGTCTATTATTTAGTCTGTAGGAAAGTCATTAGAGTCCACAAACTATGGGATAATATCTGAAAATTGATCAACCCTGATGAACTCACAGCCGATCTCATTTCTTGAGGCCCGAAAAAACGCCAGGACAGTACAAATACCCCCCAAATCACCCCTTTTTGTAAAGTAGACAGCCTGAGGTATTTAGCAAGAGACAAGTTTTTGAAGATGCAATTTCTTGTCACAATTTTTGGGAAAATGAAGAAATTTAGAAAAAAAAAAATTTTTTTTACATGCTGTCACTAGAGCTGTACAGCGTTATCATACACAATATCTCACAAAAGTAAGTACACCCCTCACATTTTTGTAAACATTTTATTCTATCTTTTCATGTGACAACACTGAAGAAATGACACTTTGCTACAATGTAAAGTAGTGAGTGTACAGCTTGTATAACAGTGTAAATTTGCTGTCCCCTCAAAATAACTCAACACACAGCCATTAATGTCTAAACCGCTGGCAACAAAAGTGAGTACACCCCTAAGTGACAATGTCCAAATTGGGGCTAAAGTGTCAATATTTTGTGTGGCCACCATTATTTTCCAGCACTGCCTTAACCCTCTTTTGCATGGAGTTCACCAGAGCTTCACAGGTTGTCACTGGAGTCCTCTTCCCCTCCTCCATGATGACATCACAGAGCTGGTGGATGTTAGAGACCTTGCGCTCCTCCACCCTCCATTTGAGGATCCCCACAGATGCTCAATAGGGTTTAGGTCTGGAGACATGCTTGGTCAGTCCATCACCTTTACCCTTTAGCAAGGCAGTGGTCGTCTTGGAGGTGTTTGGGGTCGTCATGTTGGAATACTGCCCTGCAGCCCAGTCTCTGAAGGGAGGGGATCATGCTCTGCTTCAGTATGTCACAGTACATGTTGGCATTCATGGTTCCCTCAATGAACTGTAGCTCCTGTAAAGTTTGGGGGTTCTAGTTCCACCGGATTGAGTGCACAAAATACAAACAAAAAGGCTTTATTTCAGCAAAACTCAAACAGGGCTTCCAGCAGCGCACAAAATAAAGTCCGCTTATCTTCAGCACAATGGAACAAAGGAAAAAGGCACATACAGCTTTGTAGATGGGTCTTCACCTCAAGGTTTGTAACAGTCCTTAATAGACCTCTCAGCAGCCCTTCGCAGACTCCAGCAGACTTACAGCTCTTCTCAGACCAGGTGCAACCACCAACTCCTCCTCCACCTCATCTATTGCTGCTTCCTGTCTCTAAGGCCCCTTTCACACATATGGTTCACAGTTCAGTCACGTCGAAATGTATCAGTTTTCCATCAGTTTTTCATCCGTTTTTCGTCAGTTGTCCTCCGTTGTTCGTCAGTTGTTATCCGTTTTTCATCCGTTGTCATCCGTTTTTCGTCCGATCCGCTTTTTTGACGGATGAAAAATAGGGCATTCATCCGTTCAAAAAAACAGACATTGACGGAAGCGGATGAAAACGGATGTTAAGGGCTCTTTCACACACTATGTCCGTCAAACGGACTCCGCTTTTCTCAGCGTGGGATCAATCCACCGATCCCACGCTGAGCAGAAGGATGACAGCTGTCAGTTCCCCATGCATTTTAATGGGGGAAATCGGATGGGAACGGACCGTCGGTCCGTTCTCATCCGTTCCCATCCGATCCGCTGGACGGATGGAAAATAGGGTTTCCATCCGTCCAGATTTGATGGATCGGATCGGGTCGGATGTCAGCGGACATGTCTCCGCTGACATCCAATGCCCCATAGGAATGCATTGGAGGACCGTTCAGATCCGCCAAAAAAACTAACAGGCGGATCGGAACGGTCCACCTGTGTGAAAGGGGCCTAACTGATGATCATCCGTTGTCATCCGTTTTTACATAGAGATACATTGATGTCCGTTTTTCATCCGTCAACGGATGGATGAAAAACGGACAAACGGACAGCATGTGTGAAAGGGGCCATAAGGTCTGCTTCTCATGGGTCTTAACCCTGTGTGCGCTGGAATCCCTTATAGTCAGGGGTGGGGGCTCTTTCCCACCCGAATATCAATACAGAGCCCCCCAAATTCCGGGACCCAAATATCTCTCTATTCAATACAGAGAGAACTCCGAGTCAGTCTTGATTTTAGCTACTCCCAGGAATTTCTCACCCGTCTTGGGTGACCCCCTGAACATTTCCCAACTTCCCTTAAAGAGACCACAACCCAAATACAGGAGATATATAGCAACTGTCCAGGACCCAACCTTGGCGTCCTGTACACTCCCCACTGTCGGCAGCACTCATGCAGCCCCAGACCATGACACTCCCACCACCATGCTTGACTGTAGGAAGACACACTTGTCTTTGTACTCCTCACCTGGTTGCCGCCACACACGCTTGACACCATCTGAACCAAATAAGTTTATCTTGGTCTCATCAGACCACAGAAGATGGTTCCAGTAATCCATGTCCTTAGTCTGCTTGTCTTCAGCAAACTGTTTGCAGGTTTTCTTGTGCATCATCTTTAGAAGAGGCTTCCTTCTGGAACAACAGCCATGCAGACCAATTTGATGCAGTGTGCGGTGTATGGTCTGAGCACTGACAGGCTGACCCCCCACCCCTTCAACCTCTGAAGCAATGCTGGCATCACTCATACGTCTATTTCCCAAAGATAACCTCTGGATATGACGCTGAGCACGTGCACTCAACTTCTTTGGTCGACCATGGCAATGCCTGTTCTGAGTGGAACATGTCCTGGTAAACCGCTGTATGGTCTTGGCCACCGTGCTGCAGCTCAGTTTCAGGGTCTTGGCAATCTTCTTATAGCCTAGCCCTAGGCCATCTTTATATAAAACAATTCTTTTTTTCAGATCCTCAGAGAGTTCTTTGCCATGAGGTGCCATGTTGAACTTCCAGTGACCAGTATGAGAGAGTGAGAGCGATAACACCAAATTTAACACACCTGCTCCCCATTCCCACCTGAGACCTTGTAACACTAATGAGTCACATGACACCGGGGAGTGAAAATGGCTAATAGGGCCCAATTTGGACTTTTTCACTTAGGGGTGTATTCACTTTTGTTGCCAACGGTTTAGACATTAATGGCTGTGTGTTGAGTTATTTTGAGGGGACAGCAAATTTACACTGTTATACAAGCTGTACACTCACTACTTTACATTGTAGCAAAGTGTCATTTCTTCAGTGTTGTCACATGAAAAGGTAGAATAAAATATTTACAGAAATGTGAGGGATGTACTTATTTTTGTGAGATACTGTAACTGGTGTGGTGATGATCAGGGACACTGGCTGGTGACTGGATGAAAAAAAAAAATTTACTTTTTTTTTTTCAAACACACAGTGATCAGAGCAGAGCAATGTAGGGTTACCAGAGTAACAGTGTACTACTCTGGGGAAGGGATCCTGGATTTTTTTTTTTGTACACATTATGATTGCTTATACCAATTAATTTCATTGGTATAAAAACAAGCATTTTTGTCAGGGAACAAGCCAGAGGAGAGTTGTCCGTAGGCCTGGCACAGTGGCCAATTCCCAATATGGCCACGCATGCAGGTATTGCGAATGTATGTTAGCCATGGTGAACACATGTGCGTGCCGAAGCACGCAATTCACGTAAAATCCTGGTGCCCTCTGGCCTTTAGGAGTGACTGTTGCACATGGAGATTGCTGACTGATCTTCAGCTTTCTGCTCCCTGCTCCTGTGTTTTGCTGCTGATCACCTGTCATCGACCCGGCTTTCCCTTGGATTCCTCTTATCTCTCTCCCAGTTCTGACCTTGATTTGCCCACAGATCTGTTCTGGTCTCCTGTCCCTGTATATGACCCGGGCTTGCCTAACCATGATTCTGATACTCGATCTGCTGACCTCTGCTACCGTCCCTGACTACACCTTCTGCTGTGATCTGCCCGGGGTTCCCAGCCTGCAGTACCCACCTACAGTACTCACCTGTTGCTCTAGCCTGCAGTACTTACCTACTGTATCCAGCTTGCTGCACTTACCACCGCAACCGGCTTCCTACTGTGTGCAGTCTGCACCACCATCAGCTCTCCTGGGTCCTACTGCTCACCTCATCTGGTATCCACCCACAGAGAGATCACACCTACATCTCTCATCTGTGGCACAGCTGGCAATCCCTTCTTCTTTGGGCTTTGAGTTGACTGTTATAACCTTCAGGGACACCAAGCACTCAGCTGCAAAGAGAGTCCTCTCAGCATTTCGGCTTCAGGACCAGGTACGTGACAATTTTACTTAATGAAACTGGTTTATTCAGAGTCTTTTGTTGTGATTAGCTGTGATTGGTCAAAGATAATCACATGGTACAGATGAGCTGAAATTGGTCTTCTCTGTACCATATGATCACTGTGACCAATCACAGCTAGCAACACAATTGTATACAATGGATGATATAAAAAGGAAGCCATCCATTTTTTAAAATTGCCCTGTGATCTGCTGTGATTGGTCACAGCGATCACATGACACTGGCAGTGGGCCGGTACACTGATCAGTCATCGGCTGTATCCGGTGGACAGGTCATGCCGCTGAGAATTTATTGAATGTACAAAGTGTATGTTCGAATGTTCATACGTGTATGGCCAGCTTAGGGCGTTCAGCAGCAGAAGCAGCAGCATGATTTTCATATCGCCTGTCATGATGGAAAAAAAATGAGCCCAAAAACAGAATATAATTATCACTAATTAAGCTATACTCTTAAACAGTAAAAGTAATATACACTGCTCAAAAAAATGAAAGGAACACTTTTTGATCAGAGTATAGCATCAAGTCAATTAAATTCCTGGAATTTTTAATATGGTCAGTTAAGTAGCAGAGGGGGTTGTTAATCAGTTTCAGCTGCTTTGGTGGTAATGAAATTACCAACAGGTGCACTAGATGGACAACAATGAGACCACCTCAAAAACAGGAATAGTTTTACAAGTGGAGGTCACTGATATTTTTTTCCCTAGTCATCTTTTCTGACTGTTTTTCATTAGTTTTGCATTTGGCTGGGGTCAGTGTAATTACTGGTAGCATGAGGCCATACCTGGACCCTATAGAGGTTGCACAGGCAGTCCAACTCCTCCAGGATGGCACATCAATACATGCCATCGCCAGGTTTGCTGTGTCTCCCAGCACAGTCTCAAGAGCATGGAGGAGATTCCAGGAGACAGGCAGTTACTCTAGGAGAGCTGGACAGGGCCAAAGAAGGTCCTTAACCCATCAGCAGGACCGGTATCTGCTCCTTTTTGCAAGGAGGAACAGGATGAGCACTGCCAGAGCCCTACAAAATGACCTCCAGCAGGCCACTGGTGTGAATGTTTCTGACCAATCAGAAACAGACTTCGTGAGGGTGGCCTGAGGGCCCAACGTCCTCTAGTGTGCCCTGTGCTCACTGCCCGGCACCATGGAGCTCTATTGGCATTTGCCATTGAACACCAGAATTGGCAGCTCCACCATTGGCACCCTGTGCTTTTCACAGATGAGAGGAGGTTCACCCTGAGCACATGTGACAGACGTGAAAGGGTCTGGAGAAGCCATGGAGAATGTTATCCTGCCTGTAACATCGTTCAGCATGACCGGTATAATAGTGGGTCAGTGATGGTCTGGGGAAGCATATCCATGGAGGGAGGCACAGACCTCTACCCTGACTGTCATTAGGTATCGGGATGAAATCCTTGGACCCATTGTCAGACCCTACGCTGGTGCAGTGGGTCCTGGGTTCCTCCTGATTCACAACAATGCCGGGCCTCATGTGGCGAGGGTATGTAGCCAGTTCCTGGAGGATCAAGGAACTGATACCATTGAATGGCCCCCACGCTCACCTGACCTAAATCCAATAGAACACCTCTGGGACATTGTTTTGGTCCATCCGACACCACCAAGTTGTACCTCAGTCTGTTCAGCAGCTTAGTGATGCCCTGGTCCAGATCTGGGAGGAAATACCCCAGGACACCATCCGTCGTCTCATTAGGAGCATGCCCCGAGCTTCTCAGGAATGCATACAAGCACATAGGGGCCATACACACTACTGAGGACCATTCTGAGTTGCTGCAATGACATTTCAGCAAAATGGACTCGCCTGCTGCATCATTTTTCACTTTGATTTTTCAGGGTGTCTTCAAATTCAGCCATCTGTAGGTTGATAATTTTCATTTCCAACAAACGATGTGACATCCTTTCCTTCCTAACACATTACCCAGTCCATACCAATATAGATTCTAACACATTACCTAGTCCATACCAGTATAGATCCAATCAAATTACCCAGTCCATACCAGTATAGATCCTAACACATTACCCAGTCCATACCAGTATAGATCCTAACACATTACCCAGTCCATACAAGTATAGATATGCAGTATGATATTTTTTAGATAGCACCAGACTTCCACTGTAAATCTAAAGTTATAACCTGTAAAGGCATTTAAAGCATCTACCATCTACTACCATCTAATACTGCCACTACTATGCGGCATCCTTTCCTTCCTAACACATTACCCAGTCCATACCAGTATAGATCCTAACACATTACCCAGTCCATACCAGTATAGATCCTAACACATTACCCAGTCCATACCAGTATAGATCCTAACACATTACCCAGTCCATACCAGTATAGATCCTAACACATTACCTAGTCCATACCAGTATAGATCCTAACACATTACCCAGTCCATACCAGTATAGATCCTAACACATTACCCAGTCCATACCAGTATAGATCCTAACACATTACCCAGTCCATACCAGTATAGATCCTAACACATTACCCAGTCCATACCAGTATAGATCCTAACACATTACCCAGTCCATACCAGTATAGATCCTAACACATTGCCCAGTCCATACCAGTATAGATCCTAACACATTACCCAGTCCATACCAGTATAGATCCTAACACATTACCTAGTCCATACCAGTATAGATCCTAACACATTACCTAGTCCATACCAGTATAGATCCTAACACATTACCCAGTCCATACCAGTATAGATCCTAACACATTACCCAGTCCATACCAGTATAGATCCTAACACATTACCCAGTCCATACCAGTATAGATCCTAACACATTACCCAGTCCATACCAGTATAGATCCTAACGCATCACCCAGTCCATACCAGTATAGATCCTAACACATTACCTAGTCCATACCAGTATAGATCCTAACACATTATATGAGTATAGATTAGGGCTGAAACAACTAATCGATTAATCGATTATAATCGTCAACTAATCGATTATGAAAATAGTTGTCAACTATTTTCGTAATCGATTAATCGTCAGACGATTTGTTGTCCTTCATACAGAATGCATTATTTGTTTACATATCAGAAAATACAGTGCAACACATATACAGCTCAGTACACCATCCATACATGTCAGTAGATGACAGAGAACTTGTGAATGTGTGAGGAGCAATGCCTCATGGGAAATGTAGTACTGGGCAAGAGAAGGAACCAAGTGATTCTAAAGGCAGAGGTTTTTTAACCTTGCTATAGGGACACTCTATACAGTACTATACTTTGCTGCTTCCTATAGGGGCACTTTGAAGGCAGAAGGGGCTGGAAGTGCCATGGGGGGGGGGGGGGGCAGAAGAGGAGAATCAGTGCTGCTCTGTGAAAAATCATTACACAGAGAGGATAAGTATTACAAGATTGTTGTTAAAAAGAAAAGAATCCAACGTTTACAATCACTGTAAGGGCTCTGTGCTGGGAAGATCAGCATCTGAACCCACTGAACCCAGAGAAGGTGGAGGCCGATAGACTAGAGGTGATATAAGGCATTACAATTACATTTAAAGTAAAAGTTTATTAGTATTGTGCATTATACTGTATTTAAAATTATTATATCCATGAAAAAAAAGTCTCAGCTTTTAGTACTACTTTAATATATAAATGTTATTTTCCCCCCTCCACCCTTCATATACCTTCATGTCTGACTCCCAGTTAAAATATCCTGTATATCCGACTTCTGGGCATATTTTTGTTATATACATACACATGAAAAAAAAAAGCATGCTGCTGCTACTAAAGGTCTTCTGCTTCCCATACATGTATTGGATTTTTGGACAAAAATATTTGCTTCTATATTTGTTCAAAAATAATTTGTATATTTGTTGAATGGACGAGTGTTGTTTGAAAATTCCACTTGCTTTTAACAATAAATTTTAAAATGAATAAAACTTCTGAGCAAAAACCACACACACTATTTGAAGATTTGTTTGATCGATAAGTTTTCTATTCTGCTCCTTCAAATTTTCCTGTCACTGTGGTTGACACCGGACACCAAATACAATAATGGTTAGAAAAATCGGATGAATGTTTTTAAAAATGTTCTAAAAAAAATTTAGTTTGTGTATTACCAGCATAAGTGACAGCAGGCACAGGGAGCTTGTATCAAACTACCTGCCTATTAATAAGTGAGTCTATCATGATTATATACAAATCCGGTCTGAAAATTTGCAAAACAGTGTTTTAGGTCTTTTAAAAATATTGATCTCGGAGTCTGATATGTACCACATTTAAACCTCTAATAATACATATATCTGTTTCAGCCCTGGTTCACACTTGTGCGTGTGCGGGGTTCGCATGTAATGTCGGAGCGCACTGCTCCGACATTACATGCGATCGGCTGTGCGGTGCGAGTTTAGCCATACAGTTTGTATGGCTAAATTCGCACCGCAGCCGCAGCAAACATGCACAGGGACCCTTTTTGGCAGCCGCATCAGGATCGGATCGCACAGCAGTTCACACTTGTGCGATCCGATCCTGTGCGAACTGCACGATCGCACTGCGATATGCGATCAAACTGGGGGTGTCGTTAAGATTACATTGACACCCCCAGCGTATCGCATATGGCAGTGTGAACTGCCGGGGGTGCGTGTGCGATGCGGGAACAGGCTGCAAATTCGCAGCCTTCCCGCATCGCATAAATGTGAACCGAGGCTTAGAGTGGATTAAATATCCAACTATATAGCTGGATAGTTATATTTACCACTACATATAGATATTCAAGAA
The DNA here is from genome assembly GCF_965119305.1 of Pelophylax lessonae. Classification (NCBI taxonomy): domain Eukaryota; kingdom Metazoa; phylum Chordata; class Amphibia; order Anura; family Ranidae; genus Pelophylax; species Pelophylax lessonae. Next base: position 557,036,819 of record NC_138772.1, read on the forward strand.
TATTAACTAAATTATACACTTTTTTTTTATTTTTTTTAGGTTTTTATCCGATTAGTCGATTAATTGAAGCAATAATCGGCCAACTAATCGATTATGAAAATAATCGTTAGTTGCAGCCCTAGTATAGATATCCAGTATGATATTTTTCCCATTGAGATCTGATGTGTTTTCAAAGTGTTTTTTCTTAACAGTGTGTATATAAAATATACCCAGAAGTAGGATAAACCGCATATTTTAACCACCCGCAGACCACCCACCGTACACATACTGCTGCAGGGCAGCCACTCTGCGCCGGATTATGTTCCTAGTACGTGATCAGACACTTCTGGATCTGGGGCGCGCCGCTGGCGGCACCCACCAAATGGTGGTCTGCCTATGTAAACAAGGCAGATTGCAGTTCTGTCAGTAGGGAAGGCATGGATCCTGTGTCTCTGCAAAGCAGGAACATGGATCGATGCCTTCCCCTAGTAAACGTACCTCTCACACAGTGAGAAAACACTGGTTAGGCATATAGTTAACCCTTTGCTTGCCCTAGAAATTGAACCCCTTCCCAACCAGTGTCATTAGCACTGATCACTGTATTAGTGTCACTGGTTCCCACAAAGTGTCAGTTAGTGTTCCGACTGTCCGCCACAATATCGCAGTCCAGCTATAAGTTGCTTGATCACTGCCATTACTAGTAAGTAAGTAATAAATAAATATATACCATAGTTTGTAGACGTTATAACTTTTGCGCAAACCAATCAATATACACTTTTTGGGATTTTTTTTTTTTTTTTTTACCGAAAATATGTAGCAGAATACATGACCTAAATTGATGAAGAAATGTCATTATCTTTTTATTGGGTATGTTTTATAGCAGAAAGTAAAAAAAAAATAGGATTTTTGACTTACCGTAAAATCCATTTCTCTGATGTTTATTGATGGACACAGCTCCTGATCTTCATAACCTTTGGCTTATACTGCCCCCTAAAGGAGTAGGACACTAGGCAGAAAAAGAATCTGGCTACGCCTATGGGCAGTCCCAGGGGGTATACTCCCTGTACTCTGCTATAAGTACACAGATTTGTTACAAGCAGTATCAGAAGAATTATAACTCCACAGCAGGGTGGGTGCTGTATCCGTCAATGAACATCAGAGAAATGGATTTTGCGGTAAGTCAAAAAGCCCATTTTCTCTTTCGTTCATTGACAGACACAGCTCCTGATCTTCATAACCATTGGGACGTCCCAAAGCAGTGTTAAACACAAGGGGTGGGAACAGCCAAAACATTCCCAAGGCTAAACAGATAGCCAACCAGGCAACAGGAGCTCAACCAAAACAACTGGAGTCTACCTAAATAAAAACAATACACCCTCAAAGAGGATCAGGTCCTCTCAACAGCAGCCTGCAAAACCTTGCGGCCAAAAGAAGCATCCACAGATGCCAACACATCCACTTTAAAAAACTTTGTGAAAGTGTGCACCGACGACCAGGTAGCCGCCTTGCAAACCTGCGTCACTGATGCCTGATGACGGAAGGCCCAGGAGGCACTGAGTGTCAGAGTAGAGTGCGCCTTGACAGGGAAAGGAGGAAGCTGATCCCTAATGGAATTGGCCTGATTAACTGTCTGTCTGATCACATCTGGAAATGGTCACAGAGGAAGTGGACAACCCTTTCCGAGACCCATTCTTGAGCACAAATAGTGAGTCGGACTTCCTAAAAGACTCTGTAGCTGCCAAGTACATCCTAATTGCCTGAACCACATCCAAGGCATGCAAAGCAATTTCCTTTAGGATGTTTAGGCCTGGGACACAGGGAAGGCAACACAATGTCTTCATTCAAATGGAAATCAGAGACAACCTTTGGGAGGAACGATGGACAGGGGCGAAGAACCACCTTATCTCTGTGAATCACCTGGTAAGGTGAACGACAGGATAACGCTGCCAGTTCCGACACTCTGCACGCAGAGGCGATAACCACCAAAAAAGCCACCTTCTGAGACAGCGTAAGCAAGGGAATCTCTAAAAGATTCTCAAAGAGAAGCTTTTGGAGGACCGAAAGCACCAACTGAGGTCCCAAGGTGGCAATGGAGATGGCACTCGAGGAACCAAATGTCGGACAACCTGAAGAAAGGTACACACCCGGAAGTGTGTGGCCAAGGGTCATTGTAAGAAGACCGCCAAAGCCGACACCTGGCCTTTGATGGTACTCAAGGCCAATTTCTGTTCAACCCCCGTTGAAGGAAGGTCGAGATTCGAGCCACCGACAAGGAGCGAGGATGTACCTCAAAAGACTCACACCATGCAATGTACGTCTTCCGCGTACAATAATAGACCTTCCTAGTAGATTTCCTAGCTTTTACCGGCGTTGGAATCACCAACTCAGATTAACCTCTATCCATCAGCACCTGGCGTTCAACAGCCAAGCCATCAAAGCCAGCGACTGTAAAGCAGGATAGAAGATTGGTCCTTGGGACAGCAGATCCTCCCTAAGAGGAAGCTTCCAAGGAACGTCTGTGATCAGCGTACCAAGCCCGGCGAGGCCAGTCCAGAGCCACTAAGATGACTGGAATCCCTTCTGCCTCGATCCTGCATAGAAGTCTTGGCAGAAGCTTGAGAGGAGGGAAGGCGTAAATTAGATGATACTGACCCCTTCCAGCGACTCAGGAGGGATCCCTAGGCAGGACAGGCCCTGAAAGGAGCTCCCATCAGGTACAAACCCCCCCCCCCCCCTGCATAGCTAATCGTCTGGTCGCCGGCGGCACACCCCCCTCGGCCCCCATTGCCAGCATAGTGCCCTGCCCCCACCCTAGGAGGTGGACTAGACCACCCACACAGCCCCAGCAGAAGTGGAGGCTCAGGTTAATGATGTTTCTGTATACAATTTCATCTGCACATGATAATGTAATCAGGCTCACCTGACCTGTGTGTGGTATATATTGTGTGCTTCCGTCAGAATACCGCTTCCTTCAGTCTTGAACATGGATATCAGATATTCTAGACGCCCCCCCCCCCCCATACAAAACTAGCCAAAAATAGCTTTTCCGTTAGTTTGAGTGAGTTATATCACCCACGAACTATGGTGTGTGTATATATATACTGGAATTTTTATTTATTTATACTTGTAATGGTGGCAATCAATGACTTCTTATTATGGGACTGCGATAGTGTGGCGGGCAATCTGACTCTGACACGGGGGGGGGGGAACTGACTGCCACTGACATCACCATTGATACTAATACAGTGATCAGTGCTAATACTATATCATTCTGGTCCTTGTTATTACATATTAATGCTATATATTCATGCTTGGCCACACCTCATTTAAAGTCCCAACTGGCTTATTTGCCCCTCTTTTTTTCGCTATATGCAATAGGGATGGAGACTCCGTTGGTCAGGAGTCTCATATAAAGTCCCAAATTCCCCCTTCCTTTTGATATAGATTTAGGGATGGAGGTGTGGTTTATCAGCATTACCTTATAATTTTAATTTTATTTTTATTTTACCATCACCATTATGCCAATTTCAACGTTGTATACACATTTTACGTTACTATGTGTTTTTGATTTAATCTGGCTGACTCCATTCTCAGCATACATTTTCAACATCATACTGTGTTGACGCTGTTTACATGACAGTTGCTGGCCTTGTTCCGGGGCTGCTTCCTCCCCGGGAACTGCGATGTGTTCCGCCCGCCCCCTGTCCCTACCCTTCTCCCTTTACCCATGTGGGCGGGGTTGGACTGGAGAACAGGTGGCAGCCGCAGCGCATCGGCGCCACGCTTTCCGTGCGGGATGTGACATCATCACCTAGCATCCGTGTCCCATCACGTGATTTTCCAACCATATATGGAGGCTGCCGTGGCGGCTTCTGTCACACCGGCGGCTTCCTCTTGTCTGTGCAGCTGCGTGACGCTGGGTGCGATCCCTGCTCTGGCACTTATCCAGGTACTCCCCTTCTCCTATGCCTCCTCTTCTCTATTTTTACACAGAGCTACACCAACCATTTCATCCTTTTTGCTGCATCACCCAGCACTAATTATTCTGCATTTTGGTTCTTCTTCGTGGTCACCTTCCATTCTAAGCACTTTCACCTTTATTCCACGCTACCATTCTACCTTATGGCCTACCATGTCCTTCACTTTTCACCTATACCTACCCATTGGGGTCAATATCTATACTGGTAGTTCCTGCTCTTTCTATATTTCACTTTCAATTTCCATCTCAACCACTCTATTGGTTTCCTGGCTCTCACCACCAGCCCATTCCCTATTTGTTACTATTTTTACAATACCTATATATATATATATATATATATATATATATATATATATATATATATATAAATATATATATATATATATATATATATATATATATATATATATATATACAGACATGTATTACCCCTGTACCCTTACAGATTTTTACTGCCATGCTTTATAGAGACTGCTTGTGATCCTTCTATGGAGCCACTCACATTAAACACTACCATGCTTTTGTACCTGCCTGGTGCGTGCGGGCATCACTCCCTCAGTTCCCGGTAGGACCCATTCCCTGGACACTATACCAGCACACTGTAAGCTATACCTCCCATATGTTGTGTGAGGTTTATTTATGTATTGTTTATACTACTACTTATGTGTATTATCTTTTTATAGATGCTTGTACTATGCCTGCTCCTGATGAAGTGACCAAGTCACGAAACGCGTTGAGCTTTACACAGGCTATTTTATCCACTACAAGTTATTAGATTATGTATCCAAGACCTTTGTTTACATGTTTTAACATTCTGTAAGTACCAGGAGAATAACGCACTACCATGTATTTCTGTCTTGTACCAATAAGCCCCCTTTTTGTCTTACTCATGTATACTCCATTACCATGGGATATGTGGTTATAGTAAGCAATCTGGTTACCCTATTTTTGGCCCATAGACAGTTCAATAAAGAGACGTTTTATTATTTTCCTTCTGGTCCTTGTTATTACATATTAATGCTATATATTCATGCTTGGCCACACCTCATTTAAAGTCCCAACTGGCTTATTTGCCCCTCTTTTTTTCGCCCAGTGCTAATACTATACACTGTCACTGTATTAATGACACTGGCGGGTAAGGGGTTAACACCTAGGGGCGATCACAGGGTTAAATATGTGCCCAACAATGTGTACAGTGTGTACAGCGTGCTGATTTTACTAATGGTTTCTCACCTTTCTCATCCCTGCTGACAGATCATTCCCTGTGTACAAAGCTCTCAGCTGTGAATGTACACAACCAGTCAGCAGGTCCTGGTCATTAATCATTGCCTGGGACTTGCAGACAGGCTTACGCTGAAGTTACAAACAGAATTTTTTTTGATAGAAAGTTACTTAGAACCCCCAAATATTATACACACACACTATATGTATGTATATATATATATATATATATATATATATATATATATATATGTGTGTGTATGTATTTTTTTTTCAGCAGAGACCCTAGAGAATAAAATGGGAGATCGTTGCAATACTTTATGTCACAATGTATTTGCGCAGCGGTCTTACAAACACGTTTTTGAAAAAAATACACTTTTTTTGAGTAAAAAAAGAAAATAGTAAAGTTAGCCCAATTTTTTTCTATAATGTGAAAGATAATGTTACGCCGAGTAAATAGATACCCAATATGTCATGCTTCAAAATTGCGCACGCTCGTGGAAAACATTAGTACTTACAAATCTCCATAGGCGACACTTTAAAAATTTCTACAGGTTACCAGTTTAGAGTTAGAGGAGGTCTGGGGTTATAATTATTGCTCTCGCTCTATTAATCATGTCGATATCAAACATGTGTGGTTTGAACACCGTTTACATATGTGGGCGCGACTTGCATATGCGTTCACTTCTGCGCGCAAGCTTGGAGGGACGGGGCACTTTACATTTTTTTCTTCTTATTATTTTACCTTTTATTTTTAAACTGTCCCTTTAGTGCCGGTTCACACTAACGCGGCACGACTTTGGGGGCGACCTGTGAAGTCGCATGCACCGCGACTTTGGCGCGACTTGCACGGACTTCGTATAATGAATGTCTATGCAAGTCGCTCCGATGTCGCCCCGAAGTAGTACAGGAACCTTTTTCTAAGTCGGAGCGACTTGTGTCGCTCCTATTAGAACAGTTCCCGTAGCACACAATGGACCACGACTTGTCAGGCTGACCAGTCGCCTGACAAGTGGCGGTAGTGTGAATGGAGTCTTAAAACAATGTTTTTTGATCACTTTTATTCCTAATATAAGAAATGTAAACATCTCTTGTAATAGAAATAAGCAGCACAGGTCCTCTTTAATGTGAGATCTGGGGTCAAAAAGACTCTAGACTTAAAAGCAAAAAAAAAAATTTCATTTTTCCCATGATGAAAAGATTGTTGGGGGGGGGAAGCGACGTATGACGTCTCCCTGGTCCTCCAAGGCCATAGAGTCGAGTGGGGGCCATCTTGCCCTCACTCTACTTCCTGCCTAGGACCCGATAGGACCGGATCATCCCACTACCAACGGCTCCGGTAAGCGGGAAAAACCACCGGGGGGGCACCTCTCCCGCTGCCCATAAAAGTAATCCTGTGGCGAATCTGCCACTGGGACCACTTTTATGTGAAAGAGGACCGCCCGGCCTGTAAAAAAAATACTGGGGTTATGCATAACCCCAGTATTTAACATCAAAGTAGTGACGTAAAACTGCAGCAGGCGCTCTGTAAGTGGTTAGAACAAGCATGCGCATCTTAAGCATCGTGTTATGTGTCATCATTGCCTTGGCCCATTAGGTCGGGAAAAGAGTTAAATCAATTGGAACGGGGGCGTGGCCAAGACCGGCATGTGAGAGGACGTGTCTCTCACAGCTCCGCTGCAGCACAGCCTATTGATCCTCTCCCAGCAGTAATCCATTGGGAATTTTGGGATCCCCAGCTGGCTACCGACTCTGTCCACCTCCTGGTCCCTCCACAGGCCCTCTGCACCAGAGGAATGATCAAAAAAAAAAGGAAGATTCGGCCCGCCGCGGCCCTGCTCCCTCACACACCTCAGGCAGCTGAAAAGCTAAGGATGGCGGCAACAAGTAGACCCAGAAGAATCAGGGTAAGGACCCCCCCAGCGACATGATCAATTATTCACAATAAATGATGGGGGCGGCTGACAAAGACATGGAGGGACAGGCAGGGTCATCTCACTGGACAGAGCAGGAACTACAGGGCCTTGAGGATGGTGCTGTTTCACAGGACACTGATACAGGCAGGAATGCAGCTCTGAAACCCTTGCTGTCCCCTGAGCCAGATCCTGACGAACAGGGGCAACCGACTCTGGCTTAAATTTTACGTGTGGTGCATATGCGCACGGCGTCAGTTAACACACTTAAAGATCAGTTTGGGGGTCTTAGAGAGGAGTTGTCTCTGGTGCGGTAGGATTTTCAGAAAATTTGTGAACAAACGACTGCTGTGGAGAGCAGGGTTAGTGAACTTGAGGACAAACTGCCACCTGTGACCAAGGAGGCCCATGCGGCCTACCAGTTGGCTCAAGAAACTAATAATAGAGTGGATGATATGGAAAAGCGCCTGCAACGAAACAATATATGCATTGTTGGGCTGCCAGAAAAATCAGAAGGATTCATGGAGGGATGGTTAATTGACTTATTTGGGAAGGAGGCCTTATCATCTTACTTTACTGTCGAGAGGGCGCACTGCACCCCGGGGCGCCGGCTTCCTCCTGGGGCTCCTCCAAGACCCATGTTAGTACGTCTTTTACATTATAGAGACAGGGAAGCGGTCCTGCGATGTGCAAGGGAGCAGGGTAACATACAAAACAACGGTACCAGAATATCCTTTTATCTGACTTCTCTGCTGATGTACAGAGGCGTCGGGCCAAGTTTGCTGACGTGAAAAGGAGACTGTGTACCCTGCAAGTTCCTTGTGTACCCTGCAACTTCCTTATGCGATGCTCTATCCTGCCAAGTTACGTGGCAACGGGAAAGCGCAGTTCTTTGAATCAGCCAAAATGCGGCTGCATGGCTGGATCGTAATGAACAGGCCCTGCATCGCCGTATGAACGAGGATGGGGATTGACACGGGAAAGATTTTTTTCAATTTGGATTGCCTTGTTACCCATCCACGCTGAGCTCCAACAGGTTCTACATGTTTCACTTGTTCATTTAAGTTACGATTCTGCTGGAAGACTTGATATGGTTCACTGAACTGCGAGCTACAACATGATTTACCTATTGGTGCTTTATCGTGCTGGACTGAGAGGAGGTTTGTGGTACCTCCATCTGCTGAACCGAAGGATCATTGCTGCCACAGACAGCCCGGAGACAAAGGGAGCAGCATCCAGAGAGGCATGACAGACGAACTGCAACCCCTGGACCAAAAAGCCCGCCAGCTCCGCGAAGGCAGGTGGAGACTGTCCCCCTCCCAGATCCTGGAGCGAAGACTTTGTCCATTTGGGAAAGTCAGGGACACCAAGCTATGGTGAACACCAGCCCAAGGGCCAAATCGGCCACAGTAAAACATGTGGCAGGCCAAAGTCTCGGCTCTCCTATCAAAAGGATCTTTTAAAAACCGGAGACTCCTCCACCCGAATTATGGTGGATTTATTCAGCCTGGAGACCTGTGAGTCCCCCACAGGTGGGACTGCCACGTACTCAACAGAGACTCCTCAAGGGATAACATCTAGCGAAACGCTCAGGAACCCCCATATTGAGTTTAGAACAACTCCACTGACTTGTGAAAAACTTGTCACAGTAGGCAGGAAAAAAGGGAAAAAACCTCCGCCGCTTTTGAGGAACTGTGGCTCCAAGGGGACCAGCACTTCTGATGCAGTAACGGCTGCATCCCAATATTTAAAATTACCCGCACCGATACACTTAGTGAATTCACCAATGCCTTTGCATGCGCATGTGCAGTAAAAGAGGAATCATCCTCAACGTCGGAGCACCAAAGTGCAAGGACGCAGACCCAGTAGAGTCGCTATAAGCCAAGCTCACCCTGAGCACAGAACAAGCAGGGGAGCTCACTAACCACAGTCCCGCATGGATACACTGGCTAAAAGTCCACAAAAGGACCACCTATTAGACCAAAACAAAAACAATAGGGTCGCTCTCCATAGAGCACATAATAGGACATAGCCCCCATGACTGGGGGGGGGGGGGGGGCCTGCCATGACGCAGACGCGCAGGCAGAGTACCTTCACCCACACAATGACAGCTGCTTCACTACGCTAAAAAATGTAGCGTCCCTACGGTTCAAGGGGGGCGCCAGGCTGACTATATGGCCCCCCTTGAAAGGGGGGAGGGCGGATGCCCGTCCGCAGCTCTATCAACCTGATCAGTAGCTCGGACAGCTTGGCTAGCAGCTCAGACAGACAGCCGCGAGTAGGCCGCAAAGCTGCGGCAAAAATTTGGGGTCTGATCCGGCCATGTAAGTTGCGAGTCCACCGGCAGCTCTGTTGATCAGCAGCTTGGTTAGGAGCTCGGACAGCTTGGTCAGTAGCTTGGATAGCTAGTTCTGTCAGACTCAGCCGCGAGTAGGCTGGAAAGCCGCGCCCTTCATTTATGACCTGATCCGGCCGCGTGAGGCACGCATCTTATCGGCACTACTGTCCGCTATATTAGCAGCTCAGACAGATTGGTTAGAAGCTCGAACAACTGGGCCTGGTCATGGTTGATGGCTTCAGCCATGACCCCGATAAACCATTTGAAATTCGCAACGTTATTGCGGTCGGCAAATGGTTATGTATTTTTCTAGCAACAAATGCAGGGAGAAAATAAAAACTGCCCTGGACACAAAATAGTTAAAGTGAAAGAACACACCTCTCTTATTTGCTGAGCTGGCCCATCTGTTGGAATGTGGATAGACTGGACACGTTATCAATTTTCTGGATCTTTCTTGGTTATTACACGGTTGATTGTTTTGTAAAACATTATTTATTTATTTTTAATTGTTGGATGGAGTAGAGAAGGTTTAGAACACCTGCCAGGTTTTTATCACTGTCTCGGCCCCTGGAAAGGACGAAAGGACATAAGGAATCCCCCCCCAAGGTGTCTGAATTTCCGTGTGTGTCTCTTTCTCGCTCTCTAGCAATGGCCATGGGTTTACACCAAGTCTGGGTCGAGTCTTTCTCCAGAAATGACCATGAACCCCAAACCAGAGTCCATCCTTTCTCCAGCAATGGCCATGGGATTACAACAAGCCAGAGTTCAGTCTCTCTTCAGCAATGGCTATGGGTTACACTGAGCCAGAGTCCAGTCTCTCTCTCCAGCAATGGCCTTGGGTTTACACCGAGCCAGTCAGGTCTCTCTCTCCAGCAATGGCCTTGGGTTTACACAGAGCCAGAGTCCAGTCTCTCTCTCCAGCAATGGCCTTGGGTTTACACCGAGCCAGTCAGGTCTCGCTCTCCAGCAATGACCATGGGTTTACACAGAGCCAGAGTCCAGTCTCTCTCTCCAGCGATGACCATGAGTTTACACTGAGCCAGAGTCCGTTCTCTCTCCCCAGTAATGGCCAAGGGTTTACACCAAGCCAGAGTCCAGTCTCTTTCCAGTAATGGCCATGGGTTTCTCACGGAGCCAGAGTCCAGTCTCTCTCTCCAGCAATGGCCATGAGTTAAAACAGAGCCAGAGTCTGGTCTCTCTCTTCAGTAATGGCCATGGGTTTACACCGAGCCAGAGTCCAGTCTCTTTCCAGCAATGGCCATGGGTCTACACCGAGCCAGAGTCCAGTCTCTCTCTCCAGCAATGGCCATGGGTTTACACTAGAGCTGCACGATTCTGGATAAAACGAGAATCACGATTCTTTTGCTTGGAATAAAGATCACGAATCTTGGGGTAACATCTTTCGCATTATACAAACAAATTGGGCTGACTTTACTGTTTATTTGCTGAGCTGGCCCATCTGTTGGAGTGTGGATAGACTGGACACATTTACGCATTTTTTAAATTCTTTAAAGTTTATTTTTTTCCCCAAAAAAATTGTGTTTGAAAGACCACTGTGCAAATACAGCGTGACATAAAATATTGCAACAATGTTATTTTATTCTCTAGGCTCTCTGCTAAACAAATCTATAGAATGTTTGGGGGTTCCAAGTAATTTTCTAGCAAAAAATACAAATTTTAACTTGTAAGCAACAAGCTTTAGAAAAAGGCTTAGTCTTTGGGCCCTTTCACACGGGCTCTCCAATCAGGTCCACCTGTCAGTTTTTTAAGGACCTGATCGGATGCTCCATCTATCCCTATGGGGCAGCGTATGTCAGCACTGCCATGTCTGCTGACACCCGCTGCTATCCGATCTGATCCGGTCTGAAATCCAGATGGATGATAATCCTATTTTCCATCGGTCTGGCGGATGGGATAGGATCAAAAAGGCGGTCAGTTTTCATCCGATCTACCATAGAGGAGAGCAGGGCTCTGATAGGTCCGTCTCTGCACAACAAGCGGAGACGGACCGGTCATCTGCCTGCTCAGCGGATTGATCCAACGATGAGGCAAAACTTAGTCCACCGGGCAGAACGCTCGTGTGAAAGGACCCTTTAAGTGGGTAAACTGACCTCATTTACAGTCCGAATTTCATTCCTTTGATCCAAAAGAACCAAATGATACATTGTTTATAGGTATCTCCCAGCCTGAGCAATGTTGATAAACATTTGCTGAAGGTCCTTTTTCTTTTTTTGACAGCTGTGAGATCGCAATTTTTTTAACGATTAATCGTGCAGCTCTAGTTTACACCGAGCCAGAGTCCAGTCTCTCTCTCTCCAGCAATGGCAATGGGATTACCACCAAGCCAAGGCCCAGTCTCTCGCCAGCAATGACCATGGGTTTACACCAAACCAAGATCCAGTCTCACTCAAGCAAATGACAATGAACACCAAGCTAGAGTTCAGTCTCTCTCCAGCAATGGCCATGGGGTTACACCAAGCCAAGGTCAAGTCTCTTTCTAGCAATGGCCATGGATTTACACCAAGCCAAGATCCGGTCTCTCTTCAGCAATGAAAAAGAACACCAAGCCAGAGTCCAGTCTCTCCAGCAATGGCCATGAATTTACACCAAGCCTGGGTCCAGTCTCTCTCCAGCAAAGGCAGTGGGATTACATCAAGCCAAGGTCCTGTCTCTTTCCAGCAATGGCCATGGATTTACACCAAGCCAAGATCCGGTGTCTCTCCAGCAATGACAATGAACACCAAGCCAGAGTCCAGTCTCTCTCCAGCAAAGGCCGTGGGATAACACCAAGCCAGAGTCCAGTCTCTCTCCATCAATGTATATTGTTCTCAATACAGTGCAGTGAAAATCATTTATATACACAAATAAAATTATATCAATGAGTGTCTTCAATAGCCTCTCCAATACTGCCAGTTAATATATATATTCGGACATCACACCACTGTTTCTTGAATAAGTGCCAGTGCTAGATTCTTCAGAAATGTGTCCTGTGAACCACCATTTCTAAGTGCAATGCCCACTCACCTCCAGAATCAGATCCCACTACAGAGTCTCATTTGCCTCTACACCACTCCTCCTGTGAGCTTCTCACTACCACTCCTCCCTCTCCTGGTTCAAATTCAGGTGTTCAGAATGTCCCCTTTTGCTCGTTCCTTGTGCATTAGAAGCAATCCAGCAAAAAATAAAATGAAAATGGTCCAATCAAATGTTTTTGCTTCACATCTACAAACACACATGGAAGCCTTGCCATAACCACTCTGTGCAGCCCTAACTCAGTGAGTGAGAGTTAGTGCTCACTTGCTCAAGACAAAGTGGTGTGATGTCCGAATATGTATATTAACTGGAGATATTTGAGGGACTATTGAAGACACTCATTTTATTTGTGTATGTTTTGTTAGAGTGTATATAATGCTTTTCGCTGCACTGTTTTTGAGTTAGTGGAACAGTGGAAACACTAAAAAGTGCATTTTTGTTTTTTGACAATTAGGCCCTTGTTTGATTTAGGGAGAAGTTTAATTCACATATCTTATTTTTTTAGAGATTGCACTGATTGAGTCACATTATTGTCTCTCCATCAATGGCCATGAATTTACACCAAGACTGGGTCCAGTCGCTCTTTAGCAATGGCCATGGGATAACGCCAAGCCAAGGTTCAGTTTCTCTTCAGCAATGGTCATGGGTTTACCCCTCAGCCAAGGCTCTCCAGCAATAGCCATGGGTTTACACCATGCATTTGCCTTGGTCCAGTCTCTATCCAGCAATGGCCATGAGTTTACACCAAGCCAGGACTCTTTAGCAATGTTCATGGGTTTACACCAAGCCTGGGTCCAGTCTCTTTCCAGCAATGGCCATTGGTTTACACCGAGCCTGGGTCCAGTCTCTATCCAGCAATGGCCATGAGTTTACACCAAGACAGGACTCTTTAGCAATGGTCATGGGTTTACACCAAGCCTGGGTCCAGTCTCTATCCAGCAATGGCCATGGGTTTACACCACGTCTGGGTCCAGTCTCTTTCCAGCAATGGCCATTGGTTTACACCAAGCCTGGGTCCAGTCTCTATCCAGCAATGGCCATGAGTTTACACCAAGCCAGGACTCTTTAGCAATGGTCATGGGTTTACACCAAGCCTGGGTCCAGTCTCTATCCAACAATGGTTATGGGTTTACACTGAGCCAAGGCTCTCCAGCAATGGACATGGGTTTACACCAACCTTGGGTTCAGTCTCTCTCCAGCAATGGCCATGAGCTTACACAAAGCTAAGGCTCTCCAGCAATGCCCATGGGTTTACACAAAGCCAGGGTCCAGTCTCTCTCCAGCAATGGACATGGGCTTTCATTCAGCTAGAGTCCAGTCTCTTTCCAGCAACTGCCATGGGTTTTTATCAAGCCAGGATCCAGTCTCTCCAGAAATGGCCATGGGTTTTCACTGAGCCGAGGTCCAGTCTCTCTCCAGCAATGGCCATTGACTCACCCAGCTGGAGTCTAGTCTCTCTCCAACAATGGCCATGGGCTTTCATCCAGCCAGAGTTCAGTCTCTTTCCAGCAATGGCCATGGGTTTTCTCCCAGTCGGAATCAAGTCTGTCTTCAGCAATGGCCATAGGTTTTCACCGAGCCAGAGTCCAGTCTCTCTCAAGCAATGGCCATGGGTTTTCACCGAGCCAGAGTCCAGTCTCTCTCAAGCAATGGCCATGGGTTTTCACCAAGCTAGAGTCAAGTTTCTTTCTAGCAATGGCCACGGGTTTTCACCAAGCCGGAGTCCAATCTTTAATAGCACTTGCTCAACAAAGTTTGAATTTTGCTGTGGGACCAGAGCTGTATTAAGAAGACAGAATAGGACCCTAGATTAGGTGGCAGCTCTTCCCCCTGTCTTTGATTAACACTGATAAAGGATTGCAGTAGACAAAAATAAGCCACCAGATGGCATTATTGGTCACCAACTGCCAAAAGAAGCATCGTCCCTGGGCAGTGACAGACATTTACACAGCTTTGATCAATTGCGCTATCCCACGGTTATAATGCAGAGAGAAAGTTGTAGCTGTGCCCCCTGGCAATGCACAGAGCCCCAGGCTCCTGCCTAGGTTGCCTTGTGGATGATCTGCATGGGACATTCCCAAGTTGCAGTACTTATTTAACTAACAACAGCTGACAAACTGAAAGGCAAACAAGGCAAAGTACAGAGTTGTCAAAAAACAAAATAAAAAAATGGGAGCAGAAGTCAGGAAGGACAGTGGCAAGAAAAAGTCAATAAACAGACAGACCTAAAACTGAGGTGGACGGATGAACACAAATCAATCCAAACTGACTGTACTGTATGCAAGTTATTTTCTACTGAACAAAATATGCACCTCTCCCAGATCTGGGACACCGGGTTTACATGCTTTTCTGTATTTTAAGAGACCTTTCCAATGGTGTCCTGCTTTCAGTTCAGTCTTGAAATACTGGAAAGGCAAATGAGGACACCCTACTCCCTACTCTGCGGAATTGTACACAACAAATTCCAGGTACTGAAATTGTAAAACTGTTTCCTAGAACAGGGTGCCAAGCCAGACATTGTATGGGTGACATAAATCTCTCATTGTGTGACAATTTCCTGGCTATCTTCAGATGCATTTCTCCAGGCTGTAGGGGAATCCGTGTTTATTTACTGTTCTAGTGCAATGCCATAGGGCTCAATGCCATCTGCTTCAGGCAACACTTTAAACGTCCTCATTTAAACCGATTTAGGTGACACAACCTTCCTGCTGGATGACTTTAATTGTCATCCTAGATGAAGAAATCTGAGCTAGGAGTATAATTTATAGGGACTGTAAGGCCCCTTTCACACAGGTGGAACGTTCAGATCCGCCAGTCCGTTTTTTTGGCGGATCTGAACGGTCCACCCATGCATCTCTATGGAGCATCAGATGTCAGTGGAGACATGTCTGCTGACACCCGATCCGATCCGTCAAATCTGGAAGGATGGAAACCCTATTTTCCATCCGTCCAGTGGATCGGATCGGATGAGAACGGACCGACTGTCCATTCCCATCCAATTCCCCCATAGAGATGTATGGGGCTCTGACAGCTGTGTCTCCGCACACAGCGCAGAGACACAGCTGTCATTCTCCTGCTCAGCGGGGGATCTACGGATCGATCCCCCGCTGAGATAAACGGAGCGGACTATGTGAGTCCCGGTTCACACTTGGGCGATGCAGGAAGGCTGCGAATTCGCAGCCTGTTCCCGCATTGCAAACGCACCCCTGGCAGTTCACACTGCCATTTGCGATATGCAGGGGGTGTCAATTAAATGGTAACGACACCCCCAGTTCGATCGCATATCGCAGTGCGATCTGACAGTTCGCACAAGTGTGAACCACTGTGCGATCCGATCCTGATGCGGCTGGAAAAAAGGGTCCTGTGCGTCTTTTGTGCGGGTGCAGTGCGAATTTCAGCCATACAAAGTGTATGGCTGAATTCGCATCCGCACATCCGATTGCATGTAATGAAGGAGCAATGCGCTCTGACATTACATGCGATCGCCGCAAACGCTATAGTGTGAACCGGCCCTGAAAGAGCCCTTAGGCCTCGTTTACACTTGGTATAACACGTGGCATTAAACACGCTTTTTTAACCACTTAACTAAGACCGGAAGATTTTGCTTCTTAATGACCAGGTACTATTTTGCAATTCGGCACTGCGTGAATTTAATGGACAATTGCGCGGTCGTGCGACGCTGTACCCAAACAAAATTGACGTCCTTTTTTTTCCCCACAAATAGAACTTTCTTTTGTTGGTATTTAATCACCTCTGCGATTTTTATTTTTGTGCGCTATAAACAAAAAAAGAGCGAAAGTTTTGAAAAAAAAAATAATAATATTTTTCACATCCTGCTATATAACATTACAAAAAAAAAATCAAAATTTTTTAGCATTTTAGGCCAATTTGTTTTCTGCTACATATTTTTTTTTTTTTTTTTTTCCAAACAGTTTATTAAGGTAAAAAGCATACATAGTACAAAAAAGAGCAAGGCAGTAATGGGCATTTGACAAAGCCCACAAAAATGAGCAAGTACAAAAGTGATATACAGGTAAGCAGTACAATGCACGTGAGGGACAATAAGAGAACATAGGCAAACCCATAAAGTGACATATAGCACCAAGGTGCAAAAATAGAGAGCTCGTGGGAGTGCCAAGGGAATATGGGTCTATTGGAAGGGTTCGTTGGGTAGAGCACCCTCCCACCTGGTGGGAACCGGAATATGAGGGTTACCTGTAAGAAAGCCTAGTGGTTCCCCCAAACCCGACACCCCTTAAAGGGAGCTACCTGTGTCAGAGAGTGGGGGATCCACCGCAGAAGAGTGGGGAACCCGGTATGGACATCTCTGAACATGGGCGCCACATCCGTCATCGGTGGAGCCAGAGCCACCGCAGAGTGCTAAATGGAGAACCCTGAGTGATTTAGTGAGAGGCCTAAGAGGGAGGGAGGGAATGAGTGAAGGGGGTTGGGAAGGGGTATAGGAAAGGGGCCAAGTGGGGCAAATGAGGAAAACACAAAGGGGAGGAGGGGGAGGGTAACATATAAAAAAAAAAAAAAAAAAAAAAAAAAAAAAACAAAAACACAGGGGGGGGGGGGGGGGCGTTGCACTCCGGTAGGAGACAAGCATCAAAAGAGTTATAATGAACTGAACATCGATGAAAGCACCCCAGAATAAGGGGTGCATCCCCAGTGCAAAACAAGAGGATTACAAATTAGCCAGCGATTTTCAAGTGCTCAAGGTTTGGAATTCGGGCAACGTTTGAAAGTGTGTCCAGGGTGCCCAGGTTGTGCGGTACTGATGGTGCGAGTCCTTGGCTTGGGCCACGATGTCCTCCATCTCCGCCACCCGCCGAACCCTGCGAAGCCATTCAGCAACCGACGGGGGTGTGGTGGACAGCCAATGGCACGGCACGCACATCCGGGCTGCATTGATCAGATGTAAGGTCAGGGACTTTTTGTAGCTGGCGTAGGAAAGTGAGGTGTGGTGCAGAAGATATTGTGCCGGCGAGTAGTCCGGCGTGTACGTGGTAATACGGCAGATTAAGGCTTGAACCTCTTTCCAGAACGGTTGCAGAACGGGACAGTCCCACCATACATGTAGTAGGGTTCCTTTGTGTTGCAGACACCTCCAGCACTGCGGAGAATTGGAGGAAGAAAATTTGTGCAGAAGATCTGGAGTCCTATACCACCTGGAGTAAAGTTTATACCCAGTTTCTTGGGTCAATACGTTCAGGGAACCCTTGTGCATGTGGAAAAGCACCCGAGACCAGTCTTCTTCCGAGAGGTCCACTCCCAGCTCCCGAGTCCATCGCGCCCGAAGAGCCTCTGTATGTGCGTGAGAGGAAGGAAACAGCATAGAATATAAGATCGAGACCATATGCCGGTGCGGACCAGGGGCATCACAGAGACGCTCCAAAGATGTCAGGGAACGGCCCCATTCCGATAGTTTCTGCGTGTGAGTCAGGAAGTGACAAATTTGGAGGTAGCAATAGAAAGGAATAGAGGCCTTCGGAAAACGCTGACAAAGATCCCGATATGACAGTAGTCCAGGGCCGTCAAGGAAGTGGCGAGCCTGAAAGGGTACGTCCGAGGAGGGGCCCTCGGCAGGCACAAACGGGAGACCAGGGGGGAAATCAGGGGTGGAATGTAAGGGAGTTAAAGGGCTGCGCCGCGGTGAGAGATCCAGCTGCTCACGAAGGGCGTGAAATACCCGTATAGTAGCTCCAGTCAGGGGGTTAGCTAAGATGGAGCGCGGAATCTTGGACGGAGCCGACCAAGGTAAGTGGTGGGCGGGGAAGGACGCCAAGGCCCCCTCGAGAGACACCCAGTCCTTAGACCTCGCATGGGCATGCCATTCCACCACCCTGGATAGATGGCATGCCTGGTAATACTTGAGTAGATGAGGGAATCCCAATCCGCCCTCCTGTTTAGGACGGGTAAGCAGATCC
This sequence comes from Pelophylax lessonae, assembly GCF_965119305.1. Taxonomy (NCBI): domain Eukaryota; kingdom Metazoa; phylum Chordata; class Amphibia; order Anura; family Ranidae; genus Pelophylax; species Pelophylax lessonae. The sequence goes on from NC_138772.1 coordinate 557,055,212, forward strand.
CAACTAAGCCTGGGTTTCTTAGAGGCCCACAGGAATTTAGTGCACAGGAGCCTAAAAGATTTAAAGAAAGCAGGCGGTATACGTATGGGTAAAGCTTGAAGGATGTAGAGCAGGCGGGGGAGGATGTTCATCTTGACGATGGCGACCCTGCCAAACCAGGAAAAGCGACCCTGCGTCCAGGAGTGTAAGTCTCTTTCCACTGTGTTTAAGATCGCCAGGTGGTTCTTGGAATAAAGGTCGGAGAGGGAGCTAGGCAATTGAACGCCGAGGTATGTGATGGAGTGGGGGTCCCATTCAAATGGAAAATTGGATTGGCAAAGTTGTAAGAGAGAGGGAGGGAGGGAAATGTTGAGGGCCCGAGATTTGGAGTAATTGATTTTTAAGTTGGAAAGATCTTGGAAACGTGCAAGAACGGATAAAAGGTTGGGGACCGAAAGCAGAGGATCAGTGAGGAAGAGCAAGACATCGTCAGCGTATGCCGCTAGTTTGTATGTCTTTCCCTTCAATGAAACCCCCTTGATGTCCGAACTAGCCTGAATCTGGCGCAAAAGGGGTTCCAGAGTGAGAATGTAAATCAGGGGAGATAGCGGGCAACCCTGTCTGGTACCGTTCGACACGGAGAAGGCGTCCGACAGGGATCCATTCACCTTGACCCTAGCAGAGGGGTTGGAGTAAAGGATAGAGACAAAGCGCAAGAACCTATCTCTTAAGCCAAGGGCCTCAAGCGCAGCGGACATGTAGTCCCAGGCCACCCTGTCGAACGCCTTCTCCGCATCGAGGGACAAAAAGAAGCCAGGCGTACGCGACGTGGACAACCAGTGGTGTAAATGAATCGCCTTGGTAGTGTTGTCCCGCGCCTCACGTCCGGGGACAAAACCAACCTGATCAAGGGACACCACCTCGGGAATGGAGGGAAGAAGGCGGTTAGCTAGTACTTTCGCAAACAATTTGATATCCACATTGAGTAGAGATATGGGACGGTAATTTGGCACCAACGTCGCGTCCTTCCCATGCTTAGGGAGGACAGCGACATGGGCCTCCAAAAAGTCCGGTCCCAAGGTAGGCACCTCGGAGAAGGCATTGAAGGCCCTCACCATGTGTGAAATCAGTTGATCCGCAAAAGTCTTGTAGTAACCAACCGTCAATCCGTCCGGACCAGGGGATTTCCCGGGCTTGGACTGCTTGAGGGCCGTCAAAACTTCCGTAGTTGATATAGGAGCATTGAGGGAGACCAACACCTCCTCCGAGAGCGGCGGAGGAGAGTGTTGGGACAAGAATTGGCGAATCTCATGTGCCCTAGATTGCAAAAGATCAGGCGAGTTCACTCGCGGCAAATTGTATAGGTCCGTGTAATAACGTACAAATTGGGCCGCTATATCGGGAGTAGAAGCGTGCGCCTTGCCCGAAGAGTCGGAAATGGAATGGAGGGTGTTGGCCGCCCTACGCTTTTGGAGAGCTCTGGCAAGGAGCCTGCCCGACTTGTTGGAATGCTCGTAGAAAAAGCCATGAGAGAGGGCAAAGTTCCTGCGAACCGATCTACCAAGGTCCTCCAGCAACTCCTGACGGGTCTTAGTGAGCTCCTCTAGGGTATCAGATGCCAAAGATAATTTATGAGAGCGTTCCAACGAACTTATCTTGGACAGGAGCGCCTCTGTGTGAGCCACCCGTTCCTTCTTCCGTTTAGAGGCTAGAGCCATGAGTTCGCCACGGATCACACACTTGTGCGCTGCCCACAAAGTGACAGGACTGACTTCTGGGGACGCGTTCTCCGAAAAATACAGCGTTAAGCGGTCAGAGAGAGCCTTAACAAAAGTGGAATCAGTTAAGAGGGAGCTATCCAGGCGCCACGCTCCGGAGCGATGCGGTAGAGCCGCGAAGGAGAGGGTAGCACTGATGGGGTGATGGTCAGACAAGAGCATTGGCTCGATAGTTGTAGAGGAAAGGGCCGGCAATAAATCCTGGGAGACAAAAATATAATAGATACGTGAGTACCGGTTGTGTGGTGAAGAGAAAAAGGTAAAGTCCTTAACGCCGGGGTGGAGGGTACGCCATGAGTCGTGGAGAAGTAGAGTAGTGAGTGACTGCTTGATAGAGCGCAGGGCCGCGTACGGGACGGATGAAGAGCCCAAAGAAGTATCCAATAGAGGGGACATGGCTACATTAAAATCCCCGCCCAATATGATCTGGCCGGAGCAAAAGTCTGACAACCGCTGAAGAGTAGAACGAAAAAATGGGACTGTGTGTTTGTTAGGCGCATAAACATTAGCCAGCGTCAGCGCCCTGCCATGGATGGAGCCCTTAAGGAAGAGAAAGCGCCCATTCTCATCCGCCAAGGACTCAGATACCGCAAAGTGGCAACCCTTGGACAGGAGTATGGAGACCCCTTTGGATTTAGAATCCCCAGAGGTCGCATGATAAACCGTAGGATACTGTTTAGCAGAAAGTTTTTGGATACTGTCTGAGCGAAAATGAGTCTCTTGAAGAAAAATTACATCAGCCCTCGTCCGTCGAAGGGTGAGGAGAAGCTTGGAACGCTTTTCAGGGATGTTCAATCCTCTCACATTGAGGGAGTATACCTTCAGGGAAGTATCCATGACAGGTAGACAGGAGTGCGACAAGGAAGGACTAGGAGTAGCACAGGTGAAAACGTATGGGGTGGACAAACAAACACGACTGGGAGGTAAAGGGGGAAGGAAAGTACACACCGGGGAAAGGGAGGGGTGGGTAAAACGGTGGAGGACTGGGAAGGGACCACCACCAGACTCAACTATCAGAATCCGGGGAAGGTGGTCAGGTGGGGGAACAGAAACAAAAAGAAATTCAGCGGTAGGGGATAGTAGCGTTACTGTTAAACAAATTGATACAGGACCACAACCGCTAAGCGGGGTTGGAGTAGGACAAACCAGAAGACGGGGTGAAAACTAAGTACTCACCGAAAAGAGCCCGTCCTCGAGTCCAGAATGTCAGGAGCCCATGTTCAGAGAGCGTTCGGTATGCTAAAACCAGTAAGGGAAGAAAGGAGTCCATAGCAACTATAACAGTGAAGGTAGCAATAATAACCACAACATAAGCAACAATATTGAAAAACTTGCGGTCTAGGCCGCCTCCCTAAGGGGGAACTTATTCCAACATGTCGGAAGAGTGACGGGGGAATGCACCAAATCTGAGGAACACGGTCACCATATGGGCACCCGGGAACTAATCCAGCTTGGGCAGGTGAACAGCGAGGAGAAGAGATCGACAGCCGCCTCTCTCGGAAGACCCCCCCCCCCGCCCCCCACGGGCCAGCATCCCTAATCCGTCAGCCAGGTAAGGTAGGGGCGGGGAGGAAGAGATCTAGAGCGCCCCTCCAGGAATCCCGAAGGGGGGCCCAAGATGGGAGGGACGGGGAGGGAAGGGGGCCCGAGGGAATACTAAAAAAAAAAAAAAAAAAATATTAAAAACTCAAAAACTCAATCAGGACCGTAAATATGGACTACTAGACAGGCAAATAATAAAACGACAAAACCCTAAGCGTGCAGAGCTAACTCAAATGAACCATGAGGCAGAGCCCACTCCCAACATGCATTGAAAACAACTGCAGCCCCCGGGGTATCTACCCGGGCATCCCGCCCCAGGAGAGCCACCAGCCCGCAGAATCATGCGGATGCAGGCAGAAAACCCGCTGGTAGCACTTCCCGGGGCGCGAGCATACGGCAGCAATAGGCGCCAACAGAGGGTGCGGAGACACAGAAGCGATGCGGAGGGCGACCCCTATGGGGGCACACGTCCACATCACCCCCAATCCAATTTGTCTACAGAAGAGACACGAATATCTGACCTGCACGCCACCGCAACCACATCAGCATACCCTGAGAGCGGAATCGTGCAGTCCAAACAAACGTGTGGCAGCGGACATTTCACAAATATAATCTAACAACAGGGCATCTGTCAGTTATGAACCCCTAAATAGGCAGGAAAAGAAGGAATTACAGTGGATATGCCAGAGCGTCACCTGTCTACTAACCCACCCCTCAAAGGCCCTATCGTGTCCTTCTAATTGTTCCATCGTAACACAACGGGATCATTGCAAGTAGGCAAAGGTCCAGTGGCTATCAAAGGCTAGCAAAAGACTCCTACTCGTTGAGGTAGCACCCCAGGGCCGGTGCCAGAGTCCCAGGGCAAAGGCAGTTAGCCGAAGGTGACCAAGAGGGCGAGGGTGGGAAGTTACCTAGTCACAGTCTGTAAGAGCCAAAGGGGGTTCAAAGTATAGCCAACATCGTAGGACGATGCAGAGGGGAAATAACATCAGTTCCAGCAGCAATCCAGGGAAACAGTGACAAACCAGGACTAAGCATGTCGTCAGTTGCGGTGAGGGTATGGAGTCATTCCAGGGCTCCGTCGGGTTCCGCCAGTGCTCCTGATTGAAATGGAGGATGTATCAGCATAGGGTCCTGTGAAATGAGCACTCCATGCTAACGAAGGGGGGAGGGGAGGAGTAGATGAACAAAGAACAATGTAAGTCCAAGTGCCTCAACAGAGGGTAACACCCCATATCAGTCACAGCAGATCAGTTGTTCTTCCGAGCCCTGCTCCGCTGGGGAGGTTTGGTAGGGCTGCAAACCATAGCGGGTCCAGCTCCCTCTCTCGCCGGTCTGTTCCCAGAGGGCGAGCGGGGCCTGCGAAAGCGAACTTCCTGGGCCTCCATTGGTTCATCCCCCCGAGGCGGATCAAGGTCAGCTGCATTCCTGAATTCGGCGTACCAATTCGGAAGTGCCATGAAAGGGATCCCCAGAGTGGAGCAAAAATGAGGGAGGTCTTCAGGCACCCTAAGGAGAGCCGTGCGATTCTGCAGGGATGCAGCTAGGCAGAAGGGGAACTTCCACTTGTAGGTTATGTTGCGCGCTCTCAAGACATCCAGCAGGGGCCTGAGTTCACGCCTGCGTTGCAAAGTAATTCCAGACAGGTCTTGGTAAAGTTGCACAGGTGTCCCTTCACTTTCTATATGTTGCCTTCCCCTGGCCTTCCGCAAAATGTCTTCCTTGAGACGATAGTCCACCAAGCAACACACCACGTCGCCTGGAGGTTCACCCTCCCGTCCCCGGGGCCGCAAAGCTCTATGAACACGCTCCATATCGATGGGGGACAGTGGAGGCCTGTCCAGCAAGGAGTTAAAAAGTGCAGTCACTGTGGGGGTAAGGTGTTCACCCTCCACTGCCTCCGGTAAGCCTCGGATCCGCAGGTTATGGCGCCTACCCCGGTTATCCAGGTCCTCCATATGGCGCTGCATATCCCGCATCTGCAACAGGTGGGAGTCTGATTTAAGGTACAAGTCTCTAATGGCTACGTCCTGCTGTGCAGTGGTATTTTCAACCTCCTGCACCCGGCCTGTAAGGGAGCGGATGTCTTCCCTCAGCTCCAAGATGGCCGCTCCCAAGGTATTTTTGATGTCTGCAGCGATGAGGTGGAGATCCTCCATGCAGAGCTGCCTCGGTGTAGGTGGAGGAGCAGAAGCCGACTCTGCCCCCCCCGATGCGGCCGCCGCATAGGAGCGGGCAGGGGATGAGGGGAGAGAGGCAGAGGCGGAGGAAAGCCCGGGCTGAGACATGGTTGCGGCCTGCGTGCGAAAGAGCTCCGGGATGCTGGGGCTCAGCTTACTTGCCGGATCCCGCGGGGATCGAGAGCGGGTGGCCGAGGAGGATCGGGCAGTCGTTGCCATCTTCACCAGCGGTCTAGCGGCAGTGTATTCCCTGAGCGAGGCTTGTGAGGACTCGAGGCGGCGGGAGCTCCGTTCTCAGGCTGCCATCTTCTAGCGCGTCCAGACCACGCCACCCTGCTACATATTTTTGGTAAAAAAAAAAAAAAAAATCGCAATAAGCGTATTTTGATTGGTTTGCGCAAAAGTCATTGCGTTTACTAACTACAGGAAAGATTTATATCATTTTTATTGTTTTTTTTTTTTTTTACTAGTAATGGCGGCGATCTGCGATTTTTTTGCAGGACTGCGACATTGCGGCGGACAGATCGGACCCCTAACTGACATTTTTGACACTTTTGGGGGGACCAGTGACATTACTACAGTAATCAGTGCTAAATAATATGCACTGTCACTGTAATAATGACACTGGCAGGGAAGGGGTTAACCCTGTGGGTGATTAAGGGGTTTAGGCTGCATTCACATGTCAGCGTATGATCGCGGGCAGAACCGCCGCGGTTCCGCCCGCGATTCGGAGATTTATTGCAAATCGCAGGACGCCTAGCGTTGCCCGTTGATTTGCAATAGCCCCCCAAACGCCGAGCGATGTTGCCGCGATTTACGCCCGCCGAATCGTGGCAACATCGCGCAAACAAAATCGCGGGACGCAATACGCTCCAAAGAAGCTCTTGTACTTTTTTGGAGCGTATTGCGTCCCGCGATTTTGTTTGCGCGATGTTGCCGCGATTCGGCGGGCGTAAATCGCGGCAACATCGATCGGCGTTTGGGGGGCTATTGCAAATCAACGGGCAACGCTAGGCGTCCCGCGATTTGCAATAAATCTCCGAATCGCGGGCGGAACCGCGGCGGTTCTGCCCGCGATCATACGCTGACATGTGAATGCAGCCTAAATGTAATGCTGGCCATACACGCACAGAATTTCGGCCGTTTGCTGACTGAACGATTATTCGTCGGTCGAAAGCGAATTGGCCACTAACTTACAGAATTAACTCTTTTAGATAATCGTTTTCATGATCATAATGATCTTCCATAACATGCACAATACGAGTCAGAATATTATTTTCGTTTCAATTTTACCATACATGTAACAACTTTTGTAGAAACGATAAACGTTTTCGCTATGGATCCATCGACATTAGCCGGGCACATGATTGAAATCGTCGGTAAACTTGTGTTCACTAACGGCCCGATTTTCGGCCGAAATTCTGTGTGTGTATGGCCAGCATAAGCCTAGGGGAGTGATTCTAACTGTGGAGGGGGGGGGGGGGGGGTTGGGCTTTTGAAATGATCATAGAGACATGCAATCCTATATAGCAGGATCGCATGGTCTCTGTGATCACGTCAGGGAGAATGACAGACGGCTGCCGTCCATCATTCTCTGTCGGGGGGGGGGGGGGGGGAATCGGGGGTGTTAGGCGGCCATTGGAGCCGCCTGGCACCCGCACTGGCTTCCCCTCTGACAATCGGGGGCGCCTATTAACGTGATTTTGCCTGGGAGAGCCACACTGCCGACGTAAAAAGGCAGTGCAGGGACGCCAAGTGGTTAAAGCACTCTGAATGCCAATCAAAGCTCCTTTCACTAATTAAACCAGGACTTGACAAATTTTCCTGAAATCTAGGAGCCAGCTAAAAAAGTTAGGAGCCAGTTTTTTTTTTTTTTTTTTTAAACAACGCCAAGCTTTATTTCCAAAAAAATAACATACTAAATTGACACATAAAGACGACTAGAACCCCACTCTCTATACCACTCACGCTCCCAGTTGTCAGAGGGGAAGCCAGTGCGGGTGCCAGGTGGCTCCAGTGGCCGCCTAACACCCCCGATTTCCCCCCCCCCCCCCCCGACAGAATGATGGACGGCAGCAATCTGTCATTCTCCCTGACATGATCACAGAGACCATGCGATCCTGCTATAAAGGATCTGATCCAATCCACGGGATGGATAGAAAATAGAACTACCATCCGTCTGTTTTTTGGCGGACAGGATCAGATGGCGGAAGATTACCGCTCCATAGAGGAGAATGAAGGGTCCGATCAGGTCTGCCTGAAAAACTGACAGGCGGACCTGATCAGACAGCCGTGTGAAAGGGGCCTTCGGCTGTGGCATGGCGATGAGGAAAAAAAAAATGATATATTATTATATAATATATAATTTTTTTTTAATAATAATTGAAAAAAAAATAGAAAAAATAAATATTTTTTTTTATAATTGAAAAAAGAAAAATATATTTTTTAATAATTAAAAAAAAAAAAAAATTATTTAAATTAGCTTCTTTTTTCTCTTCTTGTCTTCTGTTTGTTTGTTTGTCTTGTTTAATCAAAGTGGGGCAAATACGGAATGGACGGGCAATCTGAGGGTTTATTCTACTGTCAGTCGTGATTATATGTTATGGGAAGGTATATAAATTTAAGGAGACCCTCTTGCAGGGGTACATGGAGGGGGTAGTGATGATTTGAGTTACCTTTTTTTTTTTTTGATCGATTGAATGTTTCATGATAATTTGATTGACATGTACTTATTTGATGTTTCATTGTATGCCTTTCTTGTGTTTTAAAATAAAAAGTTATATTTGAAAAAAAATAAATAAATAATAAATTAATAATAATTAATAATAACCACACTCCCTGTCCACTTACCTTTTAAGCAAAGGTAAATGGACAGGGAGATGAAGCCTGCAAAAACTTCCCTCTCATCTCCTCTTGGGGAAGGAGATGGACAGGCAGTGGGAAACAGCCATTAGTTACTGCTTGTCAAACTCCCGGCCACCACAAGAGGGCGCCAGTTCCCCGTTCTCTCACTGAAGAAGGCCGAAAAGCCGCGGCCTCAATTTTTGGACGGCGCGGTAGTCCGTGCACTCGGTGAGTGATAGGGGGGGCGCAAAAGGGACAGGACACCTCCTGCAGGGCACCCCAGGCGCCAGATCGCTAATTCTAGTCGCCTATGCGACCTGGCGCCCGGGGTTTGTCGAGCCCTGAATTAAACGGTCACCTTACAGTCCTGGTCACATGTTGTGTTTTCTTTGTTTCAAAAAATGATCCCCCATGTCGCTTTCTTGATGCTTCAAAGTGTCTCCAAAGCCTCCATAGAAGTCTATGACAACGCTCGCTAACAGCACCTGAAGCACTTGAGAGGCTTTTATTCAGCTTTAGCTTCACTTTGTTTTGGAGTTATTGCGGGTTTAGATATCCCAGGATGCACTGGGAAACCAACAAGAGAACTGGAAAGACGTCACCAGCAGTCACTTCCGGTTTATTAGAGCGGCACAATTCTGGATAAAATGAGAATCACAATTTTTTTTGCTTAGAATAAAGATCACGATTCTTGGCGTAACATCATTGTGACGGGAGTGACTTTGGTTGGGGGGTCCCGTGGAGCCCAGCTTACCATAGAGTAGAGCTGCACGATTAATCGTTCTGGGATCGCGATCTCGATCCACCCCCCTATGCGATCTCTATCACGAATATCGACGATTCTGGGGGTGGGGTTATTTCACGGCCGCACCTCCGTCACGCCTCCTCTATGACGCGGCGGGCCGCACCTCCGTCACGCTTCCTCTATTCAGCGCTCTGCAGAGGACGAGGCAGGCCGCACCTCCGTCACGCCTCCTCCATTCAGTGCTCTGCAGATGACGCGGCAGGCTGCACCTCTGTCACGCCTCCTCCATTGAGCACTCTGCAGATGACGCGGCAGGCCGCACCTCCGTCACGCCTCCTCAATTCAAGTCTGCAGATGACGTGACGGTGTCTTCCATCCCACCTCGGCCCCGCCTGCTCTGTCCCCGCAAGTGACGAGGTCCTATTTGTTCACGGGTCCGAGAAAATTATGGCATGATGAGCTTTCCATGAGGTAATCAAGGACAGAGGAGGGGGGGAGAGAGGGGAAAACCCTAAAAAATAAATAATTAAATGTATATTGTAATGAATGAATTATATATATATATATATATATATATATATATATATATATATATATATTTCATTTCATTATAATATACATTTATTTATTTATTTTTTTAGGGATTACATTTTCTGCACATAACACTACCTTTTCAGCATTTTTACTTGTGAATTATCAATATAATAATAATTAATGAAATTATTATTTTCATTATATTATTTATTGTATTTTATATATATATATATATATATATATATATATATATATATATATATTTATAATAATAATAATAATAAATAATAATGAAAATAATAATTTCATTAATTATTATTATATTGATAATTCACAAGTAAAAATGCTGAAAAGGTAGTGTTATGTGCAGAAAATGTAATCCCTAAAAAAAAAAAAAAAAAAATAAATGTATAAATATACGTGGTGCTGAGAATCGTGATCTTTATTCCAAGCAAAAAAACCGTGATTCTCATTTTTGCCAGAATCGTGCAGCTCTACCATAGAGAGGTTGGGAAATCCCTCTCTCAGCCCCCTAGGCCCCTCTTATGTGTAAGTCCCCCGGTGTCAATTAGGGGCACAGGGAGACCAAGGAAATGGACAGATACTTAACCACTTAAGCCCCAGGCCTATTTTTGACACATTTTGTTTACAAGTTAAAATCAGTATTTTTTGCTAGAAAATTACTTAGAACCCCCAAACATTATATATATATATTTTTTTTTTAGCAAAGACTCTGGAGAATAAAATGGCGGTCATTGAAATATTTTTTGTCACATGGTATTTGCGCAGAGGTCTTTCAAACGCCATTTTTTTGGGAAAAATTACGAAAAATCACATTTCCCTGCATTTAAAAAAAAACTAAACAGTAAAGTTAGCCCATTTTTTGTATATTGTGAAAGATGATGTCACGCCGAGTAAATAGATACCCAACATGTGAAGGTTTAAAATTGCGCACACCCATAGAATGGTGACAAACTACGGTCAATGGAAATCTCCATAGGCGACGCTTTCAAATTTTTTAACGGTTACTAGTTTAGGGTGTAGCTCTTTTTTTTAAATTATTGCTCACGCTCTGGCGATCGCGGCGATACCTCACATGTGTGGTTTGAACAGCGATTTCATACGCGGTGCGACTTCCATAAAAGTTTTCTTTCGTGCGCGAGCGAATGGTGACGGGGCGGCTAAAATTTTTTTTTTTTTCCCATTTATTTATTTTATTTTTTTAATTTTAATACAGGTTTTAAAAAAAAAAAAAAGTAAATAAAAATCTGATCACTTTTATAGCTGTCACAAGCAATGTAGACATCCCTTGCAGTGACAGGTACTCTTTATGGAGAGATCGGGGGGGAATGTGACAGTAATAGGAGTGACAGGTACTCTTTATGGAGAGATCGGGGGGGAATGTGACAGTAATAGGAGTGACAGGTACTCTTTATGGAGGGATAGGGAGGATGTGACAGTAATAGGCAGTGACAGGTACTCTTTATGAAGGGATTGGGGGGGAATGTGACAGTAATAGCAGTGACAGGTACTCTTTATGGAGGGATCGGGAGGAATGTGACAGTAATAGGAGTGACAGGCACTCTTTATGGAGGGGGAGGGGGGGAATGTGACAGTAATAGGAGTGACAGGCACTCTTTATGGAGGGGGAGGGGGGGAATGTGACAGTAATAGGAGTGACAGGTACTCTTTATGAAGGGATTGGGGGGGAATGTGACAGTAATAGCAGTGACAGGTACTCTTTATGGAGGGATCGGGGGGAATGTGACAGTAATAGGAGTGACAGGTACTCTTTATGGAGGGGGGGGAATGTGACAGTAATAGGAGTGACAGGTACTCTTTATGGAGGGATCGGGGGGGATGTGACAGTAATAGGAGTGACAGGTACTCTTTATGGAGGGATCGGGGGGAATGTGACAGTAATAGGAGTGACAGGTACTCTTTATGGAGGGGGGGGAATGTGACAGTAATAGGAGTGACAGGTACTCTTTATGGAGGGATCGGGGGGAATGTGACAGTAATAGGAGTGACAGGTACTCTTTATGGAGGGGGGGGAATGTGACAGTAATAGGAGTGACAGGTACTCTTTATGGAGGGATCGGGGGGGATGTGACAGTAATAGGAGTGACAGGTACTCTTTATGGAGGGATCGGGAGGAATGTGACAGTAATAGGCAGTGACAGGTACTCTTTATGGAGAGATCGGGGGGGAATGTGACAGTAATAGGCAGTGACAGGTACTCTTTATGGAGGGATCGGGGGGAATGTGACAGTAATAGGAGTGACAGGTACTCTTTATGGAGGGATCGGGGGGAATGTGACAGTAATAGCAGTGACAGGTACTCTTTATGGAGGGATCGGGGGGAATGTGACAGTAATAGCAGTGACAGGTACTCTTTATGGAGGGATCGGGGGGAATGTGACAGTAATAGGAGTGACAGGTACTCTTTATGGAGGGGGGGGAATGTGACAGTAATAGGAGTGACAGGTACTCTTTATGGAGGGATCGGGGGGGATGTGACAGTAATAGGAGTGACAGGTACTCTTTATGGAGGGATCGGGAGGAATGTGACAGTAATATGCAGTGACAGGTACTCTTTATGGAGGGATCGGGGGAATGTGACAGTAATAGGAGTGACAGGTACTCTTTATGGAGGGATCGGGAGGAATGTGACAGTAATAGGCAGTGACAGGTACTCTTTATGGAGGGATCGAGGGTCTAAAAGACCCCAAACTCCTCCAATGCACTTCCATGTATTCAAAACGCCAAAAACGGCATTTTTGAATACACTCACTTTTTGAATCTGCCGCCTTTAGCAGCCAAGTAACCGAGACGTGACGTTATGGACGCCACCTCCGGGTTACGTCATCAGAGATCCAATCTAAGCTGCATCAGCCCTCGGGTGACCCCTGAAAACGGTCAGCCCCCGGGTGACCCCTGAACGTCGCCAGACCCCGGGTGACCCCTGAAAACAGTCAGCCCCCGGGTGACCCTTGAAAACAGTCAGCCCTCGGGTGACCCCTGAAAACGGTAAGCCCCAGGTAACCCCTGAATGTCGCCAGACCCCGGGTGACCTCTGAAAACAGTCAGCCCTCAGATGACCCCTGAAAACGGTAAGCCCCCGGGTGACCCCTAAACGTCGTCAGCCTTCGGGTGACCCCCTGAAAACAGTAAGCCCCCGGGTGACCCCTTAAAACGGTAAGCCACCGGGTGACCCCTGAACGTCGTCAGCCTTCGGGTGACCCCTGAAAACAGTCAGCCCACGGGTGACCCCTGAACATCGTCAGCCTTCAGGTGACCCCTGAAAACAGTCAGCACCCGGGTTACCCCTGAACGTCGTCAGCCCCCGGGTGACCCCAGAACGTCGTCAGACCCCGGGTGACCCCAGAACGTCGTCAGACCCCGGGTGACCCCAGAACGTCGTCAGACCCCGGGTGACCCCAGAACGTCGTCAGACCTCGGGTGACCCCAGAACGTCGTCAGACCCCGGGTGACCCCTGAACGTCGTCAGACCCCGGGTGACCCCTGAACGTCGTCAGACCCCGGGTGACCCCTGAACGTCGTCAGACCCCGGTCGACCCCAGGACGCCGTCAGACCTCGGGTGACCCCAGAACATCGTCAGACCACGGGTGACCCCCCTGAACGTCGTCAGACCCCGGGTTACCCCAGAACGTCGTCAGACCCCGGGTGACCCCTGAACATCGTCAGACCTCGGGTGACCCCTGAACGTCATCAGACCTCGGGTGACCCCTGAACGTCATCAGACCTCGGGTGACCCCTGAACATCGTCAGACCCCGGGTGACCCCTGAACGTCATCAGACCCGGGTGACCCCTGAACATCATCAGACCCCGGGTGACCCCAGAACGCCGTCAGACCCCGGGTGACCCCTGAACATCGTCAGACCCCGGGCTACCCCAGAACGTCGTCAGACCCTGGGTGACCCCAGAACGTCGTCAGACCCCGGGTGACCCCTGAACGTCGTCAGCCCTCGGGTGACCCCTGAACGTCGTCAGCCTTCAGGTGACCCCTGAACGTCGTCAGCCTTCAGGTGACCCCTGAACGTCGTCAGCCTTCAGGTGACCCCTGAAAACCGTAAGCCCCCAGGTGACCCCTGAACGTCGTCAGACCCCGGGTGACCCCAGAACGTCGTCAGACCCCGGGTGACCCCTGAACGTCGTCAGACCCCGGGTGACCCCTGAACGTCGTCAGACCCCGGGTGACCCCAGAACGTCGTCAGACCCCGGGTGACCCCAGAACGTCGTCAGACCCCGGGTGACCCCTGAACGTCGTCAGACCCCGGGTGACCCCTGAACGTCGTCAGACCCCGGGTGACCCCTGAACGTCGTCAGACCTCGGGTGACCCCTGAACGTCGTCAGACCCCGGGTGACCCCTGAACGTCGTCAGACCCCGGGTGACCCCTGAACGTCGTCAGCCCTCGGGTGACCCCAGAACGTCGTCAGACCCCGGGTGACCCCTGAACGTCGTCAGACCCCGGGTGACCCCTGAACGTCGTCAGACCCCGGGTGACCCCAGAACGTCGTCAGACTACGGGCGACCCCAGGACGCCGTCAGACCCCGGGTGACCCCCTGAACATCGTCAGACCCCGGGTGACCCCTGAACATCGTCAGACCTCGGGTGACCCCTGAACATCGTCAGACCCCGGGTGACCCCCTGAACATCGTCAGACCCCGGGTGACCCCTGAACATCGTCAGACCTCGGGTGACCCCTGAACATCGTCAGACCTCGGGTGACCCCTGAACATCGTCAGACCCCGGGTGACCCCTGAACATCGTCAGACCTCGGGTGACCCCTGAACTTCGTCAGACCTCGGGTGACCCCTGAACATCGCCAGACCCCGGGTGACCCCTGAACGTTGGGAATAAAAGGTGAGGGGGGTGTCGGCATGCGCAGTAGGCGGAGTTATTCAGAGTCTCTCAGGTTTGGATGGAGCGGGAAGGTGGGGGAGACTCCCCTGACATCCCCTCCTCCCGCTGCACTGACAGATCCCCCCTCACTCCATACAAAGGGGGATCACAGTCAGGGGATGGCTCCCATTGTACATCGAGCTCTGTGCAGACGAATTACAAGAGCAGGGGGGTGAGCATCACAGGAAGTGCAGTTCTGTTGCCATGGTTACCAGGAATGTGAAGTGTTTCTGCCCTCCTCATACTGTAGGTTATATAGGAATACAATATATGGTCCTCCCCTCCCTCGGACTCACCGTCGGTGTGCGGCCTCCTCCATGTGGGCTCTCCCCGGCCTCCTCCCAGCATCAGCACCGCCACCATCTGCTTCCCTCTCCTTCTTCAGGATGATGGAGACAATCTGAGGCGATCGGCGCTCTGATTGGCCGCCCGACCTGTCAATCACCTCCTCCGCTACCCTGTCAGGTTGCTCTCCCAGTCATGGCATGTCACTTCCGCGAGCTGGGCCGCTATTGGCTAAATGTGTCTGTCACTCCCTCCTGTCAGAAACCACTTAGCACTACCATAGGCTGGAATCGGCGCTGATGGTCCGCCCACCATGCCGGCAACAGAGCGGCGATAGGACGTAAACTCTGCCACACAGGGTTCCGCCAATCAGCTGTTGATTTAGTTGGCGCCTTGCAGGGGGCGGTGGGTGATTCTGATTGGGCGAGTTGTTTGTCATCCTCGGCTCTGATTGGCTAGCGACTAGTGGCGCCAAATACGAGGCGGGCAGGGCGGCGGACATGGCTGTCGATCTGGGTTAAGAGGGGGAGCTGAGGGCCCTTACCGGGAGAGATCATCCTGTGTCCGGTAACGCGGCGAGGACATCACGCAACACCTCTGCTCAGGTATAGTATGCCCGGCTCTGCCTATTCCTTAGATTGGCGCCCTCTCTCCTCACTAGGGAGTTAATAATCCGCCCGACCGCATGTGAACCTAAACATTTATCCCCCGTCCAGCGCCCTCCCGCGCATCTATAACCATCAAATCCACTATAATCCATGTGCTGTGTGCGCCCTCCCGCACGTCCCTCTCTCACTGAACTCTTTGTTTTCAGCCTCATAGAGCCCGGCCGCACGAATTTCTGTGTAGAAGAATGGACATGTCTGGTTCGGCCCCCGCTCCCCTCAGGGCCCCCAGCCGCCTCCAGGGGCTCCCCGTGGTCAAGGCTCTCTTCTCCTGCGAGGCTGACACCGCCTCGGCCCTCTCAGCCCTCTCTCCGGTCACCAACCTGGCACTCAACATGGACCAGCTGGCCGTCCTGGGAAGGTAATGGGCAATGTGTGTGTGGGGGGGAGGTAATGGGCAATGTGTATGGGGGGGGGGGAGGTAATGGGCAATGTGTGTGTATGGGGGGGAGGTAATGGGCAATGTGTGTGTATGGGGGGGAGGTAATGGGCAATGTGTGTGTATGGGGGGGGGGAGGTAATGGGCAATGTGTGTGTGGGGGGGAGGTAATGGGCAATGTGTGTGTATGGGGGGGGGGAGGTAATGGGCAATGTGTGTGTATGGGGGGGGGGAGGTAATGGGCAATGTGTGTGTATGGGGGGGGGGAGGTAATGGGCAATGTGTGTGTATGGGGGGGGGGAGGTAATGGGCAATGTGTGTGTGGGGGGGGGGTAATGGGCAATGTGTATGGGGGGGGGGAGGTAATGGGCAATGTGGGGGGGGGAGGTAATGGGCAATGTGTGTGGGGGGGGGGAGGTAATGGGCAATGTGTGTGTATGGGGGGGGGGGGGTAATGGGCAATGTGTGTGTATGGGGGGGGTAATGGGCAATGTGTGTGTGTATGGGGGGGGGGGAGGTAATGGGCAATGTGTGTGTATGGGGGGGGGGGAGGTAATGGGCAATGTGTGTGGGGGGGGGGGGTAATGGGCAATGTGTGTGTGTGTATGGGGGGGGGGGGTAATGGGCAATGTGTATGGGGGGGGGGGAGGTAATGGGCAATGTGTGTATGGGGGGGGGGGGGAGGTAATGGGCAATGTGTGTGTATGGGGGGGGGGGGAGGTAATGGGCAATGTGTGTGTGTATGGGGGGGGGGAGGTAATGGGCAATGTGTGTGTGTATGGGGGGGGGGGAGGTAATGGGCAATGTGTGTGTGTATGGGGGGGGGGGGGGGTAATGGGCAATGTGTGTGTGTATGGGGGGGGGGAGGTAATGGGCAATGTGTGTGTGTGTGTGTGTATGGGGGGGGGGAGGTAATGGGCAATGTGTGTGTATGGGGGGGGGGAGGTAATGGGCAATGTGTGTGTATGGGGGGGGGGGGAGGTAATGGGCAATGTGTGTGTATGGGGGGGGGGGGAGGTAATCAGCTGAGTACATATGGATGTGTATAGAGAAAATGTGTGATGAATATGGGGGAGGGGTGGTATGGACAGATCTGGTACAATGTAGGACTGGGGGCCCTTAATAAGGGCAGCCATGTTCCTTGGGGGAACCTATCATTGCAGTAAGTGGTGTAGATCTCTGGTGACTGTCCTCTAACGGCCCTGGAGACCCAAACCTGGGGGGGGGGGGGCACTTCCATTTACAGGGAGGAGGATGGGGGATCTTCTTGAACGGGGAGGACTCGCAGTGGGACCTCTGGATAGTTCAGGTGACCATTTGCAACCTATGAGGAAGGGTGGGAGATCCACCATGACCTGCTAATGGTCCCACCTACGTGTGAGTGGTGTGGTGACGGGTGAGCCAGTCTGCAGACCATGCCGGGCTTTGTGGTATTCCAGTTTTGTGCAGCTGGTATCGGTTATACATGAAACGTGTGTGTGTGTGGTCTATGAAGAGATTCTCACTTTCTGTCATCTCGGGAACAGGAAGTGGGGTGGGGTGGAAATTCCCCTCTTGTTGGAACCTGAGCAGGTGTCTTCCCCCCCCCGGTGGAAGATGTCTCCTCATCGCCTGTCTAGTGACGATGGTGCGATTTGGTGTTTTTGGTAAATCAGAGCTGATTGTACAATTGGGTTCTGTAGTCTGGTCTACGCTCCAATAGCCTTCCTCCATTGCAGGCACGGGGGGGGGGGGGGGGCGGCGGCGCAGCAAGGGTTGGCTGCAAGAGCCTGTCATCTGTATGACTATGTAGTGCCAGGAGGAAGGGCTGCACCCCAATGTCACTTCAATAAATTTTATTCAGCCAAAAAAGTATGGACGGCCCCCACCAGGAGACAACTGATGCATTTCACCCTTATGGCGAAGTTGTTGAGCCATGATGGTCCAGTTAAATGATAGAGGACCTCAAATCTGGCCATGGGTCTTGGTTGATGCAGTAGTATTCCCCCCCCCCCCCGGCCATGGGTCTCGGTGGGTGTAGTAGTAACCCCCCCAAGCCATGGGGGGTGGTTTGGAGTAATCCTCCCAAGCCATGGGTCTGGGGGGGTGTAGTAGTAACCTCCCCGCCCCAAGCCATGGGTCTTGGGGGGGGTTTAGTAGTAACCCTACAAGCCATGGGTCTCGGGGGGGGGGGGGGGGGTGATTTGGAGTAATCCTCCCAAGCCATGTTTCTCGGGGGGGGGGGGGGGGTGAATGCAGTAGTAACCCCCCAACTATTTTGCATGCTTGGGGCTTCCTGTGCATTTTTACTGCAGGTAATTCCTGCAGCCACCCGCAGAGATGTGACCGTAGGGTAAATTCTGTGTCTCTACACGGTTCTGCTGTGGTGGTAAAAATCCTGCTTTGCTGCTATTTACGGTCAGTTAAAAATAACAAATGCACCTCCCCATTGATAACGCACCCGTGTTATGTTTTTGATGTGGTTTTTGTGACCTTTGAAAAACGCACCATAAGCACAGTGACCTAACGTGTGGCTTCGGCGTCTTTTTTTTTTTTCTTCTATCGGTAAAATGCCCATAACGCTATTTTGGGCCAATAGGTTTCGGCAGCCGAACTTTCGCTACATCTCTAATCTAGCAAGTTTTTGTTCTGCGAGTTGTAATGTGATTTGCACACTCTGCTAGCTAGACCGCCCCCCCCTCCAGTGATGGTGCTGCAGCAGGATCTCTATCTCCAGATCTTTCCATAGTCCTCATCCCCAGGATAGGACAGTCAGGCCTTGTGCTCAGTGTTGGGGGGTCAGTCCATTTCTTCACCGATAACTCAGGAACTTCCTGTCATTACTCACCCCTCCCAATCTGGAAGTCTCCTACACTCCATCTGTTCCTCATTATCTGGTGTCCTGCCAGGCGGCTTGCATCTTGTAGATAAAGACGCGGTGCAGTGGTTGTTTCACACCGCCGACAGACCGGTCTTTCAGATTTATGCTTGGGCTATACTTTGTTTTCCCTGGCCCCCCCCCCCCCCCTCATCAACATAATGACATTTTTTTTTAAATAAAACCTTTCCATTTTTAATCACTTCTGGACCGGAAAGATTTTCCCCCTTTTTTTTTTTTTTTAGAGGTTGTAAACCCTCTTAACTTTTTTACCTATAGGTAAGCCTATATTAAGGCCTACCTATAGGTGCTATAAATATCTCCTAAACTGTCTAGGAGATATTTACAATGCATGCAGGCGATATCTGCGCATGTGCTCTGAAGGAACGGTCACCCGTGAACGGCGGCTCCCTCTCGCAT
Source organism: Pelophylax lessonae (assembly GCF_965119305.1). Classification (NCBI taxonomy): domain Eukaryota; kingdom Metazoa; phylum Chordata; class Amphibia; order Anura; family Ranidae; genus Pelophylax; species Pelophylax lessonae. The sequence continues at coordinate 557,074,351 of NC_138772.1, forward strand.
GCGCGGGAGTGATGTAATCGCGCCTCCGGCCAATCAGATGGCCAGAGGACGCGAACAAGGAAGTGGGGCGGCTGGACATGTCGGCCGCCCTGTTGCTGAGCGGGCGACACTTCGGGGGCTTTGTTTTTAGGTAAGTATTTCATAATGAGCTAGTATGTGATGCAAACTAGCTCATTATGCCTTTGTCTTTACAGGGTTTTTTTTTTCCATTTTAGGCTAACTTGAATTCTGCTACAATTTTTGATAAAAATCTAAGTATATTGTAGACGCGATAACTTTTGCGCAAACTAAGGGAGCTGTGGGGTGTTTTTTTTTTTTTTTTTTTTTTTTCCCCCCTTCCCTCGGGATTGTGGCGGACAGATCGGACACCTAACTGACCCTTTTGGGGGGGCAGTGAAATTACAGTAATTGGTGCTAAAAATATCCACGGTTACTGTATTGACACGGGAAGGGGTTAACACTGGGGGGGGGTGATCAAAGGGTTAAATTTGTCCCTATGGGATGCTTTCTAAGGGGGGGGAGGGGCTTGCTGGATTAACAGACCAGTGTTTCTAAATAGGAGGATCCCTGTGTTCATAACTGACAGAACCGCCGTCTGCCTTGTTTACAACAGCAGACCGCCGTTCTGTTTCCATGGGGATCGATCGCGTGTGCACAGCGGACATCATGGCCACCAGACCCGCTGATTGGCTTCCCCTATGGCAAATGGGTGCTCGCCCCCTGCTAGCGGTCCTGCGAAGCGTCACAGTTGCGTCATTTCGCGGGACTCAACCGACCTGCCGCAGTGAAACTGCAGCGGGTGGTCGTTAAGAGGTTAAAGCAGAGCGGACCTTTTTTTTTTTTCATATTTCCACCTATTAACCACTTCCAGACCGCCCACTGTATTTACGTCGCTACTTTGCCGTTAGGTTGTAAACCTCCAGAATTAAAAAAAAAAACACCCGTGGGCGAGCGACGTAGATCTTAACCACTTGCCGACCAGTTACTGGGAATGTGCTGCGGCAAAGCGGCTTGGTTCCATCCAGCGACTTAGACCTACGTCGCTGGACTCCTCCCCTTCTGGGCGGCGCTCGCGCGCCGCCGGAGGCTCGCTCCCGCTGTGTTCAGTCAGCGGGAGACGAGCCAGGGGGGGAGAGGCGGTGATCACCGCAGATCTTCCCCGATCGTCGGGGATCTAGTGTGGAGATCCGCCCGCTTGTGTAAACAAAGCGGGCAGATCTCCTAAGTGACAGGCAGGGTCAGATCACAGGATTCAGCATAGCTCAACCTGCAATCTCTGTCTGTCACACAACCCCTTCAACCACACGTCCGTAAGCACCAGGCATACATTAACCCCTTCCCTGCCAGTGTCATTATTATAGTAACACTGCATATTTAGAGCACTGATTACTGTAGTAATGTCACTGGTACCCCAAAAATGTCAAGGGTCCGATCTGTCCGCTGCAATGTTGCAGTCCTGCAAAAAAAATCGCAGATCGCCGCCATTACTCGTTAAAAAAAAAAAAAAAAACAATAAAAATGACAAATCTTTCCCTTAGTAAACGGAATAACTTTTGCGCAAACCAATCAAAATACACTTTTTGCGATTATTTTTTTTTTTTTACCAAACCTATGTAGCAGAAAATAAATTGGCCTAAAATGTTAAATTTTGATTTTTACTTTTTTTTTTGGGGGGGGGGGGGGGGGATTTCATGTAAAAAAAAATTGAGTCAGACATGTAGCTAAATACATTTTGGCCTAAATATGACAAAAATTGTATATTGGATATTTTTTAACTGTCAAAGTAGAAAAATATTATTTTTTCAAAATTGTCGCTTTATTATCGCAAAAAATGAAAATCGCACAGGTGATCAAATACCACCAAAAGAAAGCTCTGTTTGTGGGAAAGAAAGGACGTAAATTTCATTTGGGTATAGGGTTGCATGACTGCGCAAGTGTCAGTCGCGCAGTGCCAAGTTGCAAAAAGTGGCCTGGACGTAAAGCAGGAAAATTCTACGGTCCTAAAGTGGTTAAAGGTGTATTTTTCCAAAAATTGCGTCTTAAGACTGCTGAAATACGGTGTGACATAAAGCATTGCAACGATCTTCAGTTTGTTCTCTAGGGTCTCTGCTAAAAAAAAAATGTAGCAACCTCCTAGGTAGTTGCTAGTGAGAGTATAGTTTTTGGCTCTGCCTATCAGAGGAGCAGAAGGCAAATCTATATATTTCTCTCTGCTTATTAGAGAGCAGGAACTGTTAGTGAGGTCTGCTTATGGTGCTCAGTATGCGATTCATTATGTCTAGTGTCTCTCACTGGTCTAATAGGGAGGCATGTTGGACAGAGGAAACCTGTCAAATGGATGCAAGGGCTTGGGTACAGTCCTGGTGATTGGCAGAGGCCGGTCGCCTTGGTGCATTCTGGGATACTGTATAGAAGCCAGGTGCACATGTGCTGCGGCGTCTTTGGCTGGAGAGCAGAGTCCTGAAGGGAGGGTGGCAGCTGCTGCCTCCTCTGTAGCAGTGGCACGTGGCCTCAGGAGGTCATCCTGAGGGCCAGAGGAATGGAGCTGAACCCAGGGTCCAGGAGAGCTGACTGAGGGGAAGACACTGGAGACCCTGAGAGTGAGTACAGGGGATTGTGTCAAGGGGCCTGACCTGAGGGGGGGCCACCCCAGTAGTAATATAGTCAGTGGACAGGTGTCGGCAGCCAAGTAAGAGGATACAGAGAAGTGTCCTGAGGATGCATTTAGTTCATAAAGTCACCTGGGAAAGAGAATTGCAGCTAAATTCACCTCAGTGGCAAGGTGGATCAACAGCCTGGCTGTACCAAGAGATAGAAGTCCTCTAATCTTGTGCATAGTTAATTCGGAGTATCCCACTATTTCCTTCTCCCATCCCTAATTTTTCAATAAAACGCAAACGACCTACCCCGGGACTGTTAATTGAACGAGCCAAGAAGGAAAGGCAGACTATTAATGTCAAGGTTGCTAATGGTAACCCAGGGGGACCCTTAAGTGTGAAATCCAGCAGTCCTCAAGGGAAGCAGTGCTACACCTAGGTAATGTTTGGGGGTTCTAAGTAATTTTCTAGCAAAAAATACTGATTTTTTAACTTCTAAACAAGCGTCAGAAATAACCCAGGTCCTTAAGTGGTCCTTGGTGGAAGTAAACTTCCCTCTGTTTGCATCTATAGGTAAGCCTATGAGGCTTACCCATGGGTACTGTAAATGTTTCCTAAATGTGCACCCTTGAGATTTTTTACTGTATACTGCGCTGACTTCAGCGCATGCTCTCTGGAGAGCTGCAAGGCTGGATGAGGGCAGAGATCCATAAATGTTCATCCGGAGAGGAGAAATGTTGCAGGCAAGCAGTGAGTGTCTGTATCTGTGTTTGTCTTGAGGTGTGTGTATCCAGAAAGTATATAAAATATGCAAAGTGGTTGGAGGGAAGCTTCATAATGGCCTTTTTTTTTTTTCTTTTTTTTTTTTTACAAATTATGTGAGCAGGCTGCAGTTCTTGAAGTATTCTAGTTTAGATCCAGCAAGTCTCTGTGCTTCTCTAATGCATTGCAGGCAGATCATGGCTTGTGGAAGGGGCCGGCAGGGGGCTGTACTGTACATGGCTTCCTGAGAAATTCACTAGCCCACTGTCTCGGTCTTAAAGAGACCTCAGTGCGGATGCATAGTGGGAGGAGTTGTGCAAATATCAAAATGCCCTGATGGGCGGGTGTCGGTGTGGAGGAGTGGGAGCGTTCCTAGGCAGGCTGCATTTATAGTTAACGCCCACATGTGTTGCTGAGCTTCCATGATTGAAAGATCTGTAATCCAATGAAAGGTGGGCCAGAGAAAGTAAGGATGAAGTGGGCTAGAAGAATCATGGGTGCCCGGCCTGCGGGCTGGAAGCTTAATGGGTGCCCGGCCTGCGGGCTGGAAGCTTAATGGGTGCCCGGCCTGCGGGCTGGAAGCTTAATGGGTGCCCGGCCTGCGGGCTGGAAGCTTAATGGGTGCCCGGCCTGCGGGCTGGAAGCCCAGCCTGTGGCTCTCCAGCTTTTGCAGATGTCCCATCATGCCTTTGGGAGTCACTTTTAAATTCCAGCCTTGCAATGCCTTATGGGACTTGTAGTAGTTCTGCAACAGCTGGAGGGCCGCAGGTTGGGCATCCATGATTATTCCAGCCTGACTGTCCCTGGTCCATCCCTTTATTTATTCAGTGGATTTCAGATGGTCCAATCATGGAGGCTCAGCATCGCATGCAAGTTGAGCACCAATGGAAATTATGCTGGATGTCCTCCAGCCAGGATTTGGGGCGAGGCTCTTATCGGACTTGCTGCAGGTTCTAATGCACATTGTGAGAAGCTTGGTGTGCAGTGAAATCGGAGGAAGCCATTTCAGTCCAGGAGAAGAGCGGGTACAAGACTGAAGATGGGGAACTTTTATGTGTTGTGGCTTATGACTTATATGGTCTCTGTTCAGAATGTGAGCTTGTTTCCTTTCCTTCTCTCTGCAGTCAATGTGAAACTCCGAAACGTAAGCTGTCTGATCGTTACTACTTCCCCAGGACGGACTCATCGGACTCCATGGATGCAGGTAAGTGGCTCCGCTCTTTGTGATTGGCTCTCAGAAATTTCCTGCCAAGTAATTCAGCTGTCAAATACTAATCTGTTCCATAAAGCGCTGTCTGCACTCCCCAGCATGGCGCTGTAGTAGAGGTGGTTTATAGAAGATGAACAAATGCTGATGTGAATGTTTGTACCACATCTGCAATGTCAGTGTCCTCTATACCAGGGATTCCCAAACTACAGCCCTCCAGTTCAGGAACTACAATTCCCATCATGCCTAGTTATGTATGTGAATATCAGTTTTACAATGCCTCATGGGATGTGTAGTTCAACATCTGCAGGGCCATAGTTTGGGAATCCCTGGTCTATACTGTTAACATGTTTAAGGCTCATTCACCCAGGTTCTGAGGCCTGCACAGCATGCAGAAAAGCTGTTCTGTACAGTGTTTGGGGGAGGGGGACCCTCACTGTGGTGCTAGAAACCAGGAGCACCAGGTTGACCAGGAAACTCCTCCATGGAGTCTTGCACACCGGTTGCCATTGAAATCCTCCTACTTCAAGTGAAGTAGCAGTTGGAAGTGTGACTTGGAAGACATCTGGGCTAGTTCATGCACAAATGTCTACGCAAGTCGCACCTGGGAGGAACTACTTTAAAAATCTGTGTGACTCCAGACTTGGAGTTGCACCAGTTTGACCGCTTCCATTGCAGAGAATAGGGTGAGATTTGGACGGTCAGATCGCATGACAAGTTGCACCAGTGGGTTTACTCCTTATTGGGGCTTCCTTGGAGCATCCCAGCCACTGCTATCCATTTTATCTGTTTCTGGTAGGGCAGGAAAAGGCAAAATTCAGCTCTCCAGCTGTTGTGTGACTACAAGTTCCATCATGCTTCTGGGATTCATGGTCAGTCTTATAGTGCTTTGTGGGGCTTTTAGTTCCTCAACAGCTGGACGACTGAAGTTTTCCCACCTCTGCGAAGAAGGGTTACTCTTTTGTGAAGGCAGGGGCTGTAGAAATTGGCACGATCAGTCTGTTGGCTCCCCTTCTAGTGTCTATTTCAGGTAGCTGATGTGTGACCATTCTGATCTGTGTAGCCCCCCCAAGTGGTGGTCATCTAGGATTAGGGGAAGTAATGTGCTATAGACCAGTTCCTGGTCAGAACTGCAGGATTTAATTATTAAAAGATTGTGATTTCGAATTCCACTGCACACAAACTTAATCCAGCATTTTCACGATTCATGTATGAAGTGCAGAGCAGTTCAACCCCCCGCCCCCCCCCCGCCGCTCAGATGTAGGGGGGGTGAAACAGCCAGGAAAATGTTATTTTAAAACCTTACTCAGAGCTGAAATACTGATAAAAGAAACCTTGTATCCTCTTATCTGTCCTGTTCATTTGCAGATCAAAGGGATGAACTTTGGTCTGCAAATTAAGTCAGTTTAAATCAACTTTGTCAAGTAAATGTATTTCGTTTTACCCCTTTTTAACCTTTTTACTTGAATCAGTCTTATTCTCTATTAAATTTTCCTGCTTATTTTATTAAAATTCCAATTTGTAAAAACTTTTTTCAATGGTTTGTACCATTGCTGACAGCTCATGTGTAAAAAAGAGAAAATTTGCTGTAGCTATCAGTAATTGATATCAGCGATTTACTAAAAAAAAACACAAAACCTTAATCTAACTTAATGGGTTGTGTGGTGGGGATTTAAAATAAAACAAGGGCTTATTCAGCGCTATAATCTATAAGAACGTGTAAAGGCAGCTGAACACCGGTATTGGTCAAGACTAACAAATCCAAAAAAACATTTAATACAGGAGTGGTGCAGCGCTGTGAAATAATAAAAACCAATACTAAAGAGCAATGTCCATGACAATCAAAATGGATAGGAGAATGTCCTTAAATACACAGAGCCGAGGATAAAAGCAAGGTAGGGTGACCTGTGCTGAATAGGATGAATGTATCACCAAAGATTCGTGATTCCACCACCACAGTATATGCCAGCCTCTCACCTCCATTCACTGACCGCAAAGGCCATTGCGCTTATTATCAAAATCTCTGAACTCCTCCGGTCCCAACTCATAAGCTTGGATACCTCGGCAGATCAGCATTTGGAATTCCACATGAAAGAATACGGACATCTAGTGCTCTCCGTTTGGAATGTACCTTTATTGCGAATCAAAGCAAGGTACTTACAAAGATCGCACTATTCCTAGTGCAATCTTTGTAAGTACCTTGCTTTTATTCGCAATAAAGGTACATTCCAAACGGAGAGCACTAGATGTCCGTATTCTTTCATGTGGAATTCCATATGCTGAGGTGCTGAGGTATCCAAGCTTATGAGATTGGGACCGGAGGAGTTCATCAGAGATTGTGATAAGCGCAATGGCCTTTGCGGTCAGTGAATGGAGGTGAGAGGCTGGCATATACTGTGGTGGTGGAATCACGAATCTGATACATTCATCCTATTCAGCACGGGTCACCCTACCTTGCTTTTATCCTCGGCTCTGTGTATTTAAGGACATTCTCCTATCCATTTTGATTGTTATGGACATTGCTCTTTAGTATTGGTGTGGTGGGGGTTGGCAGATTATCGGAGGGCCGATATCCACTTTTCCGATTTATATCTCGGTATCCGCCCCAGAACTGGCTGATATTACCGCTATTTTCATGACGTCATTCTGCCTTCTTAGGCTGCCTCCCTCGCCTTTTGGACTGCCTTGGCTGGAGTCGGGATTAGTTTCGCGGCCGGGGACCACCCAGGGCGGCCCTGTGCCAGCCGTCCGCCCGCCCAGCATTAAACAAAAATTGTTTTTTTTTTTTTTTTCCTTTCAAAACTTTAAATGTATAAAATATCGGCAGATGTGACCAATATCGTTATCGACCCTGAGAAAAACCATATCAGTCTAACCCTATTGTGTGGTGGTTGTTTTTTTGAGACGTTCTTTAGGATTGTGAGAATCAGGCTCTTCTAAGCAAAATTTTCTTTTCCTCTAGAATTGTGCAGCTCTACTGGTCACTGATTCTGTGTAGATCAGTGTTGCCCAGTTGTGGTTCTTTAGAGCTGCCAGCATGGCATGTTCCCCACTGTGGTCCTTCTATAGACTCATGCCACTGGTAACCTACCTGGTAGCTGAGCCCATGCACTGTTGGTAGAATTGAGCGGTGTTGTGATTCCTGCCAAACCATCATAGCCTAAGGGCTGCTGGCACTTGACTGTCCTGCGTGTGGGATGATTGTATTTACGAATTGGCTTTGTACATTTCTACTTCCAGGTCTGGGTCTTGATTCGCCATCTTCATTGCATTTGAGAGACCTGGAAGAAACGTGAGTAATTCAGTATCTTTTGTTTTTTTATGATCATTTTGTAAGGATACCATGTGATATGTACAGCGCATCCGCAAAGTATTCACAGCACTTCACGTTTTCCACATTTTAGGTTACATCCTTATTCCAAAATGGATTAAATTTATTATTTTTCCTCAAAATTCTACAAACAATCCCCCATAATGACAACGTGAAAAAAGTTTGAAAGTTTTGCAAATTTATTAAAAATTCCATGTACAATAAGAATCAGTCTTTGCCATGAATCGAAATTTGAGCTCAGGTGCATCTGTTTTTTTTTTTTTTTTTTTTTTTTTTTCTACCGCTCTACCTTGAGATGTTTCTACAACTTGATTGGAGTCCACCTGTTAGCTCCAAGCTATAGCCTAACCCTATGCAAACTAATCTGTGTAGAAAGATGGTATACTTTCCTATATCGGCCCACTCTGATCCAGTCACATAATCCCCTGTCAGCCAGCAATGGTTGCAGGGAATTGGTGATTGCCCAACACTGAACGGGAAAGCCTGAGATTTGTATGGTCACCCATAGGCTCCCATGGCCCAGCCATTGTCGTGGTCCCTCTCCCCTGCAGCCATCACTCGCTGACACGGGAGCTGGCTTTAATGACCAGTGTGTAGACTCACTTTTATTTAAACTTTACACAGGTTGGTTTATAGGAGTTGATGAGGGGGGGGTGCTACTTTTAAAGGCATTACTTGCTTTCAAATGTTACTGTATTGGTGTATGAGCAGGAAATTGAACACCGCACTCCTAGGAAGTCTGAGTAATAGCAGCTTCAGGCTGGCTCTTTAACGCGTTTTGCCCTGCGTGGCTTGGATGGATGCAGCCTGAAGATGCTTTTACTCACGCACTGTATTACGTTCTTTCTCAGCCTGTATGGGCGGGTAACTGTCGACGGTGACCTGGAAGTGGTTATACACTACTTCTGGGTCAACAAGGGGAGAAGAACGGCGGTGTCGTCCCCCCCCCCCCCTTGCCTTCCTCCCATCTGTCTGCGCCTGCTATGCCTGGAATACTTTGCAGGGGGTATGTGGAAGCATTCAGGTGGCAGCTCAGCCCGAATGCTTCCATGTGACGTATATAAAACCCTACTGCTTGCCTGCAGCAGGGCTAATTGTTAAAAATACTACCTGTGCTGCACCCTGAACTACATGTCCCAGGCGTCGGGCTATAGGAATTGTGCATCCCTGCACCTGTTGCCAACAGTAAATGGGCTGACAAAGCCCGGGTGCCAGGATGCATTTTCTAGTCGCCATGGCAACCTGGCTCCTGGGATTTGTCGAGCCCTGCTGTGAGGTATGGTTTCTTCACTTGCCACCAAAAGTAAGGGGCATCTTCCCACTGACCATCGATAGACTAATCTTGGCAGGGGGGTTCCCTGAGACATGAAAAGTATTTAAAGACTTCCTCTGGGGTAAAAAAGATCACCGGTGCGTAACCTGTGGCCCTCCAACTGTTGCAAAAGTCCCATCATGCCTTTGGGAGTCAACACTTGTAACTGTCAGCATTGCAGTGCCTCATGGGACCCGCAGTTTTGCAACAGCTGGAGGAACACAGGTTGAGCATCTATGCAGTATAATCTGTATTACTGGTGGAGGGTCTTTCTGTAGCTTGTTCATCCAACACCTCTCTAGTCTTGAGGCTTTTGGTCATTCAAAGTCCCATAATATGAGGCTGGTTATCCTCCATTTCAGTTTTCGATTGGTTCCCGCCTGGGATCTGATGGGATTGGTTCCCGCCTGGGATCTGATGGGATTGGTTCCCAATCTTGTATTATCTCAACTAAAATAACTCAATGTTGTATCTTTTCAGGTTCGCGAAGGCAATCTTTGACTCTGGCCAATGCACAAAGTAAGTTTCTCCATCTTGAGTTACAGTAATACCCTGAAGTTGTATTCCCCCCCCCATAGACTATATAGAGAGGCATAAGAGAAACATGGGATGCTGGTTACCTGGCCACCATGTTGCCCTGTTGTGTTAAAACCTTAACCTGTAACGACGTATCGTGTAGATGAGAACAATCCTAATCTTGGTTGCAGATCTAATTCAAGTTTTGGAATAGACCGGTTGGGCATGGCAACCAACATTTTAGAGGGGCTCATTAATGGCCGTACCCCTTCCTACTTTTCCCTGGGCCCCACCCAATTTGTGGTCCATATGCTGAAGAGCATTACATAAACCTGCCAGGTAACACCTAGCTGAGGATAAAGGTGAGCTTGCAAGGTAACACTACCTAGCTGGAAAGCTACCTACCTGGGTAATGAGCTAACAAGGTACAGGCTACCAAGGGTTATTAACAGATAAATTGATAAGGTACCAACTACCGGGAGGGAGAGATGAGCAAACGGGTTACCGGCTACCTGGAGGAGGGTAGGAAGGAGCCTACATGGTGCTACCATGAGGAAGGAGCCAACTAGGTACCACCAGCTACCAGAAGGAAGGAGCTAACAAGGTACCAGCTACCTGAAGGAGGGTAGGAAGGAGCTACCAAGGGGGATGAACAGATAAACTGACAAGGTACCAACTACCGGGAGGGAGAGATGAGCAAATGGGTTACCGGCTACCTGGAGGAGGGTAGGCAGGAGCTAACAAGGTACCACCAGCTACCTGGAGGAGGGAGGAAAAGGCCAACAAGGTACTGGCTACCTGGAGGAGTATAGGAAGGAGCTACCAAGGGGATGAACAGATAAACTGACAAGGTACCAACTACCCGGAGGGAGAGATGAGCAAACAGGGTGGGTACCGGCTACCTGGAGGAGGGTAGGAAGGAGCTAAGAAGGTACCACCGGCTACCTGGAGGAAGGAGCTAACAAGATACTTGACTACCAAGGGGATGAAAAGATATAAACTGACAAGGTACCGGCTACCTGGAGGGAGGGTGGGAGTGAGCAAAGTACCAGATACCAGGAGAGGCTTCAGCAGGAAACTGTTCAATGATTCAGCTGCTGCAGATTCACAAACCAATATTCATCTGTGGGTTGAAGTCTATTGCTGCCATCTTGTGGTGGACTGGTGTATGATCAGGTTTTCAATGCTGCGACCCTTTTCTGCTACAGAGAGATTTGTGTTTTATTGGGTTTATTGGGTTTTGCACTGTCATTGAGCTTTACTGTGTAAATATTTTTATCTGTTTTTTTCCTTTTCAGTGCCAAGGTTCCTCTCGGAAGGAGAAGGTCCATGCCGGTGAGTTTTAGTGGGGGGTGGGGGGGGGGGGGGGTTTGTGTGGAAATGAGATGAGTCTACCATTAGGGTTGGTCTGTAGTCTTGTGATATGGGTGCTGGGGGTGTGCTGGGACCATGAAGTTGTCCTGCAGTTTGTAGGAAATCGTCTGCTGCCTCTTACTGGTCACCCAGAATGCAGCAATGAGCTGTTCTATGATATACTGGGGGGATTGTTGGGTACTTTTTTGTGCAGTTCAATCATGGTGCAGCACCATGATTGTCTAACACTTTTCATATTGGGAACCTTCTTGGCATCTAATTCCTGAACCCTTCACCGATGGAGTGCTCTGTGCATGCGGAAACCTTAATAGTAAATTTTTATCTTTTCTCCTGCAGCAAAGTGGAACTTCCTTCAGGCGGAACTTGTCAGAATCTTTGGACTGTGAAGTGTTTCATCTGGGCGACTCTGAAAACAAAGAAAATGTATGTGACGTTTTGATGCAGTACTGATAAGTAGAAAAAGCTTGCTGTATGTCTGGGCAAAATGGGAAAACCTGTTCTAAACATGGATTTTTTTTTTTTTTTTTTTTTTTCCTGTGCTGCTCAGTCTTCCAGCCACATCTGTGGCAAGTCCTCTTATGTTGAAACGGGATCACCTGAATATAATTCTCTGATGCTGCAGCAACCATTTGCCTTCACTTCCTGTCCTAAAGTGGTTGTGAAGGCTGTGCAGCCTCCCCAAACCTTTCCTGATCCCCCTCCGATCCAGTGATGTTCACTATGAACGTGGCTGGATGGGGACTCCCTCTGGCTGGAGGGGGCCAGTGGCTAAACCCGTGGCTGGAGGGGGCCAGTGGCTAAACCCGTGGCTGGAGGGGGCCAGTGGCTAAACCCGTGGCTGGAGGGGGCCAGTGGCTAAACCCGTGGCTGGAGGGGGCCAGTGGCTAAACCCGTGGCTGGAGGGGGCCAGTGGCTAAACCCGTGGCTGGAGGGGGCCAGTGGCTAAACCCGTGGCTGGAGGGGGCCAGTGGCTAAACCCGTGGCTGGAGGGGGCCAGTGGCTAAACCCGTGGCTGGAGGGGGCCAGTGGCTAAACCCGTGGCTGGAGGGGGCCAGTGGCTAAACCCGTGGCTGGAGGGGGCCAGTGGGCAATGCTGCAGCTCTGCTATGGACGAAGCACACACCAGTCCTCCCAGGGAAAGCATCTTTCTCTGGGGGCACTGCTTGAGGGGAAAGGAGCCAGAAGTGCAAGCGGGGGACCTGAAAAGAGGATCGGGGCTGCTCTGTGCAAAACCACTGCACAGGGCAGGTAAGTATAACCTGTTTTGGGGGGGGGGGGGGGAGGACTGGAGCTTTAGTATTGACCTAAATAATCCCGATCCATACTGTTAGCCTGCCTCTCAACTTTAATTTAACCTTTTTGTTCTCGAGTCTTGTAAGGGTCCTTTTTAAAGGTAAAGGAATTGGCAGCACTCCAGGTTGAGTCAATCTGCTGCCAATTCCTTTTCCTTTATCAAGTTTTCACAGAGGCGAGCCGGGGCATGCACCTGTGAGTCATCAGGCAATTGCACCACCTTGAGCAGTGAGTTCTTGTCTCTTCAAGAGTCCTTTTACATGAGCGGTCCAATCGGGTGTGCCTGACGTTTTTTTTTTTTTTTTTCCCCAAGCGGACCTGATCAGACCCTCCATTTTATCCCTATGGGGCAGCGGATGTCAGCAGTGACGTGTCTGCTGACACCGGCCGCTATTTGATTCTGTTCACCAAATCCAGATAGTGACATTATTTTCCGTCTGGAGGATCAGACAAATGGTCAGTTTTCACCTGACAGGTCTGTCTGCACAGTGAGCAGAGACGGACCTGTCATCCGCCAGATTAGCAGATCGATCCTTTGCTGAGCAAAGCAGAGTCTGCTGATGACATCTTGTGTAAAAGAACCCAAAGAACGCATCCCTTTATATGTGCATGTTCGTGATGAGGTGTGCAATCTGCTAATTAGCTGCCTGTAATCAACTGATCACCTGATTGTGCAACTAATGTCTGCAGTGTCCAGCAGGACGCAGCTTGCAAGAGTACAACCTTGACCATAGGTTCACACCTATACTGGTTGTGGTTGATGCTTTTTCCAGGTTTTTTGCATGTGGGGGGGTGTTTGGGTTTCCCCCCCCCCCACACACGTATTTATGGTAGGCGCCTTGTCTAGCAGGAAAAAACAAATCAAAACCGAAGCAATGCATTTTTGATGGGTTTCCTTTAAGTCTGGAGCTAAAAATGCAACCTGCTGCAGGGGAAAGTTCCTCGACCCTTTACAAAAACTCCCCAGTGGAAAATAGATGTGAAATAGTCCATTTACCATGGCTTCCTAAAGATCTATCCCATTACTGAAAATGCACTGAAACCTAGGTGTGAACAAAGCCTAAAGCAATGCCTGGGATTTGCCTTCAATATAACGAGGTCTCTTGTAGGAAGATCCGAGATGGGGTTGCTGTGACCTTTATACAACCCTGCTGACCACTCCCACCAAACTTGTAATACAGCAGAAAGCTCTGAAACCTCGGCTTCAATACATTTAATCTTTTATGTGTTTTAGCAGCCTGCAGGTGGGGGGGGGGGGGGGGGGGTTGTTATACATTTTGAAGGTTTCCTGCTGACCAATACTCCATTTAGTTTGTTAGTTCTGGCTGACCCATGTGTCTGTGTGCTACTTTGGGGTAGGTCAGTGCTCTGTATTGCTGATTTTCAAGTATCCTGCCAGACCTAGTACTGTGACTGTTGATCTGTCACTCATTTTTATTTTATTTTTTTTTCCCTCAAGGAGCCCTTCCAGTTCAAGTTGCCAGCAAGGCCCAGCTTCAGAGGCGCGGTGCGATCACGGTGTCATGGCAGTGGGAAGGAGCCTCTGGTACTGAGGCAGAAGTCTGCACCGGCATGTATGGTAAGCTATATCTCTAGTGGTTCCCTATGAAAACTTGTTCCCTTTCTTGCATGTAGATCTAATGTGCAGTAGCTGTGGGGTGTTTTTGTTAGGACTTTTCGAAATACCTTTACAGCGCTGTGGGGCGCTCGTGTGACCTGCTGGCTCTCTTGATCCCAGCACTACAGTGGGAGGGGCCGTGTTTCCCTGCTGAAAGCCAGGAGAGCCCGGCAGCTCACGTGAGCACCCTGCAGCGCTGTAAAGGTATTTTGAGAAGTACTTTTAAAAAAAAAAAAAAAACTCCTTACTACTGCACATATTAGATCTGCATGTAAGAAAGGGAATATGTGTGTTTAAAATTACTAGGGGAATGAAACAAACGGCTAGTGGCCAGAGGAGCAGGGAAGAGATGGCGAACACTGACACACAGAGCTGACAGGCAGAGACTGAGTGGGTGAGGGAGAGACGAGAGCTTGCGGATGATAGAGGCATGTAATCTGGGCTCACCAGCCATAATAATTGTGGTCAGTACGGGGGGGGGGGGGGGCGCAGGAACTGGCAGGATCAGCCAAGGTTTTTTAATTTTACAGAGGGACCAATGAAACTGCGCTGTAGAACATTCTGTAAAGTGTGTTTTTTGGCTCCCGTTTTTGTTTTGAGCTGAACTCAAAGGTCTAAGACTTTCTATGTACACAAGGCCTATTTCTCTCAAATATTATTCACAAATCTGTTAGTGAGCGCTTCTCCTTTGCTGAGATAATCCATCCACCTCACAGGTGGGGCATATCAAGATGCTGATTGGACAGCATGATTATTGCACAGGTGTGCCTTAGGTTGGCCACAATAAAAGGCCACTCTAAAATGTGCAGTTTTTTACTGTTTGGGGGGGGGGGGGGGGGGCGAAAACTAGTCAACATCTGCTGCGACCACCATTCGCCTCACAGTGCAACACATCTCCTTGGCATAGTTGATCAGGTTGGTGATTCTTCAATGGCTGTGTGAAGTTGCTGGATATTGGCAGGACCTGGAACACGCTGTCGTATACGCCGATCCAGAGCATCCCAAACATGCTCAATGGGTGACATGTCCGGTGAGTATGCTGGCCATGCAAGAACTGGGATGTTTTCAGCTTCCAGGAATTGTGTACAGATCCTTGCACCATTGGGGCCGCGCATTATCATGCTGCAACATGAGGTGATGGTCGTGGATGAATGGCACAACAATGGGCCTTGGGATCTCATTGCGGTATCTCTGTGCATTGAAAATGCATCAATAAAATGCACCGGTGTTCATAGTCCATACCATAACCCCACCACCATCGGCCACTCAATCCACAATGACATAAGCAAACCGCTCACCCACACAACACCATACACGCTGTCTGCCATCTGACAACCGGGAATCCATGAAGAGAACCTCTCCAAAGTGCCAGACTCTATCGAATGGGAGCATTTGCCCACTCAAGTCAGTTATAACGAGGAAATGCAGTCAGGTGGAGACCCCGATGAGGACGACCAACATCAGATGAGCTTCCCTGAGACGGTTTCTGACAGTTTGTGCAGAAATTCTTTGGTTGTGCAAACCGATTGTTCAGCAGCTGTCCGGGTGGCTGGCCTCAGACCATCTTGGAGGTGAAGATGCTGGATGTGGAGGTCCTGGGCTGGTGTGGTTACAGTGGTCTGTGGTTGAGGCCGGTTGGATGTACTGCCAAAGTCTTCTTTTGGAGACGGCTTATGGTAGAGAAATGAACATTCAATTCACGGGCAACAGCTCTGGTGAACATTCCTGCAGTCAGCATGCCAATTGCACGCTCCCTCTAAACTTGCCACATTTGTGGCATTGTGCTGTGTGATAAAACTGCACAGTTTAGAGTGGCCTTTTATTGTGGCCAACCTAAGGCACACCTGTGCAATAATCATGCTGTCCAATCAGCATCTTGATATGCCACACCTGTGAGGTGGATGGATTATCTTGGCAAAGGAAAAGTGCTCACTAACAGATTTACACAGATTTGTGAATATGAGAGAAATCGGCCTTTTGTGTACATAGAAAAAGTCTTAGATCTTTGAGTTCAGCTCATAAAAAAAATGGGGGCAAAAACAAGTGCTGCGTGTTTTTCCCCCCCCCCCCCCATTTTGTTCAGTGTATATATTTGCATGTGAGGAGTACACCCCTCACATTTTTGTAAATTTTATTCTCCATGTTATGACCCTTTACTACAATGTAAAGTAGTGTGTACAGCTTGTATAACAGTGTAAATTTACTGTCCCCTCAAAATAACTCAACACACAGCCATTAATGTCTAAACCGCTGGCAACAAAAGTCAGTACACCCCTAAGTGAATGTGCAAATTGGGCCCATTTAGCCATTTTCTCTTCCCGGTGTCATGTGACTCGTTAGTATTACAAGGTCTCTGGTGTGAATGGGGATCAGGTGTGTTAAATTTGGTATCGCTCTCACTCTCTTATACTGGTCACTGGAAGTTCAACATGGCACCTCATGGCAAAACTCTCTAATGAGGATCTGGAAAAAATGGTTGCGCTACATTATGATGGCCTAGGCTATAAGATTGCCAAGACCCCGAAACTGAGCTGCAGCAAGGTGGCCAAGACCATACAGCAGTTTAACAGGACAGGTTCCACTTAGAACAGGCCTTGCCGGGGTCCAACAAAGAATTTGAGTGCATGTGCTCAGCGTCATATCCAAATAATGTCTTTGGGAAATAGAAGTATGAGTGCTGCCAGCATTGCTGCAGAGGTTGAAGGGGTGGGGGGAGGGGTCAGCCTGTCAGTGCTCAGACCATACGCCGCACACTGCATCAAATTGGTCTGCATGGCTGTCATCCCAGAAGGAAGCCTCTTCTAAAGATGCACAAAGCCTGCAAACAGTTTGCTGAAGACAAGCAGACTAAGGACATGGATTACTGGAACCATCTCCTGTGGTCTGAGACCAAGATAAACTTATTTGGTTCAGATTGTGTCAAGCGTGTGTGGGGGCAACCAGGTGAGGAGTACAAAGACAAGTGTGTCTTGCCTACAGTCAGGCATGGTGGTGGGAGTGTCATGGTCTGGGGCTGCATGAGTGCTGCCGGCACTGGGGAGTTACAGTTCATTGAGGGAACCATGAATGCCAACATGTACTGTGACATACTGAAGCAGAGCATGATCTCCCCCCCCCCCCCCCTGTCTAGAGACTGGGCAGCAGGGCAGAATTCCAACATAACGATCCTAAATACACCTCCAAGACTACCACTGCCTTGCTAAAGAAGCTGAGGGTAAAGGTGATGGACTGGCCAAGCATGTCTCCAGACCTAAACCCTACTGAGCATCTGTGGGGAATCCTCAAACAGAAGGAGGAGGAGCGCAAGGTCTCTAACATCCACCAGCTCTGTGATGTCATCATGGAGGAGGGGAAGAGGACTCCAGTGACAACCTGTGAAGCTCTGGTGAACTCCATGCCCAAGAGGGTTAAGGCAGTGCTGGAAAATAATGGTGGCCACACAAAATATTGACACTTTGGGTCCAATTTGGACATTGTCACTTAGGGGTGTACTCACTTTTGTTGCCAGTGGTTTAGACATTAATGGCTGTGTTATTTTGAGGGCACAGTAAATTTACACTGTTATGCAAGCTGTACACTCACTACTTTACATTTTAGCAACAAAGTGTCATTTCTTCAGTGTCCCATGAAAAGAAAAAAAATATTTACAGAAATGTGAGGGGTGTACTTTTGTGGGATACTGTGTATATAGTGTTTTTTTTTTTTTTGGGGGGGGGGGGGGGGGGAAGCAGGACTTTAAAATCCAATTCTTGATGTTTAGATCCACTTAAGCCTGACCTGTTAAATTTTTCCCCCTTAGTGTTCTTCACCAATAAAGGATTTTGAGATTAGATCGGGTGACCTGCCATTTGTAAGGAAATCTTCCTGCACTTCTACCACTACTGAGAGCAGTGATGACGGCTTCCTGGATATGCTGGATGAAGAGGATACAGAGGTGAGACCATGCTGGCTGTAATACCAGTGATATACACGCCACACAGCAAAGTGAGCCCATCGCTATAGATTTAGCATTGTAGGTGAACTGATGCCAAAAATCATTTAACCACATTATACCCAAATGACAGCTACAGCCCAGTCATCCAGTTCTGGGAGAGCGTCATGACGTGATCGCGCCCGCTGCAGCGTGCTCTGTGATCGCTGTGTCCTTTGGACACAGCTGAGCACGGATCGAGGTAAAGAACCAATCACAGCAGCTCTTTACCATGTGATCAGCTGATCGCAATGTAAATGCACTTGCTGTTTATCACACTGTTGGCAACAAGAGAGCCAGTAACCGGCTTGTGTGAAAGGAAGTGATGATCAGGGCAGCCTATTGGTGAAGGAGAATTGCCTATCTGCAAAACTGTAACCAACTATGACTTTTTTTTTTTTCCCAAATTTTTGCTTTCATTTTTTTGAAAAAAAGGGGTTTAAAATACCATTTTTTTTTTTTCACACACAGCTTTTTTGGTGGTAAGTCAGTGAATGACAATTGCGTAGTCGTGCTACCGTTTCCCCTGCTATAAGGGGTTAATCATTTCCATGTGCTGCTCCTCTGCCAGCTGATGTTAATCCCTTCCCAGCCAGTGTCAGTACAGTGACCGTGCATATCTTTAGCACTGACCACTGTATTGGTGCCTGGTTCCCAGTGTCCAATTTGGCCACCGAAATATTACAACTGTGCTAGAGGTCTTATCGCTGCCATTCCTGATAAGAATTCCATAAATATATCCCATAATTTGTAGACGCTATAACTTTTGCGCAAACCAATCCATATATATATGGTTTTTTTTTTTCAAAAAAATGCAGGTGTTCAAATACCACCAAAAATCTTTGTACCCAAACAATTTCTATTTTTCCAGTGTTGCACGACCGTGCAATTTTCAAAATTAACAGTGCCATTTCACAATAAAGGGGGATAGGTAAACCTTTTGGGGGTCAAGTGGTTAAACACTTCATGTAAAATGGACCAAATGGCTCTGGTGGCCTATATAGTAAACTGAGAATCTTCTTTTTTTAGGAACTGTGACATTGCGGCGGACAGATCGGACCCCTAACTGACATTTTTGACACTTTTGGGGGGGACCAGTGACATTACTACAGTAATCGGTGCTATAAATATGCACTGTTACTGTAATGAGACTGGCAGGGAAGGGGTTAACACTGTTGGTGATCAAGGGGTTAAATGTGGGCTTAATGCTTACTGACGTGTGTGGGGGAGGGGGTTGTGTGACACAGATCGCAGGTTGAGCTGTGCTGAATCCTGTGATCTGTCCCTGCCTGTCAGGAGGAGATCCGCTTTGTTTACCCAAGCGGGCGGATTTCCTCACTCTTTCCCTGACCGGGGAAGAGCGGCGGTGATCACCGCCTCTCCTCCTCCCCTGGCCCGACTCCCGCTGTGTCTGAATACAGCGGAAGCGAGCATACGGCAGGGCGCGCCCCTGCTGAGGGAGGAATCAACGTAGGTCTACGTCGATGGACCCAGCCGAGCCGCTCTGCTGCAGTTGCGGCAACGTGAGTGGTCGGCAAGTGGATAAATATTGGTACCACATTGGCTTTTTTCCAGTCAGCTGGCACCATACCCGTCTGTAGACTATCCCTAAAGATCAGGAATAATGGTCTGGCTGTCACCTGGCTGAGCTCTTTAAGAACCCTCGGGTGCAAGCCATCCGGTCCTGGTTATTTAATTTATAAGTTTCTCTAGTTTAGTTCTATCTACTGTTAGCCATGGTGGTACTTCCTGAGGTGTATTTAGTTTAGCATTCCAAGCTGGGTTAGTGTAGCCCCCCCCCCCCCCCCCAATTCTTTTGTGAAGACTGAAGAGGAGAAATTATTTAACACTTTCGCCTTCTCTGTCCAGATTTCCTTTGTCTTTTATGGGGCCAATGTGTTCTGGCCTCATTTTCTTACTGTTTATATACTTTAAAGAATTTCTTGTTTTTTTTACTCTTCCACTATGTCTCTCGTTCTATTTTAGCTGCCTTGATTTCTACTTTACCTCTTATTGCACTCTTTGTAATGCTTAAATGCTGCCAATGACCCCTCAGCCTTGTATTTTTTCGAAGGCCTTTTCTTTAGTATTAATATGCATTTTTATGTTGGAGTTTAGCCACCCAGGGTTTAGTTTTACTCCCTTTTAAATGTATTTCCCTTTGGAATGCACTGGCCAATCCCTTTAAGTATGCTCTTGAAGCACTCCCATTTTTCCTCCGTGTTCTTTGTTCCCAGGGTTCTATTCCATTTGATATTTTCTAGCAGAGTGCAGTTTTGGGAAATTGGCTCTATTGAAATTCAGTGTCCTTAGGAAACACAAGGGTAATATATTACTATGATTAATACTGAAACTAATTGACCTATGGTCACTGTTTCCTAAGTTGCCCCGTATTTCCCATCCTTGCTGCCAATCCTATCTGAAAGGAGGTCCGCCTCCCCCCACCCACCTACCCCCACCCTTCTGGTTAGGGGGCCTATAGCATACGCCCAATATTGCTTTCCCCATAGTGCCTTCCCTTTTTATTATAAGTTCTACCCAAAGGGATTCCTATAGCTCCATTATTATCATCCCTCATACTTGCCTGTATACTGTTCTTAATATACAGACATACCCCTCCCCCTTTTTTTTTTACCTTCTCTCTCTGCGATAAATGGAATACCCCTGAATGGTCACGAGCTGTCAAACCAAGTCTCTGTTATCCCCACAATCTTCCTCATAAATCAGCAGCTCCAGGTCCCCCATCTTGTTGGCCAGGCTTCTAGCATTGGTATACAAACCTCGTAATTTTGTCCGGATGCATACTATATGTAACTGTTATTGCACAGATCTGATGTGCACAAGACTGCTTGTATATCTGTAACAGTAAATTTAATAAAGTTTTGTTAATGGTCTCCTCTACAGACAGAGCCGGAAATTACGCTTGGCGTCGCCAGTCTCATGACGGCTCCCCTGGTTATGAGAGGCATGGGGCTGGTAAGTAGGTGATTTCCCCCCCCCCCCCCCCCTCACTGACTCTTCCTTCCCTCTGATTGGTGTGCAATCTTTGTACTGACGTCTGTTGTGACTCTGCAGTGTTATGAGGCCGAATCCCCCACAAAGCCGTTTCCTGTGGCCAGACCTACACTGAAGAGGACGGAGAGGGCACAAGGAGACATGCCGGAGAAAATCAAGAGGAGACGCAGCATGTGCGAGGTGACGGATGACCACGAAGTTGAGAGGGTGCGTATGATGTGTTTTGGGGTTGATTTCACTAAAGCTGGGGGGGGGGGCAAAATCTGGTGCAGCGCTGCATGGTAGCCAATCTGCTTCCAAGGGGTGTCTATCTTTTTTTTTTTTTTTTTTTTTGGTCAAGCTTAACTGAACAAGCTAAAGTTAGAAACTGGCTGCCATGCACAGCTACATCAGATTTTGCGCTTTCCAGTTTATTCAACCCTGTTATGTCCTGAAATATTCTTCTCTCGGATACTGACTGTTCTCCCCTGTGCACCCACAGACTGTAAACCTGAATCGCTCAAAATCCTACTCCAAAGAAACTATAGAAAATATATTCGACACCGACCAAAGGGATCTGATTGGAGACTTCTCCCAGGTACTCACCGCAGCGGTATAATGAGCAGTTAATCACTTGGATTGTGTAATGAGACTCTCCTCACTCATTCCCCCAGGCATTCCTCTTCCCTACCATCAACGGGAGACACCAGGAGCTCAGGTACATCACCCCGGAGATGGTGAGTGTCATACTGAGCTTTGTCTGCTGATTTACTGTGCTTGTCCCCTGCCTGCTGACAGCGATCTGTTCTGGGCTCATCTGTCTTACTCTTTACAGCTGGTCAAGATAATGAACGGGCACTACGATCCTTTCATTGAGCGATGTGTCATCATTGACTCCAGATACCCCTACGAATACGATGGTGGTCATATAAAGGTGAGTTAAGTTTAGACTGAGCCTTCTGCTGCTTCAGTCATTGGATTGCAGGTTACATGCAGCATATTTAATGGCTGGTTCACACCAGTAAACTCAGGAACGTTCTGTGCAATTTAACCCCTTTGCACCTAAGGGGAAGCCCTCGTTCACATGGCATGCCAAATCGGAGCCTATTGCCGGCAGCGGCACTGTCTAAAGACCGCGGCGCTGCTTCCCAAAGGAAGTTCCTGCACTATTGGCGACTTTTGAAGGCAATTTCAATATACCTCTTTGCATGAACCCCCCCCCCCATGTCTCAATCGCCTGCCAAGTCGGACTGAAATGCCGGTTTGAAATCATGCGAGCTCAGTGATTTTAAAACCAGCCCTGAGTGTGAACAAGGGCTAAAACAAATCTAAATGCCTTAGCCAAATTTTGCAATTTGACATGTTGGTAAACCTGTACTCATCACAACTACTTTGTGTATCCTCGGATTATACCGTATATTCGTTTCAGGAAAAATTGTTTATTTGGTGTTAAATGGTAATGGAGAGATCCTGTGGGGTGGTGTGTGTGTTTTTTTTTTTTTTTTTTTTTACTACCACCAAAGAACCCCCAAATCTCCTGCTCCTGGCGATCGCAGCGAATACCCATGTGGTGTTTGTACCCATAGTATAGCCCAGAAACGGTGCGCTTTTTTTTTTTTTTTGTCAGTTGAGCAGCGGAGAAGAGAAATAAAATCTCACCTTGATCCAAACACTGACCCTGAGGCTAACTATCTAGGTTTTTATTTATTTTCTCTGCAAGGACAGATGCAATGTATCGACCTCCTTCAGAGACAGAAAACATAGGGGCGGGTTTTACTCTGATGGCCACCCAGAGGCTATCCGGTGACCGGGTGTCACCTGTTAGGCCAGGGCTTTCGGAGACCCCCGGTCTCTGTGCTGGAGCGCCATGTGGCGCACTCCCTGCACAAAGGGATGTGTGAATATGCGGCCCCATGGAAGAAAACTCCTAGTCCAGTTGGGGGCATGTATGTGTACGGTCATCGTGAAGGGGTTAAGCCTATTCATTTTGAATTGCACTGGACCGCAGCAAACTTGGTGCTTGCACTATTTAAAAACGCGTTGCAACCGGATCGCATTGGGCTTTTTTTAAGTTTATTCTTTTGAGCGCACTGTTTGCGACAGGAGTTTGTCCCGCTGCAGATTGCAACTGCAGTTTGTTTTGAACACGGTGCAGGAAACTCAGAGCTGCTGGAGCTCCTAGCGCCCCACACCACCCACTTTTCCCTACATAGGCCCTGTGCCAGGGGCACATGCCCCTTCTGCCCACCTTGGTGGCAGCTCTGTCTGGGCATTGGGTGCCTTTTGTGGGTCCTTGTCTCCCGCCCATAAACATCCTAATTTTTAAATCCTTTTTCACATGACCTATTTTACACCCGGTGATGTCTGTATCTTTAGGCAAGGCAGGCAGATCATGATTCGATCGGTCCGGCAAGGTGACCTTTCTTGCCAGCCAGCTTGTTCCTTGCTCACCCCTTTTTATTCGTTTGGATTTCAGTTCTGTCAATCATGGAGGCTCAGTGTTGCATGTGGGCGTTGCCTAGTGTAGTCTGCATGCAGATACAGCCTGAAAAACAACCACCCATCAAGGCATACAATCACCCCATCTGGGTTTGCCCACAGCTGTAATAATGGTTTTAAAGTTGTCTTTACATATAAATGATGCTTGTAATGCTACAGTGGTAGCCTGTACATGTGACCTGTGCTGGGTTTTCTTACAGGGTGCCATCAACCTACACATGGAGCAGGAGCTGGAGGACTATCTGCTGAAGAACCCCATCCAATCCCAAGGCACTAAACGAGTGATCGCTATCTTCCACTGCGAGTTCTCCTCTGAGCGCGGGCCACGAATGTGAGTGATGACCAGCGCTGTTCTCCTCTCCCCTTCTGTAGTGTCACATACTACTGTTCACAACTGTCCTGTGGCCATGTCTTTCTGCAAGCACTTAACCTTTCTCTGCCTGGAGAGAGATGACTGCCAAAAAGGGACATTCGTCGTCCCGGATGGGCATCCTGGAACGTGCCCCAAGGGGCTGTGCTGCAGCATGATCTGTCACGGGTGACCGATCCTTGTACTGAGCTGCTGCAGGTACCACCCATGTGATCCCTGTACTGAGCTGCTGCAGGTACCACCAATGTGATCCCTGTACTGAGCTGCTGCAGGTACCACCAATGTGATCCCTGTACTGAGCTGCTGCAGGTACCACCAATGTGATCCCTGTACTGAGCTGCTGCAGGTACCACCAATGTGATCCCTGTACTGAGCTGCTGCAGGTACCACCAATGTGATCCCTGTACTGAGCTGCTGCAGGTACCACCAATGTGATCCATGTACTGAGCTGCTGCAGGTACCACAAATGTGATCCCTGTGACCAATCACAGCTAGCAACACAATTGTACACAATCAATGGTACAGACAGGACCAATTGCAGTCATTTGTACCATGTGATTAGCTGTAGCTAATCACAGTACACACTGAATCCATTTCATGCATTAACAATGGTTGCTTATATCATTTAATTTCACGGCTATAAGCAATCGTAATGTATGAATAAATAAAGAAATCCTGATCTCTTCCCCAAGGGTAGTACAGTGTTACAAGGGTAGTACAGTGTTACAAGGGTAGTACAGTAATGCACTGGTAAGTGTTGAAAGAAATAAAATGTAAAGTTTAATTACTCTTTGCATCTTATAGGTTTTTAACCCCAGTGCATTGGTGTCACCGTAGTAACACTGTACTACAAGGAAGTGATCAGGTTTTTTTTTTTCCATAGTGTCCCTGATCATCGCCACCAGTCATGGCACTGCTGTACTGCACTGGTAATGTGTATTAAAAAAAAAAATTGTGGCCAAAAATTACTACTTCAAAGAACTTGCCTTGCCCCTTTATTTTTTTTTTTTTATTTTTTTTAAATCCTGAATAGATCCTTCTATGTACTCCTCTGGCCTGCCTTTAGTGCAAAGACCCCACCACCTGTTGTAACCTTTGTGGCTGCTGAGGCCACTTCCATTTGACAGATCACATTGACAAAAGATTGCAAAACACAAATTTAAGGAAGACTTTTTAATCAGAGCACAGCGTCAAGTAAACTCCTGGGTTATTGATCTGGTGAGTGAATTAGGAGAGGGCATTGTTAATTTAACACCAAAGCAGCTGAAACTGAACGTGCACTAGATAGGCAGCAATGAGACTAGCTCTGAAACAGGAATGGTTTTACGAGTGGAGGCCACTGACTCCTGTCCAAGCCCTACTAGTGTGAATGAATGTCTCTGATCAAACAGACTTCATGGGGATGGCCTGAAGGCCCAATGTCACCAGAGTGCACCTCAGACTGTTCAGGAGCTCAGTGATGCCCTGGTCCAGATCTGGGAGGAAATACCCCAGGACACCATCCGTGATCCGTCTCATTAGGGGCATTCCCTGATGTCGGTCATGCATACAAGCACGTGGGGGGTCATACACACTACTGAGGACCATTCTGAGTTGCTGCAATGACACTTCCGCAAAATGGACTAGCCTGCTGCATTTTTCTTTCCTTTGATTTTTGAGGTGTCTGAATTCAGCCCTCTGTAGGGTGATTTTCATTTCCATCAATGTGGCATACTTTCCTTCCTAACACATTACCGAGTCGGTACCAGTATAGATCCCAACACATTACCGAGTCAGTACCAGTATAGATCCCAACACATTACCGAGTCGGTACCAGTATAGATCCCAACACATTACCGAGTCGGTACCAGTATAGATCCCAACACATTACCCAGTCGGTACCAGTATAGATCCCAACACATTACCCAGTCGGTACCAGTATAGATCCCAACACATTACCCAGTCGGTACCAGTATAAATCCCAGTCCGTACCAGTATAGATCCCAACACATTACCCAGTCCGTACCAGTATTGATATCCAGCATGAGTTTTTTCCCATTGAGATCTGATGTGCTTTCAAAGTGTTCTTTCATTGTATATATCCCAGATTTTCACTAGCTGAGAAGTCAGTCGCTCCTCGCTTCACTCAATGACCCCCCCCCCCCTTTTTTGTTGCAGGTGCAAGTTCCTACGTGAGAAGGACCGGGACATGAATGAGTATCCCAGTTTGCATTATCCTGAGCTCTACATCCTTGCTGGGGGTTACAAGGACTTCTTTGCCAAGTTTAAGGTGAGCATCGAATCATAGATCTGAATGAGCTGCAGGCTTCCCAAGTCCTGAGTCTCTTCTCCTTCAACTGGGGTGCCATGGCATCCTTTAAGAACGGCATTCAGGATTAACCTGAGCTGTTCTGTTGAACTGTAATTGGCTCAGCAAGAGCTCTGTAAGCAGTGATTTTGGGGGGCTTCCCAAGTCTGGAGCCCCACCGTTGCAAATTTTTTACAACAGTTGTGCTTTTTTGTTGATCTTGGACCCTTAACTCCTATAGGGCCGAAACAACGAATAGATTATGAAAATAGTTGTCCACTGTTTTCATAATCAGTTGGGTCAGCCGATTTGTTGACCTGCATACAGAATGCATTATTGGTTTACATATCAGGAAATACAGTGAAGCACACATACAGCTCAGTACACCATCCATACAGGTCAGTAAGTGCCTGAATGTGTGAGGAGCAACGCATCATGGGACATGTAGTCCTGATCAAAAGCAAACTGCATAGGTGTGAACTGGGCCTTATGCTGGCCATACACCAATTTTTACAGACGAGAATATTCATACGAAAAATGTTTGTACATTTGCTGATTGAAAGAATGTTTGAAAATTTTGCTTGCGTTTACCATTGTTTTAAAATGAATGGAATTCTGAACGAAAACAACTTGCACTGTCTGAATTCTTTTGACTAAAGTTTTTTGATTTTCTCAATTTTTCCGTCAAACAAAACGTCGATTTGACCCCACGAACGATTAGAAAATCAAATTTCTTCAAAAAAAATAAATTCTAATTTTAAGGAACACATTGTGGTGTTTTTTTTTTTTTTTTTTTTTTTTTTTTTTTTTTATGGCTAGCATTAGTGACAGCAGGCGCAGGGAGCTTTAATCAAGCCCAAGAGTATCTCTCCTGTGCTCAGTGGTATGCGGGAAGGTGAGTGGTCTTATGTGATCTTTATCACAACCTAAGATTTTGCTGCCCCATCAGGACCATGGCTATCCAAATATACTGATAAACCACAAGAGGGCGGCGCACCGACCTAGTGCGTTACCACTAGTTTTATTTCTGTCAGGAACATGCGCAATTTATGCGTGTTCCTTCAGTAATGTGAACCAAGCCTTAGACAGGGGTGCCTCGTGACTAAATTTTTTTTGGGTGAAAAATAGGTGAATTTCTGCGCTGTGGTGGGGTGACCGCTGACAGATGAGCAATATACCAAAATCCCGCAAAGAGAACTGCGATAAATAAACCATCAAAATCTGCAACTTCAAAGTGAGATACACTGTACAAGCAAATCTAAAAACCTACGTTGTGCTAGAAATGAAATGCAAAATTGGCAAATGTGCACAACAAAGAGTGATAAGAAAAATATAAATGACCTTAAAGCGGAGTTCCACCCAAAAGTGGAACTTCCACTTTAAGTAGTCCTAACCCCCTGACATGCCACATTTGGCATGTCACTTCTTTGGGGGGGAGCGGGTACCTAGTTTTGACAGGTACCCGCTCCCACTTCCGCTCGGAGCGGTGCCCTGAGCGGAAGTTCTCCTCTCTCCCTCCCTGCAGTCTTTTGGGACATGTCAGAGGTCCCAGAAGATTGCCAGCCAATCACGACACATAGTGCAGCTTGCGCATGCACAGTACGTACCCGGCTGTGAAGCCGCAAACTGTCACAGCTGGGTGCCCACATTAGTGATGCCGGCGCCGCAGAGCAGAGAGGGAGAAGACGGCGCATCGCTGGACCGTGGGACAGGTGAGTGTGTGGTTAGGCTGGAACTCCACTTAAGTCCAGGTAAATTAAACGAGTAAAAAAAAAAAAAAAATCTGGAAAGTTAAAGTGAAGAATTATTTTGGAATCCAACCATGAGTGGATTAAATTGGTCAAGTAACAAGTGAACTTCCACCACCACAAGGAAAATCTGCTTACCAGAAAGGGATCCTCAAAGGGCCAACAACATTGGGGACATGACTGGAGTGAGGAAGGAGAAGCTGCCTTTATTCCAGGAGAGCTCAGATCAATATAAAGTCCTAAGCCGTGCACAATCTGGAGGAGAGGTCCGTTTTGTTACCATATCCTTATCGTATCCCCAGTGTTGACCCTTTGGGGTCCCTTCTTTCTGGTAAGCAAGTTTTCCTTGTGGTGGTGGACATTAATTTTGTTGGTGGAAGTTCACTCGTTCACTTTACCAATTCCACTCGTGGTGGGATTCCAAATAATTCTTCACTATTTTTCACTTGATTTGGACTTTCAAGATTTGTTTTTTACATTTCATTTTACCTGGACCTTTTTTTTGATTATATTTTTCTTATCACTTTGTGCAATATCTGTCACATTTGCATATATATATATATATATATATATATATATATATATAATTTTTTTTTTAATATTGGTGGTTTTCATGATCCTCCTCCTTTTTTCCCCGACAGTCATTCTGTGAGCCGCAGAGTTACCGTCCCATGCTACACGAAGACTTCAAAGAGGACCTGAGAAGATTTCGCATGAAAAGCCGGACCTGGGCCGGGGAGCGCAGCAAGCGGGAGCTGTACAGCCGCCTCAAGAAGCTGTGAGATGTTGGGTGGCATTCATCCCGCTGAGCGGGAGAAGATGGCACCATAATGCCTCAACGCTCCGGATGCCATCAGATTTGCACAGAATTCTGGGATATTGTGGGTCAGGCTTGTGTATCTAGTCAGACCGGGGGACTTGACTGCCTGGAGCAGACGTACCTCTGAGGTCACTGATTGCACCAGAGACTGACCACTTCCAGAATTTTCCTAAGGCTTTGTGAGTTTGTTTGCTGTGCGGGAGGGAGGGAGAGACCGGCCTACCGGTGAATTCAGAACGCCGTCCTGATGCTGAGACTTCCGGGCACACGGTAATCGAGGATGACTCGGCTTATCTTGTACGCGGCAATGGTTTTATTTTAAACTTTTCTTTCTCAGTTTGTGAAAGTTGAAGATGAATCAAGAATTCGCACTGACGCTACATCGGTTTTATTCCAAAGGTTTTTTATACTACGTTGGCATTTTTTAAAAATGTTGGAGTAAACCTGGTTTGCATGTTTTATGGTTTTTAATCAGTGTTTAAGTCTACAGCACCGAAGAGAGCAGACTGCGAGAGTATGACACAGGTTCTGTGCTCAAATGTCGTGGAGCTGTTGCCCATAGCAACTGTTTGATTCTGCCTGGTTACCATGTGTTTGATTCAGTCTGGTTACTATGGGCAACTGCTGCTTTTCATAAATTGGTCCTGTGGTAGGGACTTTGAATGGTTTCCACTCTAGTGCCCCCAAAAGGCCCTCATGGTTAATGGCATTACATTATGGAGGAGCTGGCCAGAACACAGCCATTCCCGTGTGGGGAGGGGAGCGTCTGAGCACTCCCGTTATTTGTGCCGATCGATCACTAGACCGCCTGTCCCCGACCGCTTACTTTGTTGTGCTAATAAAGTTTTTAACGTTGTAATCCTTCCTTTCCCTCCTTTTTCCCCTCCCTCTCTCCCTCCCTTTTTCTTTTCTTTTTTTCCTCCTTTTTTTTTCCCCCCTTTTTTTTTTTTTTCCTTTCCCTCCCTCCTTTCCCTCCCTCCCTCCCCTCCCTCCCTCCCTCCCTCCTTTCCCTCCCTCCCTCTTTCTTTCTCCTCCCTCCCTCCCTCCCTCTTCTTTTTTTTTTTTTTTTTTTTTTTTTTTATTCCCCCTTCCTCCCAACCGCCACAACCAGGTTTGCAGGACCTGCTGCTCGGCTTTGAAGGTGCCAGATCTGTGGTGACGCTGGTCTGCAGCTTCTGTCCTGAATTGATGAACTCAAGCAGCCTCTAGCTCTAGGTGGAAGCTTCATCAGATGGGGGTAGCAACTGCCCAGAGTGGACCCTTGAACAGAACACCTGTGTGATAAGGCTGATTGAAGCAGCCGCTAACTTATACTACATGCTGACCCCCAGGGCAGTGACTTAAGGCCCCGTTCACACTGCTGTGACTTGAAAGTCGACAACTCAGCACGCCCCCGGCACGACTTGCATATGACTTTAACAGAAGTCAATGCAAGTCGTGCAGGAACTATTTTGTAAGTGAGCAACTCGACTCGCTCCTGTTAGAACGGTTCCTTTGCACTTAATGGGGCGTGGCTTGTGCGCTCAGTCGGAGCACCTGTGAACCGGGCCGGAGTATGGCTTCCCTGCTTCAGAGATGTATGATGCACAGTAAGAAAAATACTGCTTCTTTTGGAGCCTTATCACCCAGGTGTGTGATGGGGGGAGGGGTCTGTGTATTTCCAGAATCTCCTAATTTTACGGTGTTAAAGTAGTACTGTAGCCAAAACTATTTTCCATTTTGGATAGAGCAAATGAGGGTTATATCCCGTCATGTTTGCCATCTGTCCCATTGGGGAGATTACCCTTCACTTCCTGTCCCATAACAAAACAGGAAGTGAGGGAATCCCTTAGGGGTCCCCATTGGAAGACCACTCAAAATGTGCATGTCCCCCCTTCCAATGATATGTATGTTTACTGTTTTTTTTAAAGTATAGGGGGGGGACCCAGATGGGAGTGGGTGAATCTCAACGGGGGCCACATGGCAAAAAGAGTGGTCTAATCTCTCTGCACTCTATCCAAAAACGAAATATAGTTTTGGCTTTTTATTTATACTTTTCAGTTAACAATATTGAATGTCTTCCTCTGGGGGTCGGGAGTGATCTAGTTTGATTGTTCTGCTAAATCTTGTACATATACGTGGGATCATATATACTGACCAGGCATGGGACCTCTGTAAGGGTTACACTGTCCTGTAGGGAAATGACTTGTATGTAAAACTTCTTTCTTTTACAGGATAATAAATGCCATGAAACCTGATGACCCGTGTGTGCGCTGTCTTCATATACCGTCCACTAGGGTGGCACTGATTGTTTTTTTTTTTTTTTTTTGGGGGGGTGGGGGTTTTGTCACTTCTGGTTTCCCGAATGCAAGCGGTTCCATTTTATTAAATGTGGAAAGCATCTGAACACTGCGATCAGATGCCTTTAAGGGCAGAGGAGACCTCTAGGGTCTAATAGACCCCCAGAATGCTCCATAAATAGTACCTGTCACTAGGATGATGGTGCACTTCACCTTTTTTTGGGGTCTTTTATCCACTTTGGCTCACACCTTCTTCCAGGTTTGGTGATTTCAATGTCCATAAGATAACCTAATACATTGTCCTCAAACTTTTATTTTTTGTTGGACACCGCTCCTGATCTTAACCATTGGGTTATACTGCCCCTACAGGAGTAGGACACTAGGCAGACACCGACTATGCCCAGGGGGTATACTCCCGCTCTGCTATAGATACTCAGTATTTTTTTTTTTTTTTTTTTTTTTTTTGCCTAGTCAGGAGGTAAGGACCTAGTTCCTTGCTAGGATCTTTGGTCGTGGCAACTTTTTTCCTTTTTAGATAGTCTTCTACTTTTTTTTTCTGGGAGATCTATAATGAACTGCCAACTGGGTAACAGGCTGGATAATCCAGATCCAGTAGTCACCCCAGTCTGGCCAGTGAGCACGTGCAGACCTCAGCTCCGTGCTACGTCAGCCACGACCTAGCCCCACTGGAAGGGGCTGGCCTGCAGGTTAAACACCTTGCAAGGTTGCATACGACCGGGCTTTGGTCTGCGTCGCAGCATTCCTCCTGGCTGACAGCCCCCCCATTTTGATGGCTGGGGCTTCTGTCTGAAGCGGTGCCTGCCTGGTTCCTGGTATGGCAAGTAGCTGGCCCCCCCTTCCCCCTGGAGGGTTTTGGGTTGAAGTGGGGCCCTTCCATGAGATGGTTGGACCCCTGGGTGCCTGCTGTCCCTGTGGGTCATCTAGCCCCCCTACATCTATACTGGGGCTGTGTGGTGGTCTGGCCTACCTCCTGCAGCTCAGTTCTGTACTGGCAATGGGGGGAGGTGGGCTGCTCCTGCCACGGACCCTCCTTGTCTGTGCCTTTTTTATCTGAGGCCTAGGGAGCCTCTTGGTGACCCTTTTGTTGTGGCCTGTACTGTAATACACGGTGGCCATGTTTGTGTAGTCTAGTGGACATTTGTGATAGTCAAGCATTGGAAATGGCAGCAGCCATGAAAATGAAGTGTTCTGGGTGGCAATTTCAGCTTAGGGAGTCTCTCCTCATCACTTGGTGCGGACTCCTGGGTATCTTCCTTCCTTGGACGCTGCACGTGATGTGCAGTATTTTCTTGTGCTGCCGGTGTTTGTTCTGTGGAGTGGGAAGTCTGGTGGGGTCCTCTCTCTGCTGCAGGATCATGGGCAGCTCTGGTGCTGCCAGCAGTGTTTTGCACTTTTTGTGGGGGTCCCCCCTATTTGCTGTGGGAGTCCTTGGAGCATGTTTCACCACCTGACCCCCTCTGAGGCTGTGGGCCCTCTGGGTCCCAACCATCCGTTGATGCATTGACAGTGGTCCTGAGTGATGATGGGTTTTGGGTGGCGGGCTAGTAAACGTCGGCCTTCCCCTGGCCTCCTGTCTCCTCAGATCCTGAATCTGATTTGGTGGGCGTGGCTCACTCTGGTGTCTGCGACCACATGCCCTGAATTCTCATAGTGAGGATGATTCCTCTATACCCGTAGCTGCGCACGAAAAGGCACTGTTGGACTCACTGATTCTGTATGTGCGTAATACTTTAAAAATGGAGGACACAGCTGAAGCTGCGACAGGCATCGGTTTACTTTGGCACTTGCAAGCAGTCTAGAGCGGCAAAGGTGTTTCCTTCCCCCTCCTATTTTGACAGAAGTGTCACAAAGGAGTGGGGGGATAGCCAAAACGTCCGTTTGGGGTCCCTAAGTGTTTTGCAATATGGTACTCCTTTGAAGAGTCCCTTTTTTTTAAAAAGTGGACTTCCATTGGTGGCGGACCTTCAGGTTTCCAAAATGAACAAGGCAACCATGAATCTGGTTGAAGAGTCTCCGACCTTTTTAAGGATCTGGCTGACAGAAAAGCATAGGTTCTGGCCCATCATATGTATACTGTGGCTAGTTTGGCACTTAGGTCAGTCTTCACCATTGCCCATGTGTAACAAACTTTCGTGACCTGGAGGGGGAGCAGCTCCCTCCTGCCTTTGTGGAGCTAGCGGACCACTTGGTCCAGGGGCTGCAGTTTATCTGTGGTACCTCTTTGGATGTGGCTCCCCTACTTGCTAGACTGTTTCGACAGTGTTCCTTAAGTGTGCTTTTGGCTTAAATGTTGGTGTGCGGACCAGACTTGTAAGACTTATTAAAAGGTCTTTGCTCTTCCTTTTTCAAGGAGATTGCCTGTTTAGAGCTACTCTTGAAGACCTCATTAAGGATCTCACGGGGGGGGGGGGGGGGGGTGCAGAGTACTTTTCTTCTGCAGGCTAGAAAGGGTAATGGACCTCGTCGCAGACATGGCCTATCCTCCTCGGCTCACAAAGGTGTTGAATGACAAGATCAAGGCCTCCTTGGGAGGGTCCAAGCGACCTTGGTCTGGCAAGTGGAGAGCGGGCTTCTCCAGACCCATGGACAAGTCTCCTTCAGCATTAAAGTGCGCTCTCACCCATGTCTGGGTCTTTGCCGGTTCCTTGATCCATGGACTTGGTACAAGACCAGTAGGAGGTCTACAAAGTAACCAGTCCGGCTCCAGATAGTTTTGTTCTTGCCCTCCAGAAAGGTGCTTTCCGTAGTGCGCCGGTCCCCATTCAGCTTGCAGGCCCTTTGGGGGGGTGGTGAAAGACCTGGAACTTGCAAGGGGTGATGGTTCCAACCTTTGACTGGTTTTGAGGGTTTTTTTTATTCAAACCTCTTTTACAGTTCCCAGGAAAAAGGGCAAGGTGTGTCTAATCCTGGACCTCAAGGCACTGAACTTCTTTGTGCGGGTTCAGAATGGAGTCGCATTTGCACGGGGGGTAGCATCCCTGCATCAGGGATTTCCTTGCCTCCATCGTCAAGGATGCTTACCTACACATTTCGTGTCGGTCACCAGTGCTTCCTCCACTTTGCTGTGGGAGAGGAGTATTATCAGTTTGGCTTTACCCTTTGGTCTTGCCTCTGCTCCTCGGGCATGTCAGTCAGCAGGTCCCAGCCAATCATGTATGGCTGGGACCTGCTGAGTGAATGGCACAAGAGCCCCATGTTGGTAAACAACACAGAGCTCTCTACAGATAGCGGGAAAAACTGGGCTTATAAAACGGGCACATTGCTTAGTGAAAACAATACACGGTAAACACTTAGGCGCACAGTTAACGCTTTGATTGCGCCTAAATGCTAACCCCTTCCCAAACAGTGTCGTTGGTACAGTGACAGTGTATTGCAGGGCTATGCAAACTGTGGCCCTCCAGCTGTTGCAAAACCGCAAGTCCCATCATGTTTGTAGCTGTCAGTCCTGCTATGACTCGTGGGACTTGTAGTTCTGCCACAATTTGCATATCCCTGGTGTATTACAGATCACTGGATTAGCCCTGGTTACATAGGTGCGGCTTTGAAAACAAGATTTGAAATCGGTGCGATTCATTGTGGGTGGCTTGCGACTTCATTTAACCACTTAAGCCCCGGAGGATTTGGCTGCTCAAAGACCAGGGTCTATTTTGCGATTCGGCACTGCGTGACTTTAACGGACAATTGCGTGGTCGTGCGACGCTGTACCCAAATGGAATTGACGTGTTTTTTTTTTTTCCCATAAACGGAGCTTTCTTTTGGTGCTATTTGATCACTTGTGCCATTGTTTTTTTTTTTTTTTTTTACTTTTTGCACTATAAACGGAGCGAAAATTTTGAAATTATTTTTTTTTTTTTATGAAATTCCCCCCAAAAAAATGTAAAAATCAAAATTTTTTTTTAACATTTTAGGCCAATTTGTTTTCTGCTACATATTTTCGGTAAGAAAAATCGCAATAACCGTATTTTGATTGGTTTGCGCAAAATTTATTGCGTTTACTAAGGGAAAGGTTTGTCATTTTTATTTTAACTAGTAATGGTGGCGATCTGGGGTTTTTTGCGGGACTGCGACATTGCAGCGGACAGATTGCACCCCTAACTGACACTTTTGGGGTTACCAGTGACATTACTACAGTAATCAGTGCTATACATATGCACTGTTACTGTAAAAAATGACACTGGCAGGGAAGGGGTTAATTTTATTGTAAAAATGACACTGGCAGGGAAGGGGTTAATTTTATTGTAAAAATGACACTGGCAGGGAAGGGGTTAATTTTATTAGTGATCAAGGGGATGGGTATGTCCCTAGGGGTGTGTTTCTAACTGTAAAGGGGTGTGGCTTTTGATGTAACCAGAGACATACGATCCTACATAGCAGGATCGTATGATCTCTGCAGTTACACCAGGGAGAATGACAGGTGGCTTTGTTTACATCAGCCGCCTGCCTTTCCACCGGGAGATTGCGAGTGACCGGCAGACATCGGGTCCACCGGTCACACGCACGGGGATGCAGGGGAACGAGCGGGGGCGGGAGCGCGCCTCCATCGGCGCGCGCTCACCCCCTGCAGGCTCCTGGGCGAGCGACGTAGTACTACGTCACTTTGCCCAGGAGGGGCTGACTGCCGCAGTAAATAGACTGTGGGCAGTCGGCAAGTGGTTAACAGAAGTTTAATGTTGCAATGAAATTGGTGAAAAGTACATGAACCTTTTTTATTATTGCTGCAACACTAGTCATGGCAATATGAACAGTTTCATTGCCGGCAATGGGGTGCGGCTTGCCATGCTATTTGGAACTGTAAAATTGCATGACCAGTCACACCAGTGTTAATGGGGGGCTTAGTGACACTGGAGAGGTCAGGCAGCCCTCCTGCCCAAAGTGTCTGTGTCGGATTGCTCGCCACACTATCACAGTCCCACAAGTTGCTGATCACTGCCATTACCCAAAAAAAAAATGTAGCAAAATACGTTTTGGCCTAAACTTATGACTAAATTACATTTTAATTTTTTTTTTATTATTTGATATGTTTTATAGCAGAAAGTAAAAAAATGTTTCTTTCGTTCACTGACGGGCACAGCTCTCTCTTCAGGAGTAGGACAAGGCGGAACACTTTTTAGTTACGCACCTGGGGGCTGTCCCAAAGGGTATACCATCACTTCCTGCTATAGGACTCGGTTTTTTTTCTGCCTAGTCAGGAGTAAGGACCTGGTTCTCTGCTGGGATCTGCGCTTCTGGCGTTTTTCATTTTTAAATTGTAATTTTTTACTTTTTCGTTTTGTTCCTGTATGAACTACAATCAACAGCTGGACTGGGCGATACACTGGATATTTAAGATCCTTATGGTCTTCCCAGCCTGGCCTGCGCGTGCGGCCCAACTATTTAGCTCCGCGATAGGTTGGCCACGACAAAGCCCCACTGGACAGGAGCTGGCCGGCGAGTGAAATACCTTGCGAGGTTGCATAGCCCTGGTCACGACAGCAGTCACGATCAGATTGGCAGCGTACCTCAGGCCACATCACCCCCATTCCTAGACGGTGCGGTGGACTGCTTGGAGTAGTGCCCTCCTTTCCTTTCAGAATTTCTGGGGTGGTTGTGGGCTCTCCCTGGGGACGGTAAGCCCCGCTCCCGTGTCCTTCATCCCCCTCATGCCTTCTCCACAGCAGGCTTCCCCCTGCGTAGCTGCCCACACCTGCTCCTTTTGGTGGGTATGGGTGCATTTGGGTAGGCTTGTTGGTGTTGGGCCAGAGAGTAGTGGGTGCTGCTGTCAGGGCCCCCCTTTTCGGGGTGTCCATGCCGGGGGGGGTCCCCTTCCTGGAGTCGGCCCCCCTTGTGCGCGGCGCTGCCATTTTGCCGTGCATTCTGTATTCTCGGCTTCAGCGGCCATGTTTTTAGTTTCACCATAGAGATTAACGGTGGCCATTTTCTTGTAGTCTTGAGTGTGGTGATGTGCTGCAGCGGCCTCTTGTGTCAGGTCTGCATTTCTTCTTTCCATCGTAGTGTTGCAGACTGTTTGGCACAGTCCAGCTCGGGGGTACACGATCCTTCCTCTGCTATATTTGCAGTTGCGCTGATTGTTGTGATTCTTTTTTGCAAAAAACATGGTGTGGCTCCGATTAACCCTTTATTGACCATAGAGCCTCTGGAGCTTGTAGCCCCACCTGACCCACTCCTGGAAGCTGCAGTACCCTCTGAGGTGTCAGTCTGCCTTGACGGCAGCCCTGCAGTCACTAGTATCCTAAGTAGATATGGTCCTGCAAAAGAAACCTAGCAAGAAGCGCCCCCGCCTTCACCTGTATCCTCTGCTTCCTCAGATTCTGAGGTAAATCTGTCTGCCGTGGATGAGAGTCAGCCCACTGCTTCTGCATCCATGCACCCGGAGTATGAAAAAGTGCTGGTGGAGGCCCTAATTGTGTCAACGCCAGAAACTTTAAAGTTGGAGGTCTCAGCTAATGCGGAGTTGGCGACGCCGGTGCAGTTTAGCACCTGCAAATCTTCCAAGGTTACTAAGGTGTTTCCCTTTCCTGCCTATTTTGACGAGATTGTCACTAGTCAGTGGGGTTCCCCGAAACGCATGGTTGGCATACTTAAGCCTTTCGCTAGGAGATATCTTTTGAGGAGTCTCTTCTGTAGAAATGGTTCCACTGTTGGACTCAGGTTTTCAGGACAAATAAGGCCACACTTTTGCCGGTGGAGGATTCGCCATCCTTTTAAGGACCCCGTGGAAAGAGCTGAGGCTCTGGTCCGGTACTTTTTTCACCGTGGCTGGTTCAATTTTGAGACCGGTGTTTGCCATCACCTTGGTATCTCAGACCTTAAGGGAATGGGCAAAATTTTATGCCAGGATCTGGAAGGGAATAAACACTCTCCTGAGCTGGTGGATCAGTTGATCCAGGGGTTATAGTAATATTTGATGCTTCCTTGGATAGGGTCCTCTTGGCCGGCAGGGTATCTGTGAAGGTGGTGATCCTTCGCTGCATGATCTGGTTGAAGTACTGGTCGGCCGACCAGGCTTTTTAAAAGGTGCTGACTGATTTTTCCTTTTTGTAGGTGACCATTTGTTCGGTGCCTCTATGGAAGAGATCATGAAGGGTCTTACGGGAGGTAAGAGTACATTACTTCCACAGGTTGCTAGGGGCAAGGAACTCGTCGTACACATGGTCCTTTTCTCAGCTCACAAGTGGCCCTTTCATCTGTCTGGATCACAGGTAAAGGGTTTGGGATCCTTCCCCCCGTAATTTTGCGGGAGGCTTTTCCTGCCCCCCCCCCCCCCCGTACTGTACCAAGCTGGTAAGGTACAGGCTGTGTCTGCTGCGACCATTTCCAAGTGAATCAGGCAAATGGTGGTGCAGGCCTATTCCATGAAGGGTCAGGTTCCTCCTTTCCCTGTTAAAGCACATTCTATGATGGTGCTTGGTGCCTCCTGGGCCTTCCGTCAGCAGGCGTCAGTGGTTCAGGTGTGCAAGACGGCTACGTGGTCAGCTGTACACACATTCTCAAGGTTTTATAAGGTGGATGTA
This sequence comes from Pelophylax lessonae, assembly GCF_965119305.1. Taxonomy (NCBI): domain Eukaryota; kingdom Metazoa; phylum Chordata; class Amphibia; order Anura; family Ranidae; genus Pelophylax; species Pelophylax lessonae. Next base: position 557,112,860 of record NC_138772.1, read on the forward strand.
CTTGTATCTTCCAAATGCAACGTTTGGCAGCAAAGTTTTGCAGGCTGCGGTTGCTGAGGCTTCCGCTTCTTGAGCGTGTAATTTTTTTTTTCCTGGTTGTGAGCTCCTGTTACTAGTTGCGCTCCTGTTTTTTTTCTCTGGTTGGCTATGTTTAGCCTTGTTGGGAATTCTGCGTATTGCTGTTTTTTTTTTTTTTCCTTCCCCACCCCTCACGTTGACACTGCTTTGGGACATCGCAATGTTCTGAAGACATGGACCTGTGTCTGTCAGTGAACCAAAGAGAAATGGATTTTTGTCCTACCGTAAAATACTTTTCTCTGAGGTTCACTAATGGACACAGCACCTACCCCTCTGTTGGGTTGAGTTGTATGTTCTTCTAACACTGCTTGTTACAAACTGAAGTCCTATAGCAGGAAGTGATGGTATACCCTCTGGGACTGTCCCAGGGGCATAATCAAAACTAGTTCCACCTAGTCCTAACTCCTGAAGAGAGAGCAGCATTAAGCCCAATGGTTTAGAAGAGATTGAGCTGTGTCAGTCAGTGAACCTCAGAGAAAATGGTTTTACAGTAAGACAATACAATTTTTTTCTGTCTTTCGTTTATGAAATATAAAAAAAACACAGTGGTGGTCAAATACCACCAAAAAAAAGCTGGTGTGGGGAAAAAAAAATTACATAAATTTTAGTTTGGGTATAGTGTGGCATGACCGTGCAATTGACTGCTGAATAGCAAACATGGCCTGGTCATGAAGGGGGGTAAAACCTTCTGGAGCTGAAGTGGTTAAGTGAGTGGCGGCTGGTGCTCCATTGCGTGGGGGGTGGCAGATGGACCACACCATACCCCACCACCTCGCACTCCATACCATCCCCCACCATTGCCAGCTCACTCACCCTGGACTGACGTGGAGGGTAGCCAGCGGTAGCTTCCCCCTCGTCTCCTCCCTCCTCGGCCAATAGCATAGCCTCTCCTTTCGGCCAATCGGGAAACGGGTCTCAAGACCCACTTCATTTGCTATTGTCACACAACTGGGTGGGCTCAGGGCCCAATGCTCTGCACCCCGAACCTAATCGCGTGCTTCAAAAAAAAAAAAAAAAAACCCCATTGGAATCTATGCGTCCGGCGCCCTGCATGTAGATTAGGGGGCCAGATGCATTAATGGGGGGGTGGCACCCCTGCGCCCCAATGGACGGGCTGCCACTGGGTTAAGTCATAATCAGTCTTGCTTACTGCAGAGTAATGAAATTAGCAGCAGCTGCTTTGACCAATCACCTGTGATGTTTAAAGCTTCTGGACTGCCTTCTAAATTTGGATAACTGGAAGCTGTTGTCCATTTTTTGTAGCATTTAATCTGTTCACACCACACCTGATGAGAAAAGGGTTGCTTTTCAAGGGAGGAGCTGCTATCGTGACATCAAAACTCATCAGCTGGTTTGGCCCCTTGTTGGGATGGATGGAACCCGAGAGTAATGCAGGCCATACATGGGTTAAATTCTGAACAAATTTATTTCGAAAGTAAGAACTTTTGTGCGTTTTTATGATCCAATGATGCCACCATTGATTTTGAAATTTGACCAACCAAGCCTTTCATGTCACCTTGTTGCTACAGAAGAGATTTTTCATGGCTGAGAATATTCAGTTCTTACCAGGTCACAGCTCGTGTGCGTTTCTTTTTCGATTATACACTGAACAAAATTATAAATACAACACTTTTTTGTTTTTGCCCCCATTTTTCATGAACTGAGCTCAAAGATCCAAGACTTTTTCTATGTACACAAAAAGCCGATTTCTCTCAAATATTGTTCACAAATCTGTGTTAATCTGTGTAAATCTGTGTTAGTGATCACTTCTCCTTTGCTGAGATCCATCCACCTCACAGGTGCGGCATATCAAGATGCTGATTGGACAGTGTGATTATTGCACAGGTGTGCCTTAGGCTGGCCACAATAAAAGGCCACTCTAAAATGTGCAGTTTTACTGTATTGAGGGGTCAGAAAACCAGTCAGTATCTGGTGTGACCACCATTTGCCTCACGCAGTGCAACACATCTCCTTGGCATAGAGTTGATCAGGTTGGTGATTGGTTCCTGTAGAATGTTGGTCCTCTCCTCTTCAATGGCTGTGCGAAGTTGCTGGATATTGGAAGGACCTGGAACACGCTGTCATATACACCGATCCAGAGCATCCCAACCCCATCTTTCTCTTTTTGATTTTTTGATATTTATTCGGGGTGTGGGGCACAATATCACGGTACTTTTTTTTTTTTTTTTTTTCTTTCTCTTTATTCATTCCTGAAATTATTTAATTATCCTGCTGCGTTGATATTTGGTGGGATGGAGCAGAATGTAGGTATAAGTGCAGTACACAACCCTGCCACAAGATGGCATTGCAGATTCACATGTTTGTCCCAGATATGACATTGCTGCACTGAGCAGATGGGAGTGACTGCTCAATGCAATGCTGAGTTGGGATCATCCTCTAATTCTTTCTTTTTCAATATTATCAATATTATTTAACCACTTTACCACCGGAGGATTTTGCGGTCTTATGTCCAGGCCACTTTTTGCGATCCGGCACTGTGCGACTTTAACAGACAATTGCGCGGTCATGCAACGCTGTACCCAAAAGAAATTGACGTCCTTTTTTTCCCCACAAACAGAGCTTTCTTTTGTTGGTATTTTATCACCTCTGCGCTTTTCATTTTTTGCGATATTAATAAAAAAAGAGTGAAAATTTTGCGAAAAAATTGACATTTTCTACTTTGACAGTTAAAAAATATCCAATATATTCAATTTTTGTCATATATTTAGGCCAAAATGTATTCAGCTACATGTCTTTGGACAAAAAAATGGACAAAAAAATTCTCAATGAGCGTATTTTTAACCTCTTTAAGACTGGAAGATTTTACCCCCATTCCTGACCAGGCCATATTTTGCAATTCTGCACTGCGTTACTTTAACGGACAATTGCGCGATCGTGCGACGCTGTACCCAAAATAAATTTATGTCCTTTTTTTTCCCCCCCACAAACAGAGCTTTCTTTTGGTGGTATTTGATCGCCTGTGCGAATTTTTTTTTTTTTTTTTTTTTATTTTTTTTTTTTTTTTAATTTTTGAAAAAAAGAGCGACAATTTTGAAAAAAAAAAAAACATTTTTACATTCTGATTTGACATTCCCAAAAAAAAATCAAAATTTTTTAACATTTTAGGCCAATTTGTTTTCTGCTACATATTTTTGGTAAAAAAAAATCCCAATAAGTGTAATTTGGTTTGCGCAAAAGTTATCGTGTTTACTAACTACGGGAAAGATTTGTCATTTTTTATTTATTTTATTTTTTTTTTTACTAGTAATGGCGATGATCTGCGATTTTTTTTTTTTTTTTTTTTTTGCGACATTGCGGCGGACAGATTGGACCCCTAACTGACATTTTTGGGGGGACCAGTGACATTACTACAGTAATCAGTGCTACAAATATGCACTGTTACTGTAATAATGACACTGGCAGGGAAGGGGTTAACTTTATTGGTGATCAAGGGGTTAAATGTATGCCTCATGCTTACTGACGTGTGTGTGGGGGGGGGAGGGGATTGTGTGACACAGACAGAGATCGCAGGTTCAGCTATGCTGAATCCTGTGATCTGTCCCTGCCTGTCACATAGGAGATTGATACAAGTGGGCAGATTTCCTCACTCGATCCCCGACTATCGGGGAAGAGCGGCGGTGATCACCGCCTCTCCTCCCCTGGCCCGACTCCCGTTGTGACTGAATAAAGCGGGAGCGAGCCTCCGGCGGCGCGCTCGCCGCCCACAAGGGGAGGAGTCCAGCAATGTAGGTCTACGTTGCTGGGCGATAACTAACCACTTTTCCGCAGTACAGTCAACGTGACTGGTCGGCAATAGGTTAAAAAAAACAAAACACTATCTATCAAATCGATAGGATTAAACATTAGAGACTGATCACTACACTCGGGAAACAATAAAGCTTTGCACATAGAAGAGATTATTGCTAATCAATGCACCAGATGTTTGCGATCCATGTGCATTGTGGATGTAGCCAGCAAAACATTTCCCCTGTGAATCTAGCCGAAAAGTGGCGCCATTTCTAGGAGAACATTGCTGAATTTTACGTTCCTATTAAGTAGCGCACCCCCGCAGGAGCCGCTGGTGAAGTTGGTCCTAGCTCTCCCCTTGGCGCACACACAGCCAGGCACGCATTTTCTTTATTCTTCCACTGGTAGAGAAAAGGAGTGGTCACATACGAAGGATATGCGAGTTTAAGGTCAACTAGTGGTTTGGGTCCTGTTTGGACCTCATATACTGCGGATCTATACCATAGTGATATCTGGACTTTTTTGAAAACGGCTGAATAACCGTAATACTACCACTGGGCCAAGGGTACTGCCTACCATCCCTAGGAAGAAATATTCCCTAGTGTTTATACTGATAGGATCGAGTACCACTTTACCACCGGAGGATTTTCCTGCTTTACGTCCAGGCCACTTTTTGCAACTTGGCACTGCACAACTTTAACTGACAATTGCGCGGTCATGCAACGCCGTACCCAAACAAAATTGACGTCCTTTTTTTCCCACAAACAGAGCTTTCTTTTGGGGGTATTTGATCACCTCTGCGCTTTTCATTTTTTGCGATATTAATAAAAAAAGAGCGAAAATTTTGCGAAAAAATTGACATTTTCTACTTTGACAGTTAAAAAATATCCAATATATTCAATTTTTGTCATATATTTAGGCCAAAATGTATTTAGCTCCATGTCTTTGACAAAAAAATTCTCTGAGCGTATTTTTAACCGCTTTAAGACCGGAAGATTTTACCCCCTTCCTGACCAGGCTATAGCTTGCGATTCGGCACTGCATTATTTTAACGGACAATTGCGCAGTCGTGCGACGCTGTACCCAAATTAAATTTACGTCCTTTTTTTTCCCCACAAACAGAGCTTTCTTTTGGTGGTATTTGATCACCTGTGCGATTTTTTATTTTTTGCGCTTTAACCACTTAAGCCCCGGAAGATTTTACCCCCTTTCTGACCAGGGCCTATTTTGCGATTCGGCACTGCGTGACTTTAACTGACAATTGTGTGGTCGTGCGGCGCTGTACCCAAATGAAATTGGCGTCCTTTTTTTCCCACAAACAGAGATTTCTTTTTCTTTTCTTCGCTATAAACAAAACAAGAGCGTCAATTTTGAAAAAATAACAATATTTTTTTTAAATGAAATTCTCAGAAAAAAAAATGTAAAAAATCAAAATTTTTTAACATTTTAGGCCAATTTGTTTTCTGCTACATATTTTTGGTAAAAAAAAAATCGCAATAAGCGTATTTTGATTGGTTTGCGCAAAAGTTATTGCGTTTACTAACTACGGGAAAGATTTGTCATTTTTTTTTTAACTAGTAATGTCGGCGATCTGCGATTTTTTTTTTTTTTTTTTTTTTTTTTTTTTAGCGGGTTTGCGACATTGCGGCGGACAGATCGGATCCCTTACTGACACTTTTGGGGGTACCAGTGACATTACTACAGTAATCAGTGCTATACATATGCACTATTACTGTCAAAATTACACTGGCAGGGAAGGGGTTAACTTTATTGATGATCAAAGGGTTAAGTGTGTCCCTAGGGGCGTGATTCTAACTTTTAGGGGGGCGTGGCTTTTGAAGTAACCATAGAGACATGCGATCCTACATAGCAGGATCGCATAGCCTCTGTCATTACTTCAGGGAGAATGACTGATGGCTTTGTTGGCATCAGCCGTCTGCCTCCAGCGGGAGATCGCGAGTGACCGGCGGACATCGTGGGCGAGCGACGTACCCCTACGTCACTTTGCCTGTAGGGGGCTGACTGCCGCAGTATATAGTCATGCGGCGGTCGGCAAGCGGTTAATGGACCTTGCTTTTGTGAATTGGTCCAAATCATTTGGTGGAGGGGGGGATTATGGTGAGGGAGGGGGGATTATGGTGGGGGAGGGGGGGGATTATGGTGTGGGGTTGTTTTTCAGTGGTTGGGCTTGGCCCCTTAGTTCCAGTGAAGGGAACTCTTAAGGCGTCGGCATACCAAGACATTTTGGACAAATTCATGCTCCCAACTTTGTGGGAGGAGTTTGGGGATGGCCCCAGGGCCGGTGCTAGACTATTTTGCGCCCTAGGCAAGACCAGCTACTTGTGCCCCCCCCCCGAAAAAAAATTTAAAAAATTAACTCTAATTCGAGCGCTAAAACTCCTGCCTGACACTAAACTGATGACCTGTAGGGGCTTTGCGTCCATGAAACTACGAAAAACTTCAGTTCCGTATATTGTTTCTTAGGAAACGCTTTAAAAGCCCCATAGAGGTCATCAGTTTAGCGTCAGGCAGGAGTTTTGATGGTAGAAATATTTCTCACTCCGGTGTGCGCTGTGATACAAACCATGTATAGGCCAATCAGAGGCGCTAAAGCACATGCATTTTTGTTTGTGTACAGCATACAGGTGTGGGTGGGCAACACTGGCACTGGGATGTACAGTATTCAGGTGGGGGGGGGGGGGGGCAGGGGTGTGCAGTATACAGGTGGGGGGGATGTGCAGTATACAGGTGGGGGGGATGGGCAGTATACAGGTGGGGGGGATGGGCAGTATACAGGTGGGGGGATGTGTAGTATACAGGTGGGGGGATGTGTAGTATACAGGTGGGGGGGATGTGTAGTATACAGGTGGGGGGGACGTCATTCAACTCCGCCCTTCAGAGTTCCGCATTCGTCCTGCATCATTCTGGGCAGAAGAAGAAACAAGGGAGGGGGAGGGGTGATGAATGTGAAGGAGGGGACAGCGGGATGTCAGGAGAGGCGGGGCTCTGTATCGACCGACCCTGCAGATGGCCCCTCCTACCTCCCCCCCCTGTTGTTGTCATTCCACTTCCTGGTTTCCAGGACAGCAAGTGAAGTCTCCGCCCCCTCTCTCTCCCCCGGCCGCCATCTTTGTTATTGGCCAGTGCCAGGCTGAGCTTCTATTTCCTCATCTACAGTAATAGAATGTGAGCTCATGGGGTCAGCAGTAGTGTGTGTACCCCAGAGAGCCGCCATGGGGGGATACCGGGGGGGGAGGGGTTATTGTGTTCCCATCCCATATCTGTACAACATTAGCACAGAGCTCTATGGGGAGAGCGGGGCATGCTGGGAGATGTAGTCCATACACAGAGCTCTATGGGGAGAGCGGGGCATGTTGGGAGATGTAGTCCATACACAGAGCTCTATGGGGAGAGCGGGGCATGTTGGGAGATGTAGTCCGTACACAGAGCTCTATGGGGAGAGCGGGGCATGCTGGGAGATGTAGTCCATACACAGAGCTCTATGGGGAGAGCGGGGCATGCTGGGAGATGTAGTCCGTACACAGAGCTCTATGGGGAGAGCGGGGCATGCTGGGAGATGTAGTCCATACACAGAGCTCTATGGGGAGAGCGGGGCATGCTGGGAGATGTAGTCCGTACACAGAGCCCCCTGCTGGCCAAACTGATTGGTCGGATTTTATTCATTAAATGGATTTCATTGAAGAAAATGTTTTTTTGGATGGAAATGTAAAGAAGAGATTTGTGTATTTGGGGTGTTATAGATGGCGGATCTCTCCATAAAGAGGAGCGCTCACCCTGATTTCTATCCCCGGGGATCTTTACATTCCAAACATAAAGAAATAAAGGGACGGTGTAAAAATAAACAGGAAAAAAAAATTAAAGTGCCCCCCCCTCCCCCGCGCTCTCCCGCAGAAGGGAACGCAAAACTAAACCGCGCATGCGTATGTAAACGGCGTTCCCACCGCACATGTGAGGAATCGCCGCCAACGTTAGAGCGAGCGATAATTCTAGCGCTAAATCTCCTCTGTAACTCCAAACCGGTGACCGCTAACATTCTATAAAGCGCCCCCTATGGAGATTTTTATGTATCGCAGTTTGTTGCCTTTCCACCAGGGTGCGCAATTATAAAGCGTGACATGTCAGGTATCTATTTACTCGCCATAACGCCATCTTTTATACTTTACATAACAAATCCGGGAATATATTGTGTATTTTTTATTTTTTATTAAAGTATATTTTTTCAAAACAAAATTACATTTGAAATACCGGATTACAATTGTGCGATGACTCGGCAAGAGAGGGAAAAGATAGATTTCTTTTTTGTTCCCCCCCCCCTTTTTTTTGGGGGGGGGGGGGGGGGTTGTGTTATTTTTCGGGTTACTTTGGTTAATATATAAAAATAGAAAAGACAGGGAGGGTAGAGGCGGTGCTATCAGTAGTTATGCTATGAAGAGGAGATTATAGGAAGGATAGAGGAATAGACAGATTTAGGGGTAGATAAGAGGAGAGAGGAGACCCCGATCGTTAGATACTTGTATTCGTTTTGAGGAAATAAGAATCTTATTTTTATTGATAAATCATATGACTATATGCTGTGTTTTTTCTTCTTTTCTGTTTCTCCTGTGTTTGTACAGCCTTACTACAAACCCTTAATAAAATTTATATTTGGAAAAAAAAAAAAAGAAATACCGGATTACAAATACCGCGTGATATAAATAAAATTGCAACGATCGCCATTTCATTCTCTGGGGTCTCTGCTAAAAAAAATATATATATATATCTAATGTTTGGGGGTTCTGAGTCATTTTCTAGCAAAAAATAATGATTTAAACTTGTAAACAAAAAGTGCCAGAAAATGCTGAGTCAGCAAGTAGTTAATGACAGTTCCCCCCTCCCCCTCCCCCCAGACTGGAAATCCCCTGATTACCTTCCCCCACCTTCTGACAGTTACAATATCCCTATCAGGAAAATCTTGGCAGTTGGCCAATGGTCACATGACCTCCCCAGCCTGGAAATCCCCTGATTACCTTCCCCCGCCTTTTGACAGTTACAATCTCCTTAGCAGGAAATCTTGGCAGTTGGCCAATGGTCACATGACCTCCCCAGCCTATAAATTGGAGTGCGCCCTCAGCCAGGTGTCAGTTGATGTTTGCTCTCTGTAGAGACAGGTTGTCTGTAGAAAGCTCTCTCTGATTACTGTGTGTTTTATTCTATTTGAACTCCAGTGATTGGTTGTCAACTGATTCCCTTTGATAGATAGCGATCGGCAATAGCTGATTTCTCTCTAGATTTGCTGTAGTAATTGTTTTTAGTGTCAGTTACTATTCATATAATAATGAGGCGTGAAATCCTCAGCATAATTCTTATGTTTTTACTCCCATGGGGAGGAAAACGAAATGTCAGCATAGACCCCCCAGACATCCACATGCTGGATAAGGGGGCGACCATCAGAAGAACGGAGCAACCAGTGGAAGAACTGGTCAGGGCAATGGAAAACGTTCCTCCGGAGATCTTCATGCCAAGTAGGAACGCGGCCATCGAGTCAATGGAGGAACCTACATTAGAACCAGTCAGAGAAATGGCAAACGAGCCACTGGAAGCCTCCAGCTGGTTCTCATTACTGGCCAGCACTGCATTCTGGGTAAAGATGACACTCTGGATAAGTGTTATCATTCTGAATTACATCCTGCCCAGAAATGTCCTGGCCACGAAAATAGAAGAATTTCTGATGCTCCTGCAGCTGACGGAATTCTTTTATGAAGTTTTGGTCCAATCCGATTTCTGCTGGTTCAGCGGGGGGCTGGTCTTAGACAACACAGGCCCGCCCCTGCTTATAAATATTGTGGCTGAGATCTGGTCAGAATACTCTCTGGGGCTTGTCATGATACAGCCGGTGCTGCCAGCCATGCTGCTGGTGCTGCTTGTAATACTGCAGGCACTGCTGGTATTATACTTCAAGGCGTTCAACCAATTCTCCCCAACATCAAGAGAGGACAGAATCCAGCCAATCAATTCTCAGGAGGTGAGACCCAGCATAGCACCTCCTAGGGGTTGCATTATTATCATCACCCCATCAACGAGTGATATCACCCCAGCAACAAGTGATATCACCCCATCAACAAGTGATAATATCACCCCATCAACAAGTGATATCACCCCATCTACAAGTGATATCACCCCATCAACGAGTGATATCACCCCATCAACGAGTGATATCACCCCATCAACGAGTGATATCACCCCACCAACGAGTGATATCACCCCAGCAACGAGTGATATCACCCCACCAACGAGTGATATCACCCCACCAACGAGTGATATCACCCCACCAACGAGTGATATCACCCCACCGAGTGATATCACCCCACCAACGAGTGATATCACCCCACCAACGAGTGATATCACCCCAGCAACAAGTGATATCACCCCAGCAACGAGTGATATCACCCCACCAACGAGTGATATCACCCCATCAACGAGTGATATCACCCCTGCAACGAGTGATATCACCCCATCAACGAGTGATATCACCCCAGCAACAAGTGATAATATCACCCCATCAATGAGTGATAATATCACCCCATCAACGAGTGATATCACCCCAGCAACAAGTGATAATATCACCCCATCAACGAGTGATAATATCACCCCATCAACAAGTGATAATATCACCCCATCAGCGAGTGATATCACCCCAGCAACGAGTGATATCACCCCATCAACAAGTGATATCACCCCATCAACAAGTGATAATATCACCCCATCAGCGAGTGATATCACCCCATCAGCGAGTGATATCACCCCATCAACAAGTGATATCACCCCATCAGCGAGTGATATCAACCCACCAACAAGTGCTTCACTCTGGGTCAATGAGCTCAAGGAAAACATCAGGCTCAGACGACTTAGTGCCATCCCTCGTCCTATGAACGCACAAAAGACGGATGACATCACCCCACAATGTGATAACAGCAATCCACCAACAAGTGATATCACCCCACCAACAAGTGCTTCACCTCGGATAAATGAGCTCAGGAAATACAGCAGACGTCCCAGAATTATTCCCCCTCCTATCACCCCACGAAAGATGGGTGTCAGCCCATCAATGTGTGATATCACCCCAGCAACAAATGATAATATCACCCCACCAACAAGTGATATCACCCCACCAACAAGTGCTTCACTCTGGATGAATGAGCTCAGGAAAAACATTAGGCTCAGACGACCCAGTGCTATTCCTCGTCCTATCACCCCACGAAAGACGGATGGCATCACCCCACCAACAAGTGCTTTACCCCGGATAAATGAGCTCAGGAAAAGCAGCAGGCTTGGGCGACCCAGTGCCATTCCCCATCCTATCACCCGTCCCATCACCCCACCATGTGATAAAAGCACCCCACCAAAAAGTGCTTCACCCGGGATAAATGAACTCAGGAAAAGCAGCATGTTTGGGCGACCCAGTGCCATTCCCTGTCCTATCACCCGTCCTATCACCCCACCATGTGATAAAAGCACCCTACCAAAAAGTGCTTTACCCCGGATAAATGAACTCAGGAAAAGCAGCATGTTTGGGCGACCCAGTGCCATTCCCCGTCCTATCACCCGCCCCATCACCCCACCACGTGATAAAAGCACCCCACCAAAAAGTGCTTTACCCCGGATAAATGAGCTCAGGAAAAGCAGCAGGCTTGGGCGACCCAGTGCCATTCCCTGTCCTGTCACCCGTCCCATCGCCCCACCATGTGATAAAAGCACCCCACCAACAAGTGTTTTACCCCGGATAAATGAACTCAGGAAAAGCAGCAAGCTTGGGCGACCCAGTGCCATTCCCTGTCCTATCACCCGTCCCATCACCCCACCATGTGATAAAAGCACCCCACCAAAAAGTGCTTTACCCCGGATAAATGAACTCAGGAAAAGCAGCATGTTTGGGCGACCCAGTGCCATTCCCTGTCCTATCACCCGTCCTATCACCCCACCATGTGATAAAAGCACCCCACCAAAAAGTGCTTTACCCCGGATAAATGAACTCAGGAAAAGCAGCATGTTTGGGCGACCCAGTGCCATTCCCTGTCCTATCACCCGTCCTATCACCCCACCATGTGATAAAAGCACCCTACCAAAAAGTGCTTTACCCCGGATAAATGAACTCAGGAAAAGCAGCATGTTTGGGCGACCCAGTGTCATTCCCCGTTCTATCACCCGCCCCATCACCCCACCACGTGATAAAAGCACCCCACCAAAAAGTGCTTTACCCCGGATAAATGAGCTCAGGAAAAGCAGCAGGCTTGGGGGACCCAGTGCCATTCCCCGTCCTATCACCCGTCCTATCACCCCACCATGTGATAAAAGCACCCCACCAAAAAGTGCTTCACCCCGGATAAATGAACTCAGGAAAGGCAGCAAGCTTGGGCGACCCAGTGCCATTCCCCGTCCTATCACCCGTCCTATCACCCCACCATGTGATAACAGCACCCCACCAAAAAGTGCTTCACCCCGGATAAATGAGCTCAGGAAAAGCAGCAGGCTTGGGGGACCCAGTGCCATTCCCCGTCCTATCACCCGTCCTATCACCCCACCATGTGATAACAGCACCCCACCAAAAAGTGCTTCACCCCGGATAAATGAACTCAGGAAAAGCAGCAGGCTTGGGCGACCCAGTGCCATTCCCTGTCCTATCACCCGTCCCATCACCCCACCATGTGATAACAGCAATCTACCATCAAGTGCTTCACCCCGGCTGAATGAGCGGCGTGGAGTGGACGGTGTCAGTACAGCAGGGGACGGTGTGTGGACAATGCACGGTGTATGGACAGCAGACACTGTCAGTACAGCATCGGACACTGTCAGTACAGCAGCAGACACTGTCAGTACAGCAGGAGACACTGTCAGTACAGCAGCGGACACTGTCAGTACAGCAGCGGACAGTGTGTGGACAATGCACGGTGTATGGACAGCAGACACTGTTGGTAGAGCAGTGGACAGTGTCGATGGCATACTAGATTTTTTGATTTGGGAAATGGAGAGTAGCAGTGAGATAGAGGAAAGAATCAACAGAGCACTGGACATGGCCAGGGAAGCAAGATGGTGTCAGTAGAGCAGTGGTTGGTGTCAGCAGGGCAGAGGAAATCAGCTCACTGTAGGGGGTGAAGGGGGACAGAGGAGGACAAACTACTGTGAGGTGGGGGGGAAGTGAAGGGAGACAGACGATGACAACCTACTGTGAGGTGGGGGGGGTGAAGGGAGACAGAGGATGACAATCTACTGTGGGGAGATGAAGGGGGGGCAGAGGACAATGTGTGGGGAGGTGAGGGGGGACAGAAGACACCATGCTGGGGGGTATGGTGTCTTCTGCCCCCCTTTACCCCCTACAGAAATGTCCTCCCCTGTCCCCCTTTATCCCCACCTCCAAAGTAGGTTGTCCTCCTCTGCTTTCTTCACCTCCTCGCAGTAGGTAGTCCTCTTCTGTCCTTCCTAACCCCGGCACAGTAGTTTGTCCTCCTATGTCCCCCTTCACCCTCTACAGTAGCTTGTCCTCCTCTGTCCCCCTTCACCGCCCCACAGTGAGTTGACCTCTTCTGTCCCTCTTCAGCACCCCCCCCCCCCCATCTTTGTTTAACCACAGTGGGCACACATAGCCCATGCTGAATCGGATAAATTTTGATCCATGTATGGTCAGTATAAGCTCCAATGGACATCACTGATTTATCCTGCTCAGCGGGGGCGGGCCTTAGAGAACAGAGATCACATATGGGCAGTGCAGAGGCTTAGTGCTTTGCCTTGCAGCACTGGAGTCCTTCCATAGGCATGAACATCAAACGTTTTTTACATCGCAATTCCCCAGACCAACATTACAGAAGAAGATTTCTCCTCATCTTCCCAGACAGGACACTCAGGAGGGATATAAGATGGACGATGTCACCTAACCCGTCCATGTGACAATGTAGAGCTAAAGGCATCACCTCTAAGCTCTATTGGACATAACTGATTTACCCCGCTCAGCGGGGGCAGGCCTTAGAGAACAAAGGCCATATATGGGCAGCACAGAGGCTTAGTGGTTAGCCTTGCAGCACTAGGGTCCTTGGTTAAAATCCTGACCAGGACACTACCTGCATGGAGTTTGCATGTTCTCCCTCCTGTGCTTGCGTGGGTTTCCTCCGGGTACTCCGGTTTCCTCCCACACCAAAGACATGCCCCTGCGTTGGTGTTGCAGTGGTGAGCATAGCTGCTATCCCAGCAGCTGACCCGGGTTCGATCCCCGGCCAACGCAATTGCCAAGATGGCGGCTTCACCTGCTAAGTGCATTGAGTCCCCAGGGAGAAGAGCGCTATATATTAGCAATAGAATACAATTTTATCCAAAACGAATGAAGTGAATGTGTCGTACTTTATATGTATTTTCCCAAACCCTTTTTAATAATATTTTTCTTGCAGGGGGATCTGATTACTTTGTATTCTCATTTTCAGCCAGTAGGTGGAGCACTCGGCTCTTTTTTAGGTATTTTCTTGGTTCTCCTTAGCAGCTTGGCTGAAAAAAAGCCGGCTTTTTACTATGAGCTCAAAAGTTTTCAAACTAAATTTAGATTGGAATAAGTCTGAGCAGTGACTCCGCCCCTTCCCTGACTGTGCAGTGTGAGCGGTTCCATCCGGAGTGTCAATCAGACGCAGTCTGACCATAAAATGATAAAACTGAAATAACATTTCATATGAAAAACATATAAACGTTATAACGTTACATATATCGGTTTGATCCGACCCTTTTACAGGTTTGTTTACATCGGACCGAAACCGGAAGTGACAAAATACTCGCTGTTTCCGGTTTCCTAGACCGATGGTCTCAACCTCAGTCCTCAAATACCCCCAACAGGCCAACTTCCCTTAGATAAAATAGCTCTTATCAATACCATGCCATTGATATTGATTTAAAGCAGCTATGCAAAGTAAAGGAAAACCCGAAAACATGGCCTGTTGGGGGTACTTGAGGACTGAGGCTTTGAACCACTGTCTTAGACCATAGAGATGATCAGGGACATTCCAGTCCTCCTTCATCTCTATGGTCAGCAAGCTGAACTGCTGGGTTCAGTCCCTGGCGCCTTGCTGAAAGGGTAAAGCCTCCTTCCGTCACATGTAAAAGCGATCCAGTGGCTATTTATCCACTCGGATCGCTTTTCCTTTATTCAGCATCGCCGGCTGAAAAAAAAAAATGATACCGGGACCATGACTGCAGCTGCATCCATGATCCGGGGATAACAGTTTCAACCCAAGGATGTACCAGTAAGTCCTTTTTTTTTGAACAATAAGTTTTCATTGATTTTCAAAAAAACATACACAGGGAAGAACGCCAATGCAACAGGCACTGACTGCGAACATTTTCACAGGTATAAAAACAACAGCCACATTATGTAAAGAAGGAAAGATTGCCATTATATTATTTCTTCATAGCATGGGATTCATGACCTTGGAGAGGCTGAACGGTAGGGTCCACGCCTCCCACCCCCCACACCCCATCTGGGTGCAAACAGTATGGGGGGTGGGAGGGCGCACACCCCAGCCGTCAACCATGAAGGGGTAAGAAAAATACATTCAACACATTTTCACAATATTATTAAGGGTCAGCCACTCGTTCCAGCGTTCGTCAAAGGATTTACATGTCCCTTGATTGATAACTAGTAGGGCTCAAAGATATAGTTGCGGTTCACTAGTACCTTAACATCGGATAGGTCCATACTGCTGAAGGTATGTGTAAGGGGTGAATAGGGTTCGTGGAGAGGAAATGTGAAATTCGGTACCATGGAAAAAATAGGGATGGCAGCAAGGAGAATTTCGTTCTCATGTCAGTCCAGGGGCGAGGTTTATTTTTATCTAAAAAGTCTTGTACATGGACAATTCCATGTTTTACAAGGGGTTTAGTGTATAAGAAGGGTATCCTGGAGGAAAGAGCATGAACTGGGATTGGCGGGATGTCAATGGGGGGTTGATTAATTGAGTTATGGCGAAGGTGTCGCCATGCTAGTATGGATGCTCGTACAGTTGGGGGGAAGGATAGGATGTCCCTTGGCCTCAACGAGTCCATATACAGGAGAGATGTCAGGTCTGGGGTCTCTGTCAGTACCCCTTCCAGAGAAGCCCAGCGCGGTCTATCCTGCGTGTGGAACCAATGTTGCAGTTGATCTAAGATCGTTGCCCATCTATAGTCGTTGAGGTCAGGGAGACCCATCCCTCCCACTGATTTATGGGCTATGAGGAATTTACGTGCGCATCTTGGTTTTTTGTGTGTCCACAAGAATTTGGACAATGAACTTGTGCGCAGGTTAACATATTTGTGTGGTAGTGGTACAGGGAGCACTCTAAAATGGTATAAGATTTGTGGGAGGATGGACATTTTGTATGCCGCTAGTCTACCAGTCCATGATAGGTGCTTAGTGGACCAGGACGTCAATTGGGTATGTATGTCACGTATTAAGGGTTCATAGTTAGCTCGCGTGAGGGTCCCGAGGTTAGAGGTGAGGGTAATACCTAAGTAGGGGATACTCACATCTCACACGTCTGACACATACCATCTGTATTGCGATGTTATGGGTCATCACCAAACATTGGAGAGAAGCAGCTGTTCCTTTCACTCAAATTTAAGGTAGAATCGAGGATATCAGATCGATGGAACAATACCATCATACTATCACAAACTCCAAGGAAAAATTTGACCAGAAATGGTCCCCCTGGTATTCATATAAATGCTCCTTGGTCACATAAACATAATATCATAATATATTAGGTCGACCAACAATTAAAGGGTTTACACCTCCATAATTACTAAGCACATCACCGCATTAAATTCATAAGTTATGTTGATCGGGCACCTCCTTCTCAGGCAAAGGAGCTGCCCGAATTAATAATCAAATCTCAGAAATTCCTCTAGCTCCTTTGCTTAGTTTTGATAATTTTCTATCTTCTGGTAATGTTATACATAGAACAATAACCAATATATGCTGTCTGTTTTGGTTAGTTCTTTTTTTTTTCTCTCTTCTTTATTTTTTATTTGTACTTTTATAATGATGTCACAAATGTTCTTTTTTTTGTACTTGAGTATACTTTCAATAAACGTTTATAAACAAAAAAAGAAAGGCGTGAATCGCTTCCTTGGTAGGTTGAACGGTGTGAGGATCGTTTTTTAGATTGTATAGATCACTGTAGTAACCCGCAAATTGGTCAGCGATTGCTTGAGGGTTGAGGATTTTGTCTTTTGATATGGGATGAATCAAGTGTCCAATTTTTGTTTTAGTTCTGGCGGCTTTTAGCCTGCTGGCCAGACATTTCCCCGTTCTATTAGCATTTGTATACGTTTGGAGTTTTAGCCGTCTGAGGTGGAAGTGGTATTTTTGCAGTAACAGGAGGCGTAGTTCCTCCCTAAGTTTGTGCAGAGTGTCCGACAGCCCCGGGGATGGCGCCTTTTTATTTTGTTGCTCCAGGGAGTGTATTTCTCCAAGGATGGAGTCTAGGTGTGAATTGTAGCGTCTCTTCAGCCTGGCCCCGTTGCAATAATATCCCCCGAATGAATGTGGGCATTCCAGAGCACAGTCTGGATCCTGGAGAATTCTAGTATTACAGTATTCTAGTAGAATGCGGGGCTGCGGGCATGGTACAGGGGAATGCGGGGCTGCGGGCATGGTACAGGAGAATGCGGGGCTGCGGGCATGGTACAGGGGAATGCGGGGCTGCGGGCATGGTACAGGGGAATGCGGGGCTGCGGGCATGGTACAGGGGAATGCGGGGCTGCGGGCATGGTGCAGGAGAATGCGGGGCTGCGGGCATGGTGCAGGAGAATGCGGGGCTGCGGGCATGGTACAGGAGAATGCGGGGCTGCGGGCATGGTACAGGAGAATGCGGGGCTGCGGGCATGGTACAGGAGAATGCAGTGCTGCGGGCATGGTACAGGAGAATGCGGGGCTGCGGGCATGGTACAGAATGCAAACAAGTGGAGCTTCCCGTTTTGGCGGAGCTGCGCTTTAAGCAGAAAGCAGATCATCACCCTGGAAGATGTCTGATAACCCCCCTCCCCCTCCCCCATGTCTGTACCTCCAATCAGCTCTTGTACAGCCTGCGACAGAACAGCGTCCCCCTCCCCCGTCTGCGGGACGCCATCTTCACACTTCTCATTGGCCTTGCTGTGCAGGGACCGCCTGATCTTCTGTATGAGGGGGATGACCGGAGGCGTGGCCACAGGAGGCGGGGTTAGCGCTGTAACGGGGAAAAAAAATCATCTTTAACCACATGAAGACCCGAAATATTCTGACACATTTTATTTAAATCATTATTTATTGCTAGAAAATTACTTATAAACTTCAAATATTATATATAAAAATTATTAAAAAATATATATGAAAAAAAAAATGATATATATATTTTTTTTTTTTTAGCAGAGAGAGACCCTGGGGAATAAAGTGGCGATTATTGCAATTTTTTTATATAGCAATTTATTTTATATATAAAAAAAAAAAAGAAAGAAATTTTAATGAATTAAAAAGGAAAACACAATTTATACCCCAATGTTTTATTTTTTGTAAACTGGAAGAATAATATTATGCTGAGTAAAATCTTCCTATCATGTTACTCTTTATAATTGCGCACCCTGGTGGAATGGCGACAAACTGCGATACATAAACATCTCCATAGACGACACTTTAATCCCCTTTACAAGTTCCCAGTTTAGAGTTACAGAGGAGATCTATAGAGGTGGGGGAGGTGTCCTGTAGACCTGAAGTGGTGGGGGAGGGGTCTTGTAGATGTAAAGAGGTGGGGGGATCCTGTAGATCTATAGAGGTGGGGGAGGTGTCCTGTAGATCTGAAGCGGTGGGAGAGGGGTGCTGCAGATGTAAAGAGGTGGGGGGGATCCTGTAGATCTATAGAGGTGGGGGAGGTGTCCTGTAGATCTGAAGTGGTGGGGGAGGGGTCCTGTAGATGTATAGAGGTGGGGGGGGGATCCTGTAGATCTATAGAGGTGGGGAGGTGTCCTGTAGATCTGAAGCGGTGGGGGAGGGGTCCTGTAGATGTAAAGAGGTGGAGGGATCCTGTAGATCTATAGAGGTGGGGGAGGTGTCCTGTAGATGTATAGAGGTGAGGGAGGGGTCCTATAGATCTGAAGTGGTGGGGGAGGGGTCCTGTAGATGTATAGAGGTGGGGGGGGGATCCTGTAGATCTATACAGGTGAGGGAGGTGTCCTGTACATGTATAGAGGTGAGGGAGGGGTCCAGTAGATCTGAAGAGGTGGGGGAGGGGTCCTGTAGATGTAAAGAGGTGGGGGGGATCCTGTAGATCTATAGAAGTGGGGCAGGTGTCCTGTAGATCTGGAGTGGTGGGGGAGAGGTCCTGTAGATGTAAAGAGGTGGGGGGGATCCTGTAGATCTATAGAGGTGGGGGAGGGTACTGTAGATCTATAGAAGTGGGGGAGGGGCCCTGTATCATCTCATTGGATGACTCTCCAGCACTCCATACCCGAGGATTCCTCCTCCTAGGCCCGGCTGTGCTATGTGGTAATGCTGGGACTTGTAGTTCCTCCCCTCCCCCTCACTCTGCTCCTGGTTGGTCACTCCCCCTTCCTGAGCCATCCCCAGGATCTCCAATCACAGCCGCCTCTGTTGTTGTCATTCCACTTCCTGGTTTCCAGGACAGCAAGTGAAGTCTCCGCCCCCTCTCTGTCCCCCGGCCGCCATCTTTGTTATTGGCCAGTGCCAGGCTGAGCTTCTATTTCCTCATCTATAGTAATAGAATGTCAGCTCATGGGGTCAGCAATAGTGTGTGTACCCCAGAGAGCCGCCATGGGGGGATACCGGGGGGGGGAGGGGTTATTGTGTTCCCATCCCATATCTGTACAACATTAACACAGAGCTCTATGGGGAGAGCGGGGCATGCTGGGAGATGTAGTCCATACACAGAGCCCCCTGGTGGACAAACTGGTCCATAGAGGAGAGGAGCTCCTGAAATCTGCACCCTGATTGGTCGGATTTTATTCATTAAATGGATTTCATTGAAGAAAATGTTTTTTTGTATCTTTTGGATGGAAATGTAAAGAAGAGATTTGTGTATTTGGGGTGTTATAGATGGCGGATCTCTCCATAAAGAGGAGCGCTCACCCTGATTTCTATCACCGGGGAAAAAAAAAAATGAAAGTGCCCCCCCTCCCCCGTGCTCTCCCGCAGAATGGAACGCAAAACTAAACCGCGCATGCGTATGTAAACGGCGTTCCCAGCACACATGTGAGGAATCGCCGCCAACGTTAGAGCGAGCGATAATTCTAGCGCTAAATCTCCTCTGTAACTCCAAACCGGTGACCGCTAACATTCTATAAAGCGCCCCCTATGGAGATTTTTATGTATCGCAGTTCGTCGCCTTTCCACCAGGGTGCGCAATTTTAAAGCGTGACATGTCAGGTATCTATTTACTCGCCGTAACGCCATCTTTTATACTTTACAAAACAAATCCGGGAATATATTGTGTGTTTTTTTTTTTTTTATTAAAGTATATTTTTTCAAAACAAAATTACATTTGAAATACCGGATTACAATTGTGCGATGACTCGGCAAGAGAGGGAAAAGATAGGTTTCCTTTTTGTCCCCCCCTCCTCTCCCCCCCCCCCATTTTTTTTATTTTTTTTTTTTTTTTTTTTTTTGGGGGGGGGTTGTGTTATTTTTCGGGTTACTTTGGTTAATATATAAAAATAGAAAAGACAGGGAGGGTAGAGGCGGTGCTATCAGTAGTTATGCTATGAAGAGGAGATTATAGGAAGGATAGAGGAATAGACAGATTTAGGGGTAGATAAGAGGAGAGAGGAGACCCCGATCGTTAGATACTTGTATTCGTTTTGAGGAAATAAGAATCTTATTTTTATTGATAAATCATATGACTATATGCTGTGTTTTTCTTCTATTCTGTTTCTCCTGTGTTTGTACAGCCTTACTACAAACCCTTAATAAAATTTATATTTGGAAAAAAAAAAAAGAAATACCGGATTACAAATACCGCGTGATATAAATAAAATTGCAATGATCGCCATTTCATTCTCTGGGGTCTCTGCTAAAAAAAATATATATATCTAATGTTTGGGGGTTCTGAGTCATTTTCTAGCAAAAAATAATGATTTAAACTTGTAAACAAAAAGTGCCAGAAAATGCTGAGTCAGCAAGTAGTTAATGACAGTTCCCCCCTCCCCCTCCCCCCAGACTGGAAATCCCCTGATTACCTTCCCCCACCTTCTGACAGTTACAATATCCCTATCAGGAAAATCTTGGCAGTTGGCCAATGGTCACATGACCTCCCCAGCCTGGAAATCCCCTGATTACCTTCCCCCGCCTTTTGACAGTTACAATCTTCTATCAGGAAATCTTGGCAGTTGGCCAATGGTCACATGACCTCCCCAGCCTATAAATTGGAGTGCGCCCTCAGCCAGGTGTCAGTTGATGTTTGCTCTCTGTAGAGACAGGTTGTCTGTAGAAAGCTCTCTCTGATTACTGTGTGTTTCATTCTATTTGAACTCCAGTGATTGGTTGTCAACTGATTCCCTTTGATTGATAGCGATCGGCAATAGCTGATTTCTCTCTAGATTTGCTGTAGTAATTGTTTTTAGTGTCAGTTACTATTCATATAATGATGAGGAACGAAATCCTCAGCATAATTCTTATGTTTTTACTCCCATGGGGAGGAAAACGAAATGTCAGCATAGACCCCCCAGACATCCACATGCTGGATAAGGGGGCGACCATCAGAAGAACGGAGCAACCAGTGGAAGAACTGGTCAGGGCAATGGAAAACGCTCCTCCACAGATCTTCATGCCAAGTAGGAACGCGGCCATCGAGTCAATGGAGGAACCTACATTAGAACCAGTCAGAGAAATGGCAAACGAGCCACTGGAAGCCTCCAGCTGGTTCTCATTACTGGCCAGCACTGCATTCTGGGTAAAGATGACACTCTGGATAAGTGTTATCATTCTGAATTACATCCTGCCCAGAAATGTCCTGGCCACCAAAATAGGAGAATTTCTGATGCTCCTGCAGCTGACGGAATTCTTTTATGAAGTTTTGGTCCAATCCGATTTCTGCTGGTTCAGCGGGGGGCTGGTCTTAGACAACACAGGCCCGCCCCTGCTTATAAATATTGTGGCTGAGATCTGGTCAGAATACTCTCTGGGGCTTGTCATGATACAGCCGGTGCTGCCAGCCATGCTGCTGGTGCTGCTTGTAATACTGCAGGCACTGCTGGTATTATACTTCAAGGCGTTCAACCGATTCTCCCCAACATCAAGAGAGGACACAATCCAGCCAATCAATTCTCAGGAGGTGAGACCCAGCATAGCACCTCCTAGGGGTTGCATTAATATCATCACCCCATCAACGAGTGATATCACCCCACCAACAAGTGATATCACCCCATCAACGATTGATATCACCCCATCAACGAGTGATATCACCCCACCAACAAGTGATATCACCCCATCAACGAGTGATATCACCCCATCAACGAGTGATATCACCCCACCAACAAGTGATATCACCCCATCAACGAGTGATATCACCCCATCAACAAGTGATAATATCACCCCACCAACAAGTGATATCACCCCATCAACGAGTGATATCACCCCATCAACAAGTGATATCACCCCATCAACGATTGATATCACCCCACCAACAAGTGATATCACCCCATCAACGAGTGATAATATCACCCCAGCAACAAGTGATATCACCCCATCAACAAGTGATAATATCACCCCAGCAACAAGTGATATCACCCCAGCAACAAGTGATATCACCCCATCAACGATTGATATCACCCCATCAACAAGTGATATCACCCTACCAACAAGTGATATCACCCCATCAACGATTGATATCACCCCATCAATGATTGATATCACCCCATCAACAAGTGATATCACCCCAGCAACGAGTGATATCACCCCAGCAACGAGTGATATCACCCCAGCAACAAGTGATATCACCCCAGCAACAAGTGATATCACCCCAGCAACAAGTGATAATATCACCCCATCAACAAGTGATATCACCCCACCAACAAGTGCTTCACTCTGGGTCAATGAGCTCAAGGAAAACATCAGGCTCAGACGACTTAGTGCCATCCCTCGTCCTATGAACGCACAAAAGACGGATGACATCACCCCACAATGTGATAACAGCAATCCACCAACAAGTGATAATATCACCCCACCAACAAGTGCTTCACCTCAGATAAATGAGCTCAGGAAATACAGCAGGCGTCCCAGAATTATTCCCCCTCC
The DNA here is from genome assembly GCF_965119305.1 of Pelophylax lessonae. Classification (NCBI taxonomy): domain Eukaryota; kingdom Metazoa; phylum Chordata; class Amphibia; order Anura; family Ranidae; genus Pelophylax; species Pelophylax lessonae. The sequence goes on from NC_138772.1 coordinate 557,135,973, forward strand.
TATCACCCCACGAAAGATGGGTGTCAGCCCATCAATGAGTGATATCACCCCAGCAACAAATGATAATATCACCCCACCAACAAGTGATATCACCCCACCAACAAGTGATATTACCCCACCAACAAGTGCATCACTCTGGATGAATGAGCTCAGGAAAAACATTAGGCTCAGACGACCCAGTGCTATTCCTCGTCCTATCACCCCACGAAAGACGGATGGCATCACCCCACCAACAAGTGCTTCACCCCGGATAAATGAGCTCAGGAAAAGCAGCAAGCTTGGGCGACCCAGTGCCATTCCCCGTCCTATCACCCGTCCCATCGCCCCACCATGTGATAAAAGCACCCCAACAACAGGTGTTTTACCCCGGATAAATGAACTCAGGAAAAGCAGCAAGCTTGGGCAACTCAGTGCCATTCCCCGTCCTATCACCCGTCCCATCGCCCCACCATGTGATAAAAGCACCCCACCAAAAAGTGCTTCACCCCGGATAAATGAACTCAGGAAAAGCAGCAAGCTTGGGCGACCCAGTGCCATTCCCTGTCCTATCACCCGTCCCATCACCCCACCATGTGATAAAAGCACCCCACCAAAAAGTGCTTTACCCCGGATAAATGAACTCAGGAAAAGCAGCAGGCTTGGGCGACCCAGTGCCATTCCCCGTCCTATCACCCGTCCCATCACCCCACCATGTGATAACAGCACCCCACCAAAAAGTGCTTCACCCCGGATAAATGAACTCAGGAAAAGCAGCAGGCTTGGGCGACCCAGTGCCATTCCCCGTCCCATCACCCCACCATGTGATAAAAGCACCCCACCAAAAAGTGCTTCACCCGGGATAAAGGAACTCAGGACAGGCAGCAAGCTTGGGCGACCCAGTGCCATTCCCTGTCCTATCACCCGTCCCATCACCCCACCATGTGATAAAAGCACCCCACCAAAAAGTGCTTCACCCGGGATAAATGAACTCAGGAAAAGCAGCAGGCTTGGGCGACCCAGTGCCATTCCCTGTCCTATCACCCGTCCCATCGCCCCACCATGTGATAAAAGCACCCCACCAAAAAGTGCTTCACCCCGGATAAATGAACTCAGGAAAGGCAGCAAGCTTGGGCGACCCAGTGCCATTCCCCGTCCTATCACCCGTCCCATCACCCCACCATGTGATAACAGCAATCTACCATCAAGTGCTTCACCCCGGCTGAATGAGCGGCGTGGAGTGGACGGTGTCAGTAGGGCAGTAAATTGGGACACTGCAGCAGTGGACAATGTCAATAGGGCAGTGGATGGTATCAGTACAGCAGCGGACAGTGTGTGGACAGCGGACACTGTCAGTACAGCAGGAGACACTGTCAGTACAGCAGGGGACAGTGTGTGGACAGCGGACACTGTCAGTACAGCAGGAGACACTGTCAGTACATCAGAGGACAGTGTGTGGACAGCAGACACTGTCAGTACAGCAGCAGGCGATGTGTCGACAGGGAACACTGTCAGTACAGCAGGAGACACTGTCAGTACAGCAGGAGACACTGTCAGTACAGCAGCAGACACTGTCAGTACATCAGGAGACACTGTCAGTACAGCAGGAGACACTGTCAGTACAGCAGCAGACACTGTCAGTACAGCAGAAGACACTGTCAGTACAGCAGGGGACGGTGTGTGGACAATGCACGGTGTATGGACAGCAGACACTGTCAGTACAGCAGCAGACACTGTCAGTACAGCAGAGGACAGTGTGTGGACAATGCACGGTGTATGGACAGCAGACACTGTCGGTAGAGCAGTGGACAGTGTCGATGGCATACTAGATTTTTTGATTTGGGAAATGGAGAGTAGCAGTGAGATAGAGGAAAGAATCAACAGAGCACTGGACATGGCCAGGGAAGCAAGATGGCGTCAGTAGAGCAGTGGTTGGTGTCAGCAGGGCAGAGGAAATCAGCTCACTGTAGGGGGTGAAGGGGGACAGAGGAGGACAACCTACTGTGGGGGGGATGAAGGGGGACAAAGGAGGACAACCTATTGTGAGGTGGGGGGGTGAAGGGAGACAGATGATGGCAACCTACTGTGGGGAGATGAAGGGGGGGCAGAGGACAATGTGTGGGGAGGTGAAGGGGGACAGAAGACACCATGCTGGGGGGTATGGTGTCTTCTGTCCCCCTTTACCCCCTACAGAAGTGTCCTCCCCTGTCCCCCTTTATCCCCACCTCCAAAGTAGGTTGTCCTCCTCTGCTTTCTTCACCTCCTCGCAGTAGGTAGTCCTCTTCTGTCCTTCCTAACTCCCTCACAGTAGTTTGTCCTCCTATGTCCCCCTTCACCCTCTGCAGTAGCTTGTCCTCCTCTGTCCCCCTTCACCGCCCCACAGTGAGTTGACCTCTTCTGTCCCTCTTCAGCACCCCCCCCCCCCCATCTTTGTTTAACCACAGCGGGCACACATAGCCCATGCTGAATTGGATAAATTTTGATCCATGTATGGTCAGTATAAGCTCCAATGGACATCACTGATTTATCCTGCTCAGCGGGGGCGGGCCTTAGAGAACAGAGATCACATATGGGCAGTGCAGAGGCTTAGCGCTTAGCCTTGCAGCACTGGAGTCCTTCCATAGGCATGAACATCAAACGTTTTTTACATCGCAATTCCCCAGACCAACATTACAGAAGAAGATTTCTCCTCATCTTCCCAGACAGGACACTCAGAAGGGATATAAGATGGACGATGTCACCTAACCCGTCCATGTGACAATGTAGAGCTAAAGGCATCACCTCTAAGCTCTATTGGACATAACTGATTTACCCCGCTCAGCGGGGGCAGGCCTTAGAGAACAAAGGCCATATATGGGCAGCACAGAGGCTTAGTGGTTAGCCTTGCAGCACTAGGGTCCTTGGTTCAAATCCTGACCAGGACACTACCTGCATGGAGTTTGCATGTTCTCCCTCCTGTGCTTGCGTGGGTTTCCTCCGGGTACTCCGGTTTCCTCCCACACCAAAGACATGCCCCTGCGTTGGTGTTGCAGTGGTGAGCATAGCTGCTATCCCAGCAGCTGACCCGGGTTCGATCCCCGGCCAACGCAATTGCCAAGATGGCGGCTTCACCTGCTAAGTGCATTGAGTCCCCAGGGAGAAGAGCGCTATATATTAGCAATAGAATAAAATTTTATCCAAAACGAATGAAGTGAATGTGTCGTACTTTACATGTATTTTCCCAAACCCTTTTTAATAATATTTTTCTTGCAGGGGGATCTGATTACTTTGTATTCTCATTTTCAGCCAGTAGGTGGAGCACTCGGCTCTTTTTTAGGTATTTTCTTGGTTCTCCTTTGCAGCTTGGCTGAAAAAAAGCCGGCTTTTTACTATGAGCTCAAAAGTTTTCAGACTAAATTTAGATTGGAATAAGTCTGAGCAGTGACTCCGCCCCCTCCCTGACAGTGCAGTGTGAGCGGTTCCATCCGGAGTGTCAATCAGACGCGGTCTGACCATAAAATGATAAAACAGAAATAACATTTCATATGAAAAACATATAAACGTTATAACGTTACATATATCGGTTTGATCCGACCCTTTTACAGGTTTGTTTACATCGGACCGAAACCGGAAGTGACAAAATACTCGCTGTTTCCGGTTTCCTAGACCGATGGTCTCAACCTCAGTCCTCAAATACCCCCAACAGGCCATGTTTTGGGAACTTCCCTTAGATAAAATAGCTCTTATCAATACCATGCCATTGATATTGATTTAAAGCAGCTATGCAAAGTAAAGGAAAACCCGAAAACATGGCCTGTTGGGGGTACTTGAGGACTGAGGCTTTGAACCACTGTGTTAGACCATAGAGATGATCGGGGACATTCCAGTCCTCCATCTCTATGGTCAGCAAGCTGAACTGCTGGGTTCAGTCCCTGGCGCCGGCATACCGCAACGGCGGGTATAGGATTGTGTATATGTGGGGCGTGGCCAGGAAGCGGCAGCATGAGAGCACGCTAAAACATCCAGCTCCAGGCTTCCACAGCCGGCCAGGGCAATAATCAGCAAAAGGATCCCGGTTTCCAGATATGTCCCCGGGAAGGAGACGTGGTGCTAGCGCGGCCGACCGCACTCCAGGGAGGAAGAAGGAGGAGATAGTACAATATCTCCGGTCTCCACAGTCAGCAGCTGTGACGGCACCCAGTGTGCGCGCAGCGGAAGGTGAGCACATGCAGGAGGAGGCCGGGGAAACGAGCGGACCGCCGAGAGAGGCACAGGCGGCGTCTATGGCGGTGACACACAGCCTCGACGTGCTGAGACCTCCGCAGCTAGCGGCCTTCTCACAGACAGACCCCGAAATTCGCGCCTTACTGAGAGCCCTTCCTACACGTACAGAAATCGAATCCTTAGTGCAGAGGATAGAGGAGACACACAAGCGTGATTTACAAGCCATAAGGATGGAAGTGCAGGTGGTCACAGAGAGTGTCCAGAGAGGCGAACAGGCGGCCAAAGCTCTGGAGGCACGAGTAGCAGCGCTTGAAAGGACCCGGGACGACCCTGGAAAGTCAATAATTATGTTACAATTACATCTGGAGGATATAGAGGACAGAAGTCGCAGGAATAACCTGCGGCTCAGAAACATACCAGAGACGGTGGGAGGAGAGGACTTGAGAGGAAAGGTAACGTCTCTTTTTCAAAAAATCCTCGGGCTCAATACACCAGACCATATAGAACTGGACAGAATCCACCGGGTCACAGGCTATAAATTAACAGATCCAGACAGGCCGCGGGACGTAGTCTGTAGGATGCATTACTACACTCAAAAGGAAAAAATAATAAGACAATCCTGGGAGTCGGGAACGGTAGACCTGGAAGGAACAGCCATTAAAATACTACCAGACTTATCCAGGGCAACATTGAAGAGGAGAGCCTTACTGCGCCCAGTGTTGGAGGCTGCGCGACAGGAGGGATTCACTTATCGGTGGAAATATCCCTTCGCGGTGACTTTCCGGAAAGAGGCACTAGCGTTCACATTGCGGCACCCCTCGGAACTACCAGGCCTTTTTTCTTTTTTGAGGATATCTCCTATACACGTTCCAAATTGGTTGATTAGCTTACCTCGATCGGATGGTAGGCCGCGAAGGGAACCTACGGAGGAGATGTCGACCGGGTAGCGTGAGTTACAAATTACATGTTGAAACTCTGGAACAATGTTAAATGGCATATACTCGCTTATTAAGATGATGACTATTGTGCGCAACTGTCAAGTTTATATCTTTTTGGTCTTTTTTTTTTCTTTTTTTTTTTTTTCCCTTCATAATCAGAGGTAGAATGATTCTACTATACTCTGTTGCCAAGCACTCCCCCTCAGATATACTTGAGAGGGGCCTCTGCCTTTTTATTTTTCCTTTTTTGACTGTTGCCCATCCCTTTTTTTTTCTCTCTTTTTTGCTTCAGAGAGTAAACTAAGTAACTATCTTCATTGAGCAGTGTCAGACCAAGACTCCTGAACCCACCCCTAAGTGCTTATACCCCCTCGCTTGAAATCTTCCCTGAACCCCTGGAAGACTATTTCCCCCATCAACAGAAACGAAGGGTCATTTTTTTATATCCTGTCCCTATTATGGGGAGAGACAACAGGGGACTATGGTTTTTTCTTTTTCCTGTTTTTTCCTTCTTTTCTTTTATTCTTTCCCACTACAGGGAAAAGGAAGGAGAAATGTGTATAAAATGTATGAGGCAGTCTAGACATTAAATGTTTAAGATATCTGAGAGGGGAGGGGGGAGGGGGGAGCGGGTCGCGGGTGGGGGTGCTATTGAGAAGGGCTCATACATAGAGGGTGGAGGGGAGGGATGGGTACTAGTAGTCCTGCCTTATGGGTGCTTGGTGTGGGGGGGGAGGTGGGGACGGGTGGGTTTTGGGGGGGGGGGTGGCATGGAAACATGGATCAATAAAGACACGGAGGGACATACATTGACAGGTATGAGAGGCAAAAAGAGCAACTACAGGTTAATGTTAATAAATTAAGCGGCAAAAAAAAAAAAAAAAAAACAGTCCCTGGCGCCTTGCTGAAAGGGTAAAGCCTCCTTCCGTCACATGTAAAAGCGATCCAGTGTCCATTTATCCACTCGGATCACTTTTACTTTATTCAGCATCGCCGGCTGAAAAAAAAAAAATGATCCCGGGGCCATGACTGCAGCTGCATCCATTGTCCGGGGATAACAGTTTCAACCCGAGGATGTACCAGTAAGTACTTTTTTTTTGAACAATAAGTTTTCATTGATTTTCAAAAAAACATACACAGGGAAGAACGCCAATGCAACAGGCACTGACTGCGAACATTTTCACAGGTATACAAACAACAGCCACATTATGTAAAGAAGGAAAGATTGCCATTATATTATTTCTTCATAGCATTGGATTCATGACCTTGGAGAGGCTGAACGGTAGGGTCCACGCCTCCCACCCCCCATACCCCAACTGGGTGCAAATAGTATGGGGGGTGGGAGGGCGCACACCCCAGCCGTCAACCATGAAGGGGTAAGAAAAATACATTCAACACATTTTCACAATATTATTAAGGGTCAGCCACTCGTTCCAGCGTTCGTCAAAGGATTTACATGTCCCTTGATTGATAACTAGTAGGGCTCAAAGATATAGTTACGGTTCACTAGTACCTTAACATCGGATAGGTCCATACTGCTGAAGGTATGTGTAAGGGGTGAATAGGGTTCGTGGAGAGGAAATGCGAAATTCGGTACCATGGAAAAAAATAGGGATGGCAGCAAGGAGAATTTCGTTCTCATGTCAGTCCAGGGGCGAGGTTTATTTTTATCTAAAAAGTCTTGTACATGGACAATTCCATGTTTTACAAGGGGTTTAGTGTATAAGAAGGGTATCCTGGAGGAAAGAGCATGAACTGGGATTGGCGGGATGTCAATGGGGGGGTTCATTAATTGAGTTATGGTGAAGGTGTCGCCATGCTAGTATGGATGCTCGTACAGTTGGGGGGAAGGATAGGATGTCCCTTGGCCTCAACGAGTCCATATACAGGAGAGATGTCAGGTCTGGGGTCTCTGTCAGTACCCCTTCCAGAGAAGCCCAGCGCGGTCTATCCTGCGTGTGGAACCAATGTTGCAGTTGATCTAAGATCGTTGCCCATCTATAGTCGTTGAGGTCAGGGAGACCCATCCCTCCCACTGATTTATGGGCTATGAGAAATTTATATCTTGGTTTTTTGTGTGTCCACAAGAATTTGGACAATGAACTTGTGAGCAGGTTAACATATTTTTGTGGTAGTGGTACAGGGAGCACTCTAAAATGGTATAAGATTTGTGGAAGGATGGACATTTTGTATGCCGCTAGTCTACCAGTCCATGATAGGTGTTTCGTGGACCAGGACGCCAATTGGGTATGTATGTCACGTATTAAAGGTTCATAGTTAGCTCGCGTGAGGGTCCCGAGGCTAGAGGTGAGGGTAATACCTAAGTAGGGGATACTATCTTTCGCCCAGGTAAAAGGTAAGGTGCGTTGGAGGAGAGTTACAGTGGAGGGGTCTACCCCTAGGTTCAATATGAGGGATTTAGAGACGTTTACTTTGTAAAAGGAGATGGAGCCAAAGAGTTGCAGCGTTTGCAGAACTTGGGGAAGTGATTTTTTACGGTTCAGTCAGGAAGAGAATCACATCGTCAGCAAAAAGGTTGACCAGTTGGTTTTTCGGCTCCCACTTGAAACCCCGTGATTTGAGAGTGTTGGCGGATCATCTCCGCAAGTGGTTCGATCATGAGATTGAAAATAGTGGGTGAGAGCGGACACCCCTGTCTGGTGCCATTAGAAATCTGGAAGGGCTTGGAAAGGAGACCTGGCGTGTACACCTGAGCAGAAGGGCAAGAATACAGAGCCATGATGGCCGACTTGATAGCCCCCTGAAAACCAAAACTGGTCAAAGCTTCTGACATGTAGCGTCATTCCACCCTATCAAACGCCTTCTCTGCGTCGATGGACAACAGCAGAGAAGGCGTTCGGCTGACCCCAGCGTGGTGAATCAAGTTTAGAATCGGTCTTGTGGCATCGGAAGGCTGCCTTCCTCTAACAAAGCCCAATTGGTCGTGTTTTATTAGTGAGGGGATAATAGTAGCTAATCTAGTCGCCAAGAGTTTGGCATATATCTTCACATCTGAATTAAGAAGGGAAATAGGCCGGAAATTTGCTGGGGTCCTGGGATCCTTCCCAGGTTTGGGGAGTATGACCACGTAAGCTTGGAGCATTTCTCTGGGGAAAGTGGAGGAGGCAGCCGCCGATTGTACACAAGGGGTAAATAAGGCAACAATGGCTTCAACATAGACTTAAAGTATTCTTTAGGAAGCCTGTCAGGGCCCGGGGATTTGCCGTTCAGAAGAGACGCTACAATTCTGCTCACTTCTTGTTCATTAATAGGGGCGTTAAGTGTAAGCAATTGATCTACAGTGAGTTTTGGCAGGTTCAACCCATCCAGGAAGGCGTGAATCGCTTTCCCCGGTAGGTTGAACGGTCTGAGGATCGTTTTTTAGATTGTATAGATCACTGTAGTAACCCGCAAATTGGTCAGCGATTGCTTGAGGGTTGAGGATTTTGTCTTTTGATATGGGATGAATCAAGTGTCCAATTTTTGTTTTAGTTCTGGCGGCTTTTAGCCTGCTGGCCAGACATTTCCCCGTTCTATTAGCATTTGTATACGTTTGGAGTTTTAGCCGTCTGAGGTGGAAGTCATATTTCTGCAGTAACAGGAGGCGTAGTTCCTCCCTAAGTTTGTGCAGAGTATCCGACAGCACCGGGGATGGCGCCTTTTTATTTTGTTGCTCCAGGGAGTGTATTTCTCCAAGGATGGAGTCTAGGTGTGAATTGTAGCATCTCTTCAGCCTGGCCCCGTTGCAATAATATCCCCCGAATGAATGCCTTGTGGGCATTCCAGAGAAAAAATACATCCGGAGTAGAGGGGCCATTATGATCAAAGAATTCTGATAGTTTATCGGCTATCACTGTAGCACAGTCCGGATCCTGGAGAATTCTAGTATTACATCTCCAAACTGGGGTTTTGACATTTACTGCATCTTCCTCTATGGTTATCAGTATTGGAGAATGGTCTGACCATGTGATGTCAAGGATGTCCGAGCAGGAAATCCGTTGGAGAAGCCATTTATCGGACAGAAAGAAGTTTATGCGTGGGTAACACCGATGCCGTGGGGAAAATAACATGTAGTTACCTTCATTAGAGTGCTGGCAATGCCATATGTTATAGAGGTCTTCCTTGTGGAGCAGGTTTTGCATACAGAGGCCACGTCTAGGCCCAGCCCTAGAAGAGTCCAAGACTGGGTCTAGTACTGCGTTGAAGTCCCCGCAGATAAGGATTTGACCGTATTTAACCTGATTCACCTTCTTGAGGAGCATTGTCAGAAAACGGGACTGGTGAGAGTTGGGGGCATATAGTGACACAATAGTATAGGGTCGGGAGTTCAGGTCACACTTCAGGATGATGTATCGGCCGTTACTATCCAGTATTGATTGTTTAAGCAAAAAGTGGATGGTGTCTCTTATGGCTAGGAGCACTCTGCTCGTTTTTTTGTTTGCGCTGGATAAGAAAACATGAGGTGAGAGCAACTGGGTGTCTTAGCGATATCAAAATGGGTCTCCTGCCCACAAAGTATGTCCGCCTTGTGCTTGAGGGCTTCTCTCCACAATAAGCGTCTTTTGGCTGGGTGATTTAACCCTTTAGTGTTCAAAGATAGGCAGGTGATGGTCATGTTGTGAGCATGTATGAAGAGTATGCAGGGAAACGGTGGGACTTACTCAACCATGCGTAGGGAACAGTCAGTAGACACCGTGTCTGATCAGTGGCAAGGCTGGAGCGATGATTGGGGATGCTTGTGCTTGATGCGTTTCTTGAGCCAGGGAACAAATGGTGGCACTGTGGCGATACCTGTGGAAAAAGCAAAAACGAGGGGAAGGAAAATAGGGGGATAAAAATAGGAACCGCAAGCGGTACCAGGAACATATCTAATGTCCTTATGAGCCTGGGGTGAAGTGGACTAACTATGAAGGTCAAACAGTGTAGCGCTAAAATAAAAAACTCATGTAAAACACACAGCCCTCAAGTGTGTGATGAAAATCCTGATGAGACACATATAATGGAGCCAGGTGCAGATAGTAGCATGAAATCCTCACACAGCCCTCCACCTTCCAAAGTGGCCTCTTACCTCAGCTCGATAAACGCAGGCAACAGGATATCCACTCTACTCGGATGAAATGCAAGCTTCTAGGACCAGAAACTCATGAGCCAAAAACACTTCCGGGCTAACTCTCCTCCATAAGTCATATAGATGGGAAGCATGAGAGACAAAAACAGCCCATAGTGTAAACCTGATATAACTTTTATTCAAATATAGACAAACACAAGGTGGCCTCTTACTCTGTAGTAGATGCAGTGCAGCGTAGTAATAGAACAGCTCCAGCGGGAGCAACGAGACCAGCTCGGTCCACGCCGGGATCCTCAGTGTCGGCAGGTGACGTCAGACACTTCCTCCTACCCCCCGCACGCGTATCGCCTCCGTGGGTGGAGGCTTCCTCAGCGGTCGTAGGGATTGGCCGACCATCACCAACCTACATAGCAACCAGTGAACACTGATTGGCTAGGTTCTAAACTTGTTCCCATAGCTGCACAGGACGCCGGAACCCGGAAGTAATGGGGATACGGCTGCAAATCACAAACAATGTCTTTTAAGAGGCAAAGACATCTAATAAAAAGGGCAAATAATAACCCATGGTGGTGTACAAACACCTAATGCTGCTGTAAAATGAAATAAAATGCGGAATAAATCCTGCTAAAATTACAATATATATATATATATATAGAGAGATAAAACTATTATATATATAAAAAAAACAGGAGTAGCGTAAAGACGTTGAAAAACCTGCAGACACTTCGGATCACATATTAAATAACAATGCACAAAATACATAAATATAGATAAAATGTAAGATATAGGATCATCATAAAAACGAGTAAAAGCTTGCAATTACAAAATAGCCACCTCAGAACACAATCTTAAAAATACAAATAAATACATAGCAGACGGCATTTATAGACAAAATCCAATAGTCAACGATCTGAGATAAAACAATTTAGGTCAAAGTCGGTGTTTAACCCACGGGGAACGGCAACTTTAGTTTCAAAAATCCAAAAAGATTCTCTCTTACTTAGCTGACGAATAAAATTGCCTCCCCTCCAATGTCTTTTAACCTTTTCAATACCCCAGAACTTGAGGTCTCTGGGGTTTTTGTCATGGTAATTTTTAAAATGTTGATAAAGGTGATGAGGTGATTTGCCTTTTTTAATACACCGAACATGCTCTGCTATACGAACCTGCAAAGCTCTGGAGGTCCTGCCCACATATTGTAACCCACAGTTACACTCCAACATATACACACCTCCAGTAGTGGAGCATGTAATAAGGTCACCTATAGTGTATTTCTTCTGTGTGGCGTGAGCCGTGAACTCTTTGCGTCGCTTTAAAGCGGAGTTCCGGGCACAAAATCGACCTAATCGATTTTATGCCCATCCGCTTGCTTTGCTTCACCTGAAAAGGAATTGGATTATTATTTTTTTTTACTTACCTCGTAATTGTAGAAAGAAATACTCACCTTTTTTCACTTCCTCCCTCTGTGGCCGCGGCCCGCGCCGTCACTTCCGGTTTGCAATAATTCCTGGGAGCTGAACGTCATCGCTCCCAGGAATCAATGTGACGGCACCGGCCCCTCTCGTCACTTCCGGTGTGACGCCGCATTCCCTGCTAAACAGCTTCTGGGCATGCCCAGAAGCTGTGTAGGAATGGGGCGCCGCACCGGAAGTGACGAAAGGGGCCGGTGCAGGCGCATTCTGGGAGAAGAAGACATGAAGACGCAGAAGAGGATCGCGCCGGCTTCAGCTGCCCACAACAGAGATGGCAACGCAGGAGAAGAAATTTTATAAGTGAGTATTTCTTCTTGCAGGTAAGTGCGAACCGGGACAGATCAGAGGCTAGCCATTGTGGAATGTACTAGCCCTGACTGTCCCGGGGGTATGTTCATTGAAAAAATGTTTCTGTGCCCGGAACTCCGCTTTAAATTGTTCTTAGCTGTGCGGCACACTACACATTTACCGCATGCATAGAACCCAGAGGAAAGAGAACATCTTATTTTGGCTCTGTACTGGTGGATCTACAACACCAGGGGCCAGTATATTCCTTTAAAGTGGGAGCCTTCTTATAAACGAATCGAGGTCTCTCTGGTAAATTATTGCCCAGGATCTTATCCTGCAGCAAAATCGGCCAATGCTTACTAATAATCCTCTCAATTCTTTTATGTTGAATGCGGTAATCCAATAGGAGAATGCAGGGCTGCGGGCATGGTACAGGAGAATGCAGGGCTGCGGGCATGGTACAGGAGAAGGCAGTGCTACGGGCATGGTACAGGAGAATGTGTGGCTGCGGGCATGGTGCAGGAGAATGCGGAGCTGCGGGCATGGTGAAAGAGAATGCGGAGCTGCGGGCATGGTGAAAGAGAATGCGGGGCAGCGGGCATGGTGAAAGAGAATGCGGGGCTGCGGGCATGCTACAGGAGAATGCGGGGCTGCGGGCATGGTGCAGGAGAATGCGGGGCTGCGGCCATGGTACAGAAGAATGCGGGGCTGTGGGAATGGTGCAGGAGAATGCGGGGCTGTGGGCATGGTACAGGAGAATGCAGTGCTGCGGGCATGGTACAGGAGAATGCAGTGCTGTGGGCATGGTACAGGAGAATGCAGGGCTACGGGCATGGTACAGGAGAATGCAGGGCTACGGGCATGGTACAGGAGAATGCAGGGCTGCAAGCATGGTGCAAGAGAATTTGGGGCTGTGGGCATGGTACAGGAGAATGCAGGGCTGTGGGCATGGTGCAGGAGAATGCAGGGCTGCGGGCATGGTACAGGAGAATGCAGGGCTGTGGGCATGGTGCAGGAGAATGCAGGGCTGCGGGCATGGTGCCGGAGAATGCAGGGCTGCGGGAATGGTGCAGGAGAATGCGGGGCTGTGGGCATGGTACAGGAGAATGCAGCACTGCAGGCATGGTACAGGAGAATGCAGTGCTGCGGGCATGGTACAGGAGAATGCAGTGCTACGGGCATGGTACAGGAGAATGCAGGGCTGCAAGCATGGTGCAAGAGAATTTGGGGCTGTGGGCATGGTACAGGAAAATGCGGGGCTGCAGGCATGGTACAGGAGAATGCAGTGCTGCGGGCATGGTACAGGAGAATGCAGGGCTACGGGCATGGTACAGGAGAATGCAGGGCTACGGGCATGGTACAGGAGAATGCGGGGCTGCGGGCATGGTACAGGAGAATGTGGGGCCTGCGGGCATGGTACAGGAGAATGCAGGGCTACGGGCATGGTACAGGAGAATGTGGGGCCTGCGGGCATGGTACAGCGGAATGCGGGGCTGCGGGCATGGTACAGGAGAATGTGGGGCCTGTGGGCATGGTACAGGAGAATGCGGGGCTGTGGGCATGGTACAGGAGAATGCGGGGCTGCGGGCATGGTACAGGAGAATGTGGGGCCTGCGGGCATGGTACAGGAGAATGCGGGGCTACGGGCATGGTACAGGAGAATGCGGGGCTGCGGGCATGGTACAGGAGAATGCGGGACTGCAGGCATGGTACAGGAGAATGTGGGGCTGCGGGCATGGTACAGGAGATTGCAGGGCTGTGGGCATGGTACAGGAGAATGTGGGGCCTGCGGGCATGGTACAGCGGAATGCGGGGCTGCGGGCATGGTACAGGAGAATGCGGGGCTGCGGGCATGGTACAGTAGAATGCGGGGCTGCGGGCATGGTACAGGAGAATGCAGGGCTGCGGGCATGGTACAGGAGAATGCAGGGCTGCGGGCATGGTACAGGAGAATGTGGGGCCTGTGGGCATGGTACAGGAGAATGCAGGGCTACGGGCATGGTACAGCGGAATGCGGGGCTGCGGGCATGGTACAGGAGAATGCAGGGCTGCAGGCATGGTACAGGAGAATGCACACAAGTGGAGTTTCCCGTTTTGCTGGAGCTCCGCTTTAAGCAGAAAGCAGATCATCGACCTGGAAGATGTCTGATAACCCCCCTCCCCCTCCCCCCATGTCTGTACCTGCAATCAGCTCTTGTACAGCCTGCGAAAGAACAGCGTCCCCCTCCCCCGTCCGCGGGACGCCATCTTCACACTTCTCATTGGCCTTGCTGTGCAGGGACCGCCTGTTCTTCTGTATGAGGGGGATGACCGGAGGCGTGGCCACAGGAGGCGGGGTTAGCGCTGTAACGGGGAAAAAAATCATCTTTAACCACATGAAGACCCGAAATCATTTTTTATTGCTAGAAAATTACTTATAAACTTCAAATATTATATATATAAATTATTATATTATTAAAAAAAAATATATATAGATATAGATATACAGATATAGATATATATATTTTTTTTTAGCAGAGACCCTAGGGAATAAAGTGGCGATTATTGCAATTATTTTATATATAAAAAAAAAGAAATAAATTTTAATGAATTATAAAGGAAAACACAATTTATACCCCAATGATTTTATTTTTTGTAAACTGGAAGAATAATATTATGCTGAGTAAAATCTTCCTATCATGTTACTCTTTATAATTGCGCTCATTCATGGAATGGCGACAAACTGCGATACATAAATATCTCCATAGACGGCGCTTTAATCCCCTTTACTGGTTCCCAGTTTAGAGTTACAGAGGAGATCTATAGAGGTGAGGGAGGTGTCCTGTAGATCTGAAGCGGTGGGGAAGGGGTCCTGTAGATGTATAGAGGTGGGGGAGGGGTCCTGTAGATGTATAGAGGTTGGGGGGATCCTGTAGATCTATAGAGGTGGGGGAGGTGTCCTGTAGATCTGAAGTGGTGGGGGAGGGATCCTGTAGATGTATAGAGGTGAGGGAGGGGTCCTGTAGAGGTATAGAGGTGGGAGAGGGGTCCTGTAGATGTATAGAAGTGGGGGAGGGGTCCTGTAGATGTATAGAGGTGGGGGGGGATCCTGTAGATCTATAGAGGTGAGGGAGGTGTCCTGTACGTGTATAGAGGTGGGGGAGGGGTCATGTAGATGTATAGAGGTGGGGGAGGTGTCCTGTAGATCTGAAGCGGTGGGGGAGGGGTCATGTAGATGTAAAGAGGTGGGGGGATCCTGTAGATCTATAGAGGTGGGGGAGGTGTCCTGTAGATCTGAAGTGGTGGGGGAGGGATCCTGTAGACCTATAGAGGTGGGGGAGGGGTCCTGTAAATGTATAGAGGTGAGGGAGGGGTTCTGTAGACCTATAGAGGTGGGGGAGGGGTCCTGTAGATGTATAGAGGTGAGGGAGGGGTCCTGTAGATGAATAGAGGTGGCGGAGGGGTCCTGTAGATGTATAGAAGTGGGGGAGGTGTCCTGTAGATGTATAGAGGTGGGGGAGGGGTCCTGTAGATCTGAAGTGGTGGGGGAGATCCTGTAGATCTATAAAAGTGGGGGAGGGGTCCTGTATCATCTCATTGGAGGACTCTCCAGCACTCCATATACGGGGACTCCTCCTCCTAGGCCCACCTGTGCTGTGTGGTAATGCTGGGACTTGTAGTTCCTCCCCTCCCCCTCACTGTGCTCCTGGTTGGTCACTCCCCCTTCCTGAGCCATCCCCGGGATCTCCAATCACAGCCGGTGTTCCGTGAGAAATCCATACCCGTGAGAAAACCATACCCGTGAGAAATCCATACCCTCGTCACTTCCGCTTCCGCTACGGAGGGTATGGATTTCTCACGGTAGTTAAGGTTGCGGCGCTTACATTAAAACAGCTCCACTACAACATAAATCATCTCCGCTCTTCGCCGTCACTGCCCTCATCTCCGGTAATAAATATAAAAGCGGATCACGGAGCCGCAATCGCCGTCATTTACATCTCATACACCCGCCGCCGCTTTTATATTTATTACCGGAGATGAGGGAAGTTACAGCGATAGCAGAGGAGATGATCGATGTTGCAGCCGAAGTGTTTTATTGTACCCGCCGCAAGTATTACATTAGACACAGTGCCGTGATAATTTCATGCCCTCCGAGCATGCGCACTTCTCTAATCCTTTCATGTTCATTTACGTATCCGGGGCTCTGAGCATGCGCACTGCTGCGCTGCTCAGCTGTTTCAGACCGGAAGTGACGACGGTATGGTTTCTCCAAGGGGTATGGTTTTTTTCACGTTACACCGCCTCTGTTGTTGTCATTCCACTTCCTGGTTTCCAGGACAGCAAGTGAAGTCTCCGCCCCCTCTCTGTCCCCCGGCCGCCATCTTTGTTATTGGCCAGTGCCAGGCTGAGCTTCTATTTCCTCATCTATAGTAATAGAATGTGAGCTCATGGGGTCAGCAATAGTGTGTGTACCCCAGAGAGCCGCCATGGGGGGATACCGGGGGGGGGGGGTTATTGTGTTCCCATCCCATATCTGTACAACATTAACACAGAGCTCTATGGGGAGAGCGGGGCATGCTGGGAGATGTAGTCCGTACACAGAGCTCTATGGGGAGAGCGGGGCATGCTGGGAGATGTAGTCCATACACAGAGCTCTATGGGGAGAGCAGGGCATGCTGGGAGATGTTGTCCATACACAGAGCACTATGGGGAGAGCGGGGCATGCTGGGAGATGTAGTCCATACGCAGAGCTCTATGGGGAGAGTGGGGCATGCTGGGAGATGTAGTCCATACGCAGAGCTTTATGGGGAGAGCGGGGCATGCTGGGAGATGTAGTCCGTACACAGAGCTCTATGGGGAGAGCGGGGCATGCTGGGAGATGTAGTCCATACACAGAGCTCTATGGGGAGAGCAGGGCATGCTGGGAGATGTTGTCCATACGCAGAGCACTATGGGGAGAGCGGGGCATGCTGGGAGATGTAGTCCATACGCAGAGCTCTATGGGGAGAGTGGGGCATGCTGGGAGATGTAGTCCATACACAGAGCTCTATGGGGAGAGCAGGGCATGCTGGGAGATGTTGTCCATACACAGAGCACTATGGGCAGAGCGGGGCATGCTGGGAGATGTAGTCCATACGCAGAGCTCTATGGGGAGAGCGGGGCATGCTGGGAGATGTAGTCCATACGCAGAGCTCTATGGGGAGAGCGGGGCATGCTGGGAGATGTAGTCCATACGCAGAGCTCTATGGGGAGAGCGGGGCATGCTGGGAGATGTAGTCCATACACAGAGCACTATGGGGAGAGCGGGGCATGCTGGGAGATGTAGTCCATACGCAGAGCTCTATGGGGGGAGCGGGGCATGCTGGGAGATGTAGTCCATACGCAGAGCTCTATGGGGGGAGCGGGGCATGCTGGGAGATGTATTCCATACACAGAGCTCTATGGGGAGAGCGGGGCATGCTGGGAGATGTAGTCCATACACAGAGCTCTATGGGGAGAGCGGGGCATGTTGGGAGATGTAGTCCATATACAGAGCTCTATGGGGAGAGTGGGGCATGTTGGGAGATGTAGTCCGTACACAGAGCTCTATGGGGAGAGCGGGGCATGCTGGGAGATGTAGTCCATACACAGAGCCCCCTGCTGGCCAAACTGGTCCATAGAGGAGAGGAGCTCCTGAATTCTGCACCCTGATTGGTCGGATTTTATTCATTAAATGGATTTCATTGAAGAAAATGTTTTTTTGTATCTTTTGGATGGAAATGTAAAGAAGAGATTTGTGTATTTGGGGTGTTATAGATGGCGGATCTCTCCATAAAGAGGAGCGCTCACCCTGATTTCTATCCCCGGGGATCTTTACATTCCAAACATAAAGAAATAAAGGGACGGTGTAAAAATAAACAGGAAAAAAAATTAAAGTGCCCCCCCCCTCCCCCGCGCTCTCTCGCAGAATGGAACGCAAAACTAAACCGCGCATGCGTATGTAAACGGCGTTCCCAGCACACATGTGAGGAATCGCCGCCAACGTTAGAGCGAGCGATAATTCCAGCGCTAAATCTCCTCTGTAACTCCAAACCGGTGACCGGAAACTTTCTATAAAGCGCCCCCTATGGAGATTTTTATGTATCGCAGTTTGTTGCCTTTCCACCAGGGTGCGCAATTATAAAGCGTGACATGTCAGGTATCTATTTACTCGCCGTAACGCCATCTTTTATACTTTACAAAACAAATCCGGGAATATATTGAGTGTATTTTTTATTTTTTATTAAAGTATATTTTTTCAAAACAAAATTACATTTGAAATACCGGATTACAATTGTGCGATGACTCGGCAAGAGAGGGAAAAGATAGGTTTCTTTTTTGTTCCCCCCCCTATTTTTTTTTTTTTTTTGGGGGGGTTGTGTTATTTTTCGGGTTACTTTGGTTAATATATAAAAATAGAAAAGACAGGGAGGGTAGAGGCCGTGCTATCAGTAGTTATGCTATGAAGAGGAGATTATAGGAAGGATAGAGGAATAGACAGATTTAGGGGTAGATAAGAGGAGAGAGGAGACCCCGATCGTTAGATACTTGTATTCGTTTTGATGAAATAAGAATCTTATTTTTATTGTGAAATCATATGACTATATGGTGTGTTTCTTCTTTTCTGTTTCTCCTGTGTTTGTACAGCCTTACTACAAACCCTTAATAAAATTTATATTTGGAAAAAAAAAAAAAGAAATACCGGATTACAAATACCGCGTGATATAAATAAAATTGCAACGATCGCCATTTCATTCTCTGGGGTCTCTGCTAAAAAAAATATATATATATATCTAATGTTTGGGGGTTCTGAGTCATTTTCTAGCAAAAAATAATGATTTAAACTTGTAAACAAAAAGTGCCAGAAAATGCTGAGTCAGCAAGTAGTTAATGACAGTTCCCCCCTCCCCCTCCCCCCAGACTGGAAATCCCCTGATTACCTTCCCCCACCTTCTGACAGTTACAATATCCCTATCAGGAAAATCTTGGCAGTTGGCCAATGGTCACATGACCTCCCCAGCCTGGAAATCCCCTGATTACCTTCCCCCGCCTTTTGACAGTTACAATCTCCTTAGCAGGAAATCTTGGCAGTTGGCCAATGGTCACATGACCTCCCCAGCCTATAAATTGGAGTGCGCCCTCAGCCAGGTGTCAGTTGATGTTTGCTCTCTGTAGAGACAGGTTGTCTGTAGAAAGCTCTCTCTGATTACTGTGTGTTTTATTCTATTTGAACTCCAGTGATTGGTTGTCAACTGATTCCCTTTGATTGATAGCGATCGGCAATAGCTGATTTCTCTCTAGATTTGCTGTAGTAATTGTTTTTAGTGTCAGTTACTATTCATATAATAATGAGGCGTGAAATCCTCAGCATAATTCTTATGTTTTTACTCCCATGGGGAGGAAAACGAAATGTCAGCATAGACCCCCCAGACATCCACATGCTGGATAAGGGGGCGACCATCAGAAGAACGGAGCAACCAGTGGAAGAACTGGTCAGGGCAATGGAAAACGTTCCTCCGGAGATCTTCATGCCAAGTAGGAACGCGGCCATCGAGTCAATGGAGGAACCTACATTAGAACCAGTCAGAGAAATGGCAAACGAGCCACTGGAAGCCTCCAGCTGGTTCTCATTACTGGCCAGCACTGCATTCTGGGTAAAGATGACACTCTGGATAAGTGTTATCATTCTGAATTACATCCTGCCCAGAAATGTCCTGGCCACGAAAATAGAAGAATTTCTGATGCTCCTGCAGCTGACAGAATTCTTTTATGAAGTTTTGGTCCAATCCGATTTCTGCTGGTTCAGCGGGGGGCTGGTCTTAGACAACACAGGCCCGCCCCTGCTTATAAATATTGTGGCTGAGATCTGGTCAGAATACTCTCTGGGGCTTGTCATGATACAGCCGGTGCTGCCAGCCATGCTGCTGGTGCTGCTTGTAATACTGCAGGTACTGCTGGTATTATACTTCAAGGCGTTCAACCAATTCTCCCCAACATCAAGAGAGGACAGAATCCAGCCAATCAATTCTCAGGAGGTGAGACCCAGCATAGCACCTCCTAGGGGTTGCATTATTATCATCACCCCATCAACGAGTGATATCACCCCAGCAACAAGTGATATCACCCCATCAACAAGTGATAATATCACCCCATCAACAAGTGATATCACCCCATCTACAAGTGATATCACCCCATCAACGAGTGATATCACCCCATCAACGAGTGATATCACCCCATCAACGAGTGATATCACCCCACCAACGAGTGATATCACCCCAGCAACGAGTGATATCACCCCACCAACGAGTGATATCACCCCACCAACGAGTGATATCACCCCACCAACGAGTGATATCACCCCACCGAGTGATATCACCCCACCAACGAGTGATATCACCCCACCAACGAGTGATATCACCCCAGCAACAAGTGATATCACCCCAGCAACGAGTGATATCACCCCACCAACGAGTGATATCACCCCATCAACGAGTGATATCACCCCTGCAACGAGTGATATCACCCCAGCAACGAGTGATATCACCCCACCAACGAGTGATATCACCCCACCAACGAGTGATATCACCCCATCAACGAGTGATATCACCCCATCAACGAGTGATATCACCCCAGCAACAAGTGATAATATCACCCCATCAATGAGTGATAATATCACCCCATCAACGAGTGATATCACCCCAGCAACAAGTGATAATATCACCCCATCAACGAGTGATAATATCACCCCATCAACAAGTGATAATATCACCCCATCAGCGAGTGATATCACCCCAGCAACGAGTGATATCACCCCATCAACAAGTGATATCACCCCATCAACAAGTGATAATATCACCCCATCAGCGAGTGATATCACCCCATCAGCGAGTGATATCACCCCATCAACGAGTGATATCACCCCATCAACAAGTGATATCACCCCATCAGCGAGTGATATCAACCCACCAACAAGTGCTTCACTCTGGGTCAATGAGCTCAAGGAAAACATCAGGCTCAGACGACTTAGTGCCATCCCTCGTCCTATGAACGCACAAAAGACGGATGACATCACCCCACAATGTGATAACAGCAATCCACCAACAAGTGATATCACCCCACCAACAAGTGCTTCACCTCGGATAAATGAGCTCAGGAAATACAGCAGACGTCCCAGAATTATTCCCCCTCCTATCACCCCACGAAAGATGGGTGTCAGCCCATCAATGTGTGATATCACCCCAGCAACAAATGATAATATCACCCCACCAACAAGTGATATCACCCCACCAACAAGTGCTTCACTCTGGATGAATGAGCTCAGGAAAAACATTAGGCTCAGACGACCCAGTGCTATTCCTCGTCCTATCACCCCACGAAAGACGGATGGCATCACCCCACCAACAAGTGCTTTACCCCGGATAAATGAGCTCAGGAAAAGCAGCAGGCTTGGGCGACCCAGTGCCATTCCCCATCCTATCACCCGTCCCATCACCCCACCATGTGATAAAAGCACCCCACCAAAAAGTGCTTCACCCGGGATAAATGAACTCAGGAAAAGCAGCATGTTTGGGCGACCCAGTGCCATTCCCTGTCCTATCACCCGTCCTATCACCCCACCATGTGATAAAAGCACCCTACCAAAAAGTGCTTTACCCCGGATAAATGAACTCAGGAAAAGCAGCATGTTTGGGCGACCCAGTGCCATTCCCCGTCCTATCACCCGCCCCATCACCCCACCACGTGATAAAAGCACCCCACCAAAAAGTGCTTTACCCCGGATAAATGAGCTCAGGAAAAGCAGCAGGCTTGGGGGACCCAGTGCCATTCCCCGTCCTATCACCCGTCCTATCACCCCACCATGTGATAAAAGCACCCCACCAAAAAGTGCTTCACCCCGGATAAATGAACTCAGGAAAGGCAGCAAGCTTGGGCGACCCAGTGCCATTCCCCGTCCTATCACCCGTCCTATCACCCCACCATGTGATAACAGCACCCCACCAAAAAGTGCTTCACCCCGGATAAATGAGCTCAGGAAAAGCAGCAGGCTTGGGGGACCCAGTGCCATTCCCCGTCCTATCACCCGTCCTATCACCCCACCATGTGATAACAGCACCCCACCAAAAAGTGCTTCACCCCGGATAAATGAACTCAGGAAAAGCAGCAGGCTTGGGCGACCCAGTGCCATTCCCTGTCCTATCACCCGTCCTATCGCCCCACCATGTGATAACAGCAATCTACCATCAAGTGCTTCACCCCGGCTGAATGAGCGGCGTGGAGTGGACGGTGTCAGTACAGCAGGGGACGGTGTGTGGACAATGCACGGTGTATGGACAGCAGACACTGTCAGTACAGCATCGGACACTGTCAGTACAGCAGCAGACACTGTCAGTACAGCAGGAGACACTGTCAGTACAGCAGCGGACACTGTCAGTACAGCAGCGGACAGTGTGTGGACAATGCACGGTGTATGGACAGCAGACACTGTTGGTAGAGCAGTGGACAGTGTCGATGGCATACTAGATTTTTTGATTTGGGAAATGGAGAGTAGCAGTGAGATAGAGGAAAGAATCAACAGAGCACTGGACATGGCCAGGGAAGCAAGATGGTGTCAGTAGAGCAGTGGTTGGTGTCAGCAGGGCAGAGGAAATCAGCTCACTGTAGGGGGTGAAGGGGGACAGAGGAGGACAAACTACTGTGAGGTGGGGGGGAAGTGAAGGGAGACAGACGATGACAACCTACTGTGAGGTGGGGGGGGTGAAGGGAGACAGAGGATGACAATCTACTGTGGGGAGATGAAGGGGGGGCAGAGGACAATGTGTGGGGAGGTGAGGGGGGACAGAAGACACCATGCTGGGGGGTATGGTGTCTTCTGCCCCCCTTTACCCCCTACAGAAATGTCCTCCCCTGTCCCCCTTTATCCCCACCTCCAAAGTAGGTTGTCCTCCTCTGCTTTCTTCACCTCCTCGCAGTAGGTAGTCCTCTTCTGTCCTTCCTAACCCCGGCACAGTAGTTTGTCCTCCTATGTCCCCCTTCACCCTCTACAGTAGCTTGTCCTCCTCTGTCCCCCTTCACCGCCCCACAGTGAGTTGACCTCTTCTGTCCCTCTTCAGCACCCCCCCCCCCCATCTTTGTTTAACCACAGTGGGCACACATAGCCCATGCTGAATCGGATAAATTTTGATCCATGTATGGTCAGTATAAGCTCCAATGGACATCACTGATTTATCCTGCTCAGCGGGGGCGGGCCTTAGAGAACAGAGATCACATATGGGCAGTGCAGAGGCTTAGTGCTTTGCCTTGCAGCACTGGAGTCCTTCCATAGGCATGAACATCAAACGTTTTTTACATCGCAATTCCCCAGACCAACATTACAGAAGAAGATTTCTCCTCATCTTCCCAGACAGGACACTCAGGAGGGATATAAGATGGACGATGTCACCTAACCCGTCCATGTGACAATGTAGAGCTAAAGGCATCACCTCTAAGCTCTATTGGACATAACTGATTTACCCCGCTCAGCGGGGGCAGGCCTTAGAGAACAAAGGCCATATATGGGCAGCACAGAGGCTTAGTGGTTAGCCTTGCAGCACTAGGGTCCTTGGTTAAAATCCTGACCAGGACACTACCTGCATGGAGTTTGCATGTTCTCCCTCCTGTGCTTGCGTGGGTTTCCTCCGGGTACTCCGGTTTCCTCCCACACCAAAGACATGCCCCTGCGTTGGTGTTGCAGTGGTGAGCATAGCTGCTATCCCAGCAGCTGACCCGGGTTCGATCCCCGGCCAACGCAATTGCCAAGATGGCGGCTTCACCTGCTAAGTGCATTGAGTCCCCAGGGAGAAGAGCGCTATATATTAGCAATAGAATACAATTTTATCCAAAACGAATGAAGTGAATGTGTCGTACTTTATATGTATTTTCCCAAACCCTTTTTAATAATATTTTTCTTGCAGGGGGATCTGATTACTTTGTATTCTCATTTTCAGCCAGTAGGTGGAGCACTCGGCTCTTTTTTAGGTATTTTCTTGGTTCTCCTTAGCAGCTTGGCTGAAAAAAAGCCGGCTTTTTACTATGAGCTCAAAAGTTTTCAAACTAAATTTAGATTGGAATAAGTCTGAGCAGTGACTCCGCCCCTTCCCTGACTGTGCAGTGTGAGCGGTTCCATCCGGAGTGTCAATCAGACGCAGTCTGACCATAAAATGATAAAACTGAAATAACATTTCATATGAAAAACATATAAACGTTATAACGTTACATATATCGGTTTGATCCGACCCTTTTACAGGTTTGTTTACATCGGACCGAAACCGGAAGTGACAAAATACTCGCTGTTTCCGGTTTCCTAGACCGATGGTCTCAACCTCAGTCCTCAAATACCCCCAACAGGCCAACTTCCCTTAGATAAAATAGCTCTTATCAATACCATGCCATTGATATTGATTTAAAGCAGCTATGCAAAGTAAAGGAAAACCCGAAAACATGGCCTGTTGGGGGTACTTGAGGACTGAGGCTTTGAACCACTGTCTTAGACCATAGAGATGATCAGGGACATTCCAGTCCTCCTTCATCTCTATGGTCAGCAAGCTGAACTGCTGGGTTCAGTCCCTGGCGCCTTGCTGAAAGGGTAAAGCCTCCTTCCGTCACATGTAAAAGCGATCCAGTGGCTATTTATCCACTCGGATCGCTTTTCCTTTATTCAGCATCGCCGGCTGAAAAAAAAAAATGATACCGGGACCATGACTGCAGCTGCATCCATGGTCCGGGGATAACAGTTTCAACCCGAGGATGTACCAGTAAGTCCTTTTTTTTTGAACAATAAGTTTTCATTGATTTTCAAAAAAACATACACAGGGAAGAACGCCAATGCAACAGGCACTGACTGCGAACATTTTCACAGGTATAAAAACAACAGCCACATTATGTAAAGAAGGAAAGATTGCCATTATATTATTTCTTCATAGCATGGGATTCATGACCTTGGAGAGGCTGAACGGTAGGGTCCACGCCTCCCACCCCCCACACCCCATCTGGGTGCAAACAGTATGGGGGGTGGGAGGGCGCACACCCCAGCCGTCAACCATGAAGGGGTAAGAAAAATACATTCAACACATTTTCACAATATTATTAAGGGTCAGCCACTCGTTCCAGCGTTCGTCAAAGGATTTACATGTCCCTTGATTGATAACTAGTAGGGCTCAAAGATATAGTTGCGGTTCACTAGTACCTTAACATCGGATAGGTCCATACTGCTGAAGGTATGTGTAAGGGGTGAATAGGGTTCGTGGAGAGGAAATGTGAAATTCGGTACCATGGAAAAAATAGGGATGGCAGCAAGGAGAATTTCGTTCTCATGTCAGTCCAGGGGCGAGGTTTATTTTTATCTAAAAAGTCTTGTACATGGACAATTCCATGTTTTACAAGGGGTTTAGTGTATAAGAAGGGTATCCTGGAGGAAAGAGCATGAACTGGGATTGGCGGGATGTCAATGGGGGGTTGATTAATTGAGTTATGGCGAAGGTGTCGCCATGCTAGTATGGATGCTCGTACAGTTGGGGGGAAGGATAGGATGTCCCTTGGCCTCAACGAGTCCATATACAGGAGAGATGTCAGGTCTGGGGTCTCTGTCAGTACCCCTTCCAGAGAAGCCCAGCGCGGTCTATCCTGCGTGTGGAACCAATGTTGCAGTTGATCTAAGATCGTTGCCCATCTATAGTCGTTGAGGTCAGGGAGACCCATCCCTCCCACTGATTTATGGGCTATGAGGAATTTACGTGCGCATCTTGGTTTTTTGTGTGTCCACAAGAATTTGGACAATGAACTTGTGCGCAGGTTAACATATTTGTGTGGTAGTGGTACAGGGAGCACTCTAAAATGGTATAAGATTTGTGGGAGGATGGACATTTTGTATGCCGCTAGTCTACCAGTCCATGATAGGTGCTTAGTGGACCAGGACGTCAATTGGGTATGTATGTCACGTATTAAGGGTTCATAGTTAGCTCGCGTGAGGGTCCCGAGGTTAGAGGTGAGGGTAATACCTAAGTAGGGGATACTCACATCTCACACGTCTGACACATACCATCTGTATTGCGATGTTATGGGTCATCACCAAACATTGGAGAGAAGCAGCTGTTCCTTTCACTCAAATTTAAGGTAGAATCGAGGATATCAGATCGATGGAACAATACCATCATACTATCACAAACTCCAAGGAAAAATTTGACCAGAAATGGTCCCCCTGGTATTCATATAAATGCTCCTTGGTCACATAAACATAATATCATAATATATTAGGTCGACCAACAATTAAAGGGTTTACACCTCCATAATTACTAAGCACATCACCGCATTAAATTCATAAGTTATGTTGATCGGGCACCTCCTTCTCAGGCAAAGGAGCTGCCCGAATTAATAATCAAATCTCAGAAATTCCTCTAGCTCCTTTGCTTAGTTTTGATAATTTTCTATCTTCTGGTAATGTTATACATAGAACAATAACCAATATATGCTGTCTGTTTTGGTTAGTTCTTTTTTTTTTCTCTCTTCTTTATTTTTTATTTGTACTTTTATAATGATGTCACAAATGTTCTTTTTTTTGTACTTGAGTATACTTTCAATAAACGTTTATAAACAAAAAAAGAAAGGCGTGAATCGCTTCCTAGGTAGGTTGAACGGTGTGAGGATCGTTTTTTAGATTGTATAGATCACTGTAGTAACCCGCAAATTGGTCAGCGATTGCTTGAGGGTTGAGGATTTTGTCTTTTGATATGGGATGAATCAAGTGTCCAATTTTTGTTTTAGTTCTGGGGGCTTTTAGCCTGCTGGCCAGACATTTCCCCGTTCTATTAGCATTTGTATACGTTTGGAGTTTTAGCCGTCTGAGGTGGAAGTGGTATTTTTGCAGTAACAGGAGGCGTAGTTCCTCCCTAAGTTTGTGCAGAGTATCCGACAGCCCCGGGGATGGCGCCTTTTTATTTTGTTGCTCCAGGGAGTGTATTTCTCCAAGGATGGAGTCTAGGTGTGAATTGTAGCGTCTCTTCAGCCTGGCCCCGTTGCAATAATATCCCCCGAATGAATGTGGGCATTCCAGAGCACAGTCTGGATCCTGGAGAATTCTAGTATTACAGTATTCTAGTAGAATGCGGGGCTGCGGGCATGGTACAGGAGAATGCAGAACTGCGGGAATGGTACAGGAGAATGCAGGGCTGCAGGCATGGTGCAGGAGAATGCAGGGCTGCGGGAATGGTGCAGGAGAATGCAGGGCTGTGGGCATGGTACAGGTGAATGCAGGGCTGCGGGCATGGTACAGGTGAATGCAGGGCTGCGGGCATGATACAGGGGAATGCAGGGCTGCGGGCATGGTGCAGGAGAATGCAGGGCTGCGGGAATGGTGCAGGAGAATGCAGGGCTGCGGGCATGGTACAGGGGAATGCAGGACTGCGGGAATGGTGCAGGAGAAAGCAGGGCTGCGGGCATGGTGCAGGAGAATGCGGGGCTGCGGGCATGGTACAGGAGAATGCAGTGCTGCGGGCATGGTACAGGAGAATGCAGGGCTGCGGGCATGGTACAGGAGAATGCGGGGCTGCGGGCATGGTGCAGGAGAATGCGGGGCTGCGGGCATGGTACAGGAGAATGCGTGGCTGTGGGAATGGTGCAGGAGAATGCAGGGCTGCGGGCATGATACAGGGGAATGCGGGGCTGCGGGCATGGTACAGGAGAATGCAGTGCTGCAGGCATGGTACAGGAGAATGCGGGGCTGCGGGCATGGTATAGGAGAAAGCAGTGCTGTGTGCATGGTACAGGAGAATGCAGTGCTGCGGGCATGGTACAGGAGAATGCAGTGCTGCGGGCATGGTACATCAGAATGCAGGGCTGCAGGCATGGTACAGGAGAATGCGGGGCTGCGGGCATGGTACAGGAGAATGCAGGGCTGCAGGCATGGTACAGGAGAATGCAGGACTGGGGGAATGGTGCAGGAGAAAGCAGGGCTGCGGCATGGTGCAGGAGAATGCGGGGCTGCGGGCATGGTACAGGAGAATGCAGTGCTGCGGGCATGGTACAGGAGAATGCAGGGCTGCGGGCATGGTACAGGAGAATGCGGGGCTGCGGGCATGGTGCAGGAGAATGCGGGGCTGCGGGCATGGTACAGGAGAATGCGGGGCTGCGGGAATGGTGCAGGAGAATGCAGGGCTGCGGGCATGGTACAGGAGAATGCAGTGCTGCGGGCATGGTACAGGAGAATGCGGGGCTGCGGGCATGGTATAGGAGAAAGCAGTGCTGCGTGCATGGTACAGGAGAATGCAGTGCTGCGGGCATGGTACAGGAGAATGCAGTGCTGCGGGCATGGTACATCAGAATGCAGGGCTGCAGGCATGGTACAGGAGAATGCGGGGCTGCGGGCATGGTACAGGAGAATGCAGGGCTGCAGGCATGGTACAGGAGAATGCGGGGCTGAGGGAATGGTGCAGGAGAATGCAGGGCTGCGGGCATGATACAGGGGAATGCGGGGCTGCGGGCATGGTACAGGAGAATGCGGGGCTGCGGGCATGGTACAGGAGAATGCGGGGCTGCGGGCATGGTGCAGGAGAATCAGGGGCTGCGGGCATGGTACAGGAGAATGCGGGGCTGCGGGCATGGTACAGGAGAATGCGGGGCTGCGGGCATGGTGCAGGAGAATGCGGGGCTGCGGGCATGGTGCAGGAGAATGCGGGGCTGCGGGCATGGTGCAGGAGAATGCGGGGCTGCGGGCATGGTGCAGGAGAATGCGGTGCTGCGGGCATGGTACAGGAGAATGCAGTGCTGCGGGCATGGTACAGGAGAATGCGGGGCTGCGGGCATGGTACAGAATGCAAACAAGTGGAGCTTCCCGTTTTGGCGGAGCTGCGCTTTAAGCAGAAAGCAGATCATCACCCTGGAAGATGTCTGATAACCCCCCTCCCCCTCCCCCATGTCTGTACCTCCAATCAGCTCTTGTACAGCCTGCGACAGAACAGCGTCCCCCTCCCCCGTCTGCGGGACGCCATCTTCACACTTCTCATTGGCCTTGCTGTGCAGGGATCGCCTGTTCTTCTGTATGAGGGGGGTGACCGGAGGCGTGGCCACAGGAGGCGGGGTTAGCGCTGTAACGGGGAAAAAAAAATCATCTTTAACCACTTGAAGACCCGAAATATTCTGACACATTTTATTTAAATCATTATTTATTGCTAGAAAATTACTTATAAACTTCAAATATTATATATAAAAATTATTAAAAAATATATATGAAAAAAAAAATTATATATATTTTTTTTTTTTAGCAGAGAGACCCTGGGGAATAAAGTGGCGATTATTGCAATTTTTTTATATAGCAATTTATTTTATATATAAAAAAAAAAAGAAATAAATTTAAAAGAATTAAAAAGGAAAACACAATTTATACCCCAATGTTTTATTTTTGTAAACTGGAAGAATAATATTATGCTGAGTAAAATCTTCCTATCATGTTACTCTTTATAATTGCGCTCACTCATGGAATGGCGACAAACTGCGATACATAAAAATCTCCATAGACGACGCTTTAATCCCCTTTACAGGTTCCCAGTTTAGAGTTACAGAGGAGATCTATAGAGGTGGGGGAGGTGTCCTGTAGATCTGAAGCGGTGGGGGAGGGGTCTTGTAGATGTAAAGAGGTGGGGGGGATCCTGTAGATCTATAGAGTTGGGGGAGGTGTCCTGTAGATCTGAAGCGGTGGGGGAGGGGTCCTGTAGATGTAAAAAGGTGGGGGGGATCCTGTAGATCTATAGAGGTGGGGGAGGTGTCCTGTAGATCTGAAGCGGTGGGGGAGGGGTCCTGTAGATGTATAGAGGTGGGGGAGATCCTGTAGATCTATAGAGGTGGGGGAGGTGTCCTGTAGATCTGAAGCGGTGGGGGAGGGGTCCTGTAGATGTAAAGAGGTGGGGGGATCCTGTAGATCTATAGAGGTGGGGGAGGTGTCCTGTAGATGTATAGAGGTGAGGGAGGGGTCCTATAGATCTGAAGTGGTGGGGGAGGGGTTCTGTAGATGTATAGAGGTGGGGGGGATCCTGTAGATCTATACAGGTGAGGGAGGTGTCCTGTACATGTATAGAGGTGAGGGAGGGGTCCAGTAGATCTATAGAGGTGGGGGAGGGGTCCTGTAGATGTAAAGAGGTGGGGGGGATCCTGTAGATCTATAGAAGTGGGGGAGGTGTCCTGTAGATCTGGAGCGGTGGGGGAGGGGTCCTGTAGATGTAAAGAGGTGGGGGGATCCTGTAGATCTATAGAGGTGGGGGAGGTGTCCTGTATATCTGAAGTGGTGGGGGAGGGGTCCTGTAGATCTATAGAGGTGAGGGAGGGGTCCTGTAGATCTATTGGAGGTGGGGGAGGGGTCCTGTAGATCTATTGGAGGTGGGGGAGGTGTCCTGTAGATCTGAGGTGGCGGGGGAGGGGTCCTGTAGATCTATAGAGGTGGGGGAGGGTACTGTAGATCTATAGAAGTGGGGGAGGGGTCCTGTATCATCTCATTGGATGACTCTCAAGCACTCCATATCCGGGGACTCCTCCTCCTAGGCCCGGCTGTGCTATGTGGTAATGCTGGGACTTGTAGTTCCTCCCCTCCCCCTCACTCTGCTCCTGGTTGGTCACTCCCCCTTCCTGAGCCATCCCCGGGATCTCCAATCACAGCCGCCTCTGTTGTTGTCATTCCACTTCCTGGTTTCCAGGACAGCAGGTGAAGTCTCCGCCCCCTCTCTGTCCCCCGGCCGCCATCTTTGTTATTGGCCAGTGCCAGGCTGAGCTTCTATTTCCTCATCTACTATAGTAATAGAATGTCAGCTCATGGGGTCAGCAATAGTGTGTGTACCCCAGAGACCCGCCATGGGGGGATACCGGGGGGGGGGGGGGTTATTGTGTTCCCATCCCATATCTGTACAACATTAACACAGAGCTCTATGGGGAGAGCGGGGCATGCTGGGAGATGTAGTCCATACACAGAGCCCCCTGCTGGACAAACTGGTCCATAGAGGAGAGGAGCTCCTGAATTCTGCACCCTGATTGGTCCGATTTTATTCATCAAATGGATTTCATTGAAGAAAATGTTTTTTTGTATCTTTTGGATGGAAATGTAAGGAAGAGATTTGTGTATTTGGGGTGTTATAGATGGCGGATCTCTCCATAAAGAGGAGCGCTCACCCTGATTTCTATCACCGGGGAAAAAAAAAAATGAAAGTGCCCCCCCTCCCCCGCGCTCTCCCGCAGAATGGAACGCAAAACTAAACCGCGCATGCGTATGTAAACGGCGTTCCCAGCACACATGTGAGGAATCGCCGCCAACGTTAGAGCGAGCGATAATTCTAGCGCTAAATCTCCTCTGTAACTCCAAACCGGTGACCGGAAACTTTCTATAAAGCGCCCCCTATGGAGATTTTTATGTATCGCAGTTTGTTGCCTTTCCACCAGGGTGCGCAATTATAAAGCGTGACATGTCAGGTATCTATTTACTCGCCGTAACGCCATCTTTTATACTTTACAAAACAAATCCGGGAATATATTGTGTGTTTTTTTTTTTTTTTATTAAAGTATATTTTTTCAAAACAAAATTACATTTGAAATACCGGATTACAATTGTGCGATGACTCGGCAAGAGAGGGAAAAGATTTCTTTTTTGTTCCCCCCCCTTTTTTTTTGGGGGGGGGGGGTTGTGTTATTTTTCGGGTTACTTTGGTTAATATATAAAAATAGAAAAGACAGGGAGAGTAGAGGCGGTGCTATCAGTAGTTATGCTATGAAGAGGAGATTATAGGAAGGATAGAGGAATAGACAGATTTAGGGGTAGATAAGAGGAGAGAGGAGACCCCGATCGTTAGATACTTGTATTCGTTTTGAGGAAATAAGAATCTTATTTTTATTGTGAAATCATATGACTATATGCTGTGTTTTTCTTCTTTTCTGTTTCTCCTGTGTTTGTACAGCCTTACTACAAACCCTTAATAAAATTTATAATTGAAAAAAAAAAAAGAAATACCGGATTACAAATACCGCGTGATATAAATAAAATTGCAATGATCGCCATTTCATTCTCTGGGGTCTCTGCTAAAAAAATATATATTTCTAATGTTTGGGGGTTCTGAGTCATTTTCTAGCAAAAAATAATGATTTAAACTTGTAAACAAAAAGTGCCAGAAAATGCTGAGTCAGCAAGTAGTTAATGACAGTTCCCCCCTCCCCCTCCCCCCAGACTGGAAATCCCCTGATTACCTTCCCCCACCTTCTGACAGTTACAATATCCCTATCAGGAAAATCTTGGCAGTTGGCCAATGGTCACATGACCTCCCCAGCCTGGAAATCCCCTGATTACCTTCCCCCGCCTTTTGACAGTTACAATCTTCTATCAGGAAATCTTGGCAGTTGGCCAATGGTCACATGACCTCCCCAGCCTATAAATTGGAGTGCGCCCTCAGCCAGGTGTCAGTTGATGTTTGCTCTCTGTAGAGACAGGTTGTCTGTAGAAAGCTCTCTCTGATTACTGTGTGTTTCATTCTATTTGAACTCCAGTGATTGGTTGTCAACTGATTCCCTTTGATTGATAGCGATCGGCAATAGCTGATTTCTCTCTAGATTTGCTGTAGTAATTGTTTTTAGTGTCAGTTACTATTCATATAATGATGAGGAACGAAATCCTCAGCATAATTCTTATGTTTTTACTCCCATGGGGAGGAAAACGAAATGTCAGCATAGACCCCCCAGACATCCACATGCTGGATAAGGGGGCGACCATCAGAAGAACGGAGCAACCAGTGGAAGAACTGGTCAGGGCAATGGAAAACGTTCCTCCGGAGATCTTCATGCCAAGTAGGAACGCAGCCATCGAGTCAATGGAGGAACCTACATTAGAACCAGTCAGAGAAATGGCAAACGAGCCACTGGAAGCCTCCAGCTGGTTCTCATTACTGGCCAGCACTGCATTCTGGGTAAAGATGACACTCTGGATAAGTGTTATCATTCTGAATTACATCCTGCCCAGAAATGTCCTGGCCACCAAAATAGGAGAATTTCTGATGCTCCTGCAGCTGACGGAATTCTTTTATGAAGTTTTGGTCCAATCCGATTTCTGCTGGTTCAGCGGGGGGCTGGTCTTAGACAACACAGGCCCGCCCCTGCTTATAAATATTGTGGCTGAGATCTGGTCAGAATACTCTCTGGGGCTTGTCATGATACAGCCGGTGCTGCCGGCCATGCTGCTGGTGCTGCTTGTAATACTGCAGGCACTGCTGGTATTATACTTCAAGGCGTTCAACCGATTCTCCCCAACATCAAGAGAGGACACAATCCAGCCAATCAATTCTCAGGAGGTGAGACCCAGCATAGCACCTCCTAGGGGTTGCATTAATATCATCACCCCATCAACGAGTGATATCACCCCATCAACGAGTGATATCACCCCACCAACAAGTGATATCACCCCATCAACGAGTGATATCACCCCATCAACAAGTGATAATATCACCCCACCAACAAGTGATATCACCCCATCAACGATTGATATCACCCCACCAACAAGTGATATCACCCCATCAACAAGTGATATCACCCCACCAACAAGTGATATCACCCCATCAATGAGTGATATCACCCCAGCAACAAGTGATATCACCCCAGCAACAAGTGAGATCACCCCAGCAACAAGTGATATCACCCCACCAACAAGTGATATCACCCCATCAACGAGTGATATCACCCCACCAACAAGTGATATCACCCCATCAACGATTGATATCACCCCACCAACAAGTGATATCACCCCATCAACAAGTGATATCACCCCACCAACAAGTGATATCACCCCATCAATGAGTGATATCACCCCAGCAACAAGTGATATCACCCCAGCAACAAGTGATATCACCCCATCAACAAGTGATATCACCCCACCAACAAGTGATATCACCCCATCAACGATTGATATCACCCCACCAACAAGTGATATCACCCCATCAACAAGTGATATCACCCCACCAACAAGTGATATCACCCCATCAACGAGTGATATCACCCCATCAACAAGTGATATCACCCCAGTAACAAGTGATATCACCCCATCAACGATTGATATCACCCCAGCAACAAGTGATATCACCCCAGCAACAAGTGCATCACTCTGGATGAATGAGCTCAGGAAAAACATTAGGCTCAGACGACCCAGTGCTATTCCTCGTCCTATCACCCCACGAAAGACGGATGGCATCACCCCACCAACAAGTGCTTCACCCCGGATAAATGAGCTCAGGAAAAGCAGCAAGCTTGGGCGACCCAGTGCCATTCCCCGTCCTGTCACCCGTCCCATCGCCCCACCATGTGATAAAAGCACCCCACCAAAAAGTGCTTCACCCCGGATAAATGAACTCAGGAAAAGCAGCAGGCTTGGGCGACCCAGTGCCATTCCCCGTCCTATCACCCGTCCCATCGCCCCACCATGTGATAAAAGCACCCCACCAAAAAGTGCTTCACCCCGGATAAATGAACTCAGGAAAAGCAGCAGGCTTGGGCGACCCAGTGCCATTCCCCATCCTATCACCCGCTCCATCGCCCCACCATGTGATAAAAGCACCCCACCAAAAAGTGCTTCACCCCGGATAAATGAACTCAGGAAAAGCAGCAGGCTTGGGCGACCCAGTGCCATTCCCAGTCCTATCACCCGTCCCATCACCCCACCATGTGATAACAGCAATCTACCATCAAGTGCTTCACCCCGGCTGAATGAGCGGCGTGGAGTGGACGGTGTCAGTAGGGCAGTAAATTGGGACACTGCAGCAGTGGACAATGTCAATAGGGCAGTGGATGGTATCAGTACAGCAGCGGACAGTGTGTGGACAGCGGACAATGTCAGTACAGCAGGGGACAGTGTGTGGACAGCGGACAATGTCAGTACAGCAGGGGACAGTGTGTGGACAGCGGACACTGTCAGTACAACAGGGGACAGTGTGTGGACAGCGGACACTGTCAGTACAGCAGGAGACACTGTCAGTACATCAGAGGACAGTGTGTGGACAGCAGACACTGTCAGTACAGCAGGGGACAGTGTGTGGACAGCGGACACTGTCAGTACAACAGGGGACAGTGTGTGGACAGCGGACACTGTCAGTACAGCAGGAGACACTGTCAGTACATCAGAGGACAGTGTGTGGACAGCAGACACTGTCAGTACAGCAGCAGGCGATGTGTCGACAGGGAACACTGTCAGTACATCAGGAGACACTGTCAGTACAGCAGGAGACACTGTCAGTACAGCAGCGGACACTGTCAGTACAGCAGCGGACAGTGTGTGGACAATGCACGGTGTATGGACAGCAGACACTGTTGGTAGAGCAGTGGACAGTGTCGATGGCATACTAGATTTTTTGATTTGGGAAATGGAGAGTAGCAGTGAGATAGAGGAAAGAATCAACAGAGCACTGGACATGGCCAGGGAAGCAAGATGGTGTCAGTAGAGCAGTGGTTGGTGTCAGCAGGGCAGGGAAATCAGCTCACTGTAGGGGGTGAAGGGGGACAGAGGAGGACAACCTACTGTGGGGTGGGGGGGGTGAAGGGAGACAGATGATAACCTACTGTGGGGAGATGAAGGGGGGGCAGGGGACAATGTGTGGGGAGGTAAAGGGGGACAGAAGACACCATGCTGGGGGGTATGGTGTCTTCTGCCCACCTTTACCCCCTACAGAAATGTCCTCCCCTGTCCCCCTTTATCCCCACCTCCAAAGTAGGTTGTCCTCCTCTGCTTTCTTCACCTCCTCGCAGTAGGTAGTCCTCTTCTGTCCTTCCTAACCCCGCCACAGTAGGTTGTCCTCCTATGTCCCCCTTCACCCTCTACAGTAGCTTGTCCTCCTCTGTCCCCCTTCACCCCCTCACAGTGAGTTGACCTCTTCAGCACCCCCCCCCCCCATCTTTGTTTAACCACAGCGGGCACACATAGCCCATGCTGAATCAGATAAATTTTGATCCATGTAAGGTCAGTATAATCTCCAATGGACATCACTGATTTATCCTGCTCAGCGGGGGCGGGCCTTAGAGAACAGAGATCACATATGGGCAGTGCAGAGGCTTAGTGCTTAGCCTTGCAGCACTGGAGTCCTTCCATAGGCATGAACATCAAACGTTTTTTACATCGCTATTCCCCAGACCAACATTACAGAAGAAGATTTCTCCTCATCTTCCCAGACAGGACACTCAGAAGGGATATAAGATGGACGATGTCACCTAACCCGTCCATGTGACAATGTAGAGCTAAAGGCATCACCTCTAAGCTCTATTGGACATAACTGATTTACCCCGCTCAGCGGGGGCAGGCCTTAGAGAACAAAGGCCATATATGGGCAGCACAGAGGCTTAGTGGTTAGCCTTGCAGCACTAGGGTCCTTGGTTCAAATCCTGACCAGGACACTACCTGCATGGAGTTTGCATGTTCTCCCTCCTGTGCTTGCGTGGGTTTCCTCCGGGTACTCCGGTTTCCTCCCACACCAAAAACATGCCCCTGCGTTGGTGTTGCAGTGGTGAGCATAGCTGCTATCCCAGCAGCTGACCCGGGTTCGATCCCCGGCCAACGCAATTGCCAAGATGGCGGCTTCACCTGCTAAGTGCATTGAGACCCCAGGGAGAAGAGCGCTATATATTAGCAATAGAATAAAATTTTAACCAAAACGAATGAAGTGAATGTGTCGTACTTTACATGTATTTTCCCAAACCCTTTTTAATAATATTTTTCTTGCAGGGGGATCTGATTACTTTGTATTCTCATTTTCAGCCAGTAGGTGGAGCACTCGGCTCTTTTTTAGGTTTTTTCTTGGTTCTCCTTAGCAGCTTGGCTGAAAAAAAGCCGGCTTTTTACTATGAGCTCAAAAGTTTTCAGACTAAATTTAGATTGGAATAAGTCTGAGCAGTGACTCCGCCCCCCCTCCCTGCCTGTACAGTGTGGGCGGTTCCATCCAGGGTGTCAATCAGACGCGGTCTGACCATAAAATGATAAAACTGAAATAACATTTCATATGAAAAACTTATAAACGTTATAACGTTACATATATCGGTTCGATCCGACCCTTTCACAGGTTTGTTTACATCGGACCGAAACCGGAAGTGACAAAATACTCGCCGTTTCCGGTTTCCTAGACCGATGGTCTCAACCTCAGTCCTCAAATACCCCCAACAAGCCAACTTCCCTTAGATAAAATAGCTCTTATCAATACCATGCCATTGATATTGATTTAAAGCAGCTGTGCAAAGTAAAGGAAAATCCGAAAACTTGGCCTGTTGGGGGTACTTGAGGACTGAGGCTTTGAACCACTGTCTTAGACCATAGAGATGATCAGGGACATTCCAGTCCTCCTTCATCTCTATGGTCAGCAAGCTGAACTGCTGGGTTCAGTCCCTGGCGCCTTGCTGAAAGGGTAAAGCCTCCTTCCATCACATGTAAAAGCGATCCAGTGGCTATTTATCCACTCGGATCGCTTTTACTTTATTCAGCATCGCCGGCTGAAAAAAAAAAAAATGATACCGGGGCCATGACTGCAGCTGCATCCATGGTCCGGGGATAACAGTTTCAACCCAAGGATGTACCAGTAAGTCCTTTTTTTTTTGAACAATAAGTTTTTATTGATTTTCAAAAAAACATACACAGGGAAGAGCGCCAATGCAACAGGCACTGACTGCGAACATTTTCACAGGTATACAAACAACAGCCACATTATGTAAAGAAGGAAAGATTGCCATTATATTATTTCTTCATAGCATGGGATTCATGACCTTGGAGAGGCTGAACGGTAGGGTCCACGCCTCCCACCCCCCACACCCCATCTGGGTGCAAACAGTATGGGGGGTGGGAGGGCGCACACCCCAGCCGTCAACCATGAAGGGGTAAGAAAAATACATTCAACACATTTTCACAATATTATTAAGGGTCAGCTACTCGTTCCAGCGTTCGTCAAAGGATTTACATGTCCCTTGATTGATAGCTAGTAGGGCTCAAAGATATAGTTGCAGTTCACTAGTACCTTAACATAGGATAGGTCCATACTGCTGAAGGTATGTGTAAGGGGTGAATAGGGTTCGTGGAGAGGAAATGCGAAATTCGGTACCATGGAAAAAATAGGGATGGCAGCAAGGAGAATTTCGTTCTCATGTCAGTCCAGGGGCGAGGTTTATTTTTATCTAAAAAGTCTTGTACATGGACAATTCCATGTTTTACAAGGGGTTTAGTGTATAAGAAGGGTATCCTGGAGGAAAGAGCATGAACTGGGATTGGCGGGATGCCAAAGGGGGGTTCATTAATTGAGTTATGGTGAAGGTGTCGCCATGCTAGTATGGATGCTCGTACAGTTGGGGGGAAGGATAGGATGTCCCTTGGCCTCAACGAGTCCATATACAGGAGAGATGTCAGGTCTGGGGTCTCTGTCAGTACCCCTTCCAGAGAAGCCCAGCGCGGTCTATCCAGCGTGTGGAACCAATGTTGCAGTTGATCTAAGATCGTTGCCCATCTATAGTCATTGAGGTCAGAGAGACCCATCCCTCCCACTGATTTATGGGCTATGAGGAATTTACGTGCGCATCTTGGTTTTTTGTGTGTCCACAAGAATTTGGACAATGAACTTGTGCGCAGGTTAACATATTTTTGTGGTAGTGGTACAGGGAGCACTCTAAAATGGTATAAGATTTGTGGGAGGATGGACATTTTGTATGCCGCTAGTCTACCAGTCCATGATAGGTGTTTCGTGGACCAGGACGCCAATTGGGTATGTATGTCACGTATTAAGGGTTCATAGTTAGCTCGCGTGAGGGTCCCGAGGCTAGAGGTGAGGGTAATACCTAAGTAGGGGATACTATCTTTCGCCCAGGTAAAAGGTAAGGTGCGTTGGAGGAGAGTTACAGTGGAGGGGTCTACCCCTAGGTTCAATATGAGGGATTTAGAGACGTTTACTTTGTAAAAGGAGATGGAGCCAAAGAGTTGCAGCGTTTGCAGAACTTGGGGAAGTGATTTTTTTCGGTTCAGTCAGGAAGAGAATC
The DNA here is from genome assembly GCF_965119305.1 of Pelophylax lessonae. Lineage (NCBI taxonomy): Eukaryota > Metazoa > Chordata > Amphibia > Anura > Ranidae > Pelophylax > Pelophylax lessonae. The sequence goes on from NC_138772.1 coordinate 557,174,951, forward strand.
ACATCGTCAGCAAAAAGGTTGACCAGTTGGTTTTTTGGCTCCCACTTGAAACCCCGTGATTTGAGAGTGTTGGCGGATCATCTCCGCAAGTGGTTCGATCATGAGATTGAAAATAGTGGGTGAGAGCGGACTCCCCTGTCTGGTGCCATTAGAAATCTGGAAGGGCTTGGAAAGGAGACCTGGCGTGTACACCTGAGCAGAAGGGCAAGAATACAGGGCCATGATGGCCGACTTGATAGCCCCCTGAAAACCAAAACTGGTCAAAGCTTCTGACATGTAGCGTCATTCCACCCTATCAAACGCCTTCTCTGCGTCGATGGACAACAGCAGAGAAGGCGTTCGGCTGACCCCAGCGTGGTGAATCAAGTTTAGAATCCGTCTTGTGGCATCGGAAGGCTGCCTTCCTCTAACAAAGCCCAATTGGTCGTGTTTTATTAGTGAGGGGATAATAGTAGCTAATCTAGTCACCAAGAGTTTGGCGTATATCTTCACATCTGAATTAAGAAGGGAAATAGGCCAGAAATTTGCTGGGGTTGTGGGATCCTTCCCAGGTTTGGGGAGTGTGACCACGTAAGCTTGGAGCATTTCTCTGGGGAAAGTGGAGGAGGCAGCCACCCGATTGTACACAAGGGGTAAATAAGGCAACAATGGCTTCAACATAGACTTAAAGTATTCTTTAGGAAGCCTGTCAGGGCCCGGGGATTTGCCGTTCAGAAGAGACGCTACAATTCTGCTCACTTCTTGTTCATTAATAGGGGCGTTAAGTGTAAGCAATTGATCTACAGTGAGTTTTGGCAGGTTCAACCCATCCAGGAAGGCGTGAATCGCTTCCCCGGTAGGTTGAACGGTCTGAGGATCGTTTTTTAGATTGTATAGATCACTGTAGTAACCCGCAAATTGGTCAGCGATTGCTTGAGGGTTGAAGATTTTGTCTTTTGATATGGGATGAATCAAGTGTCCAATTTTTGTTTTAGTTCTGGCGGCTTTTAGCCTGCTGGCCAGACATTTCCCTGTTCTATTAGCATTTGTATACGTTTGGAGTTTTAGCCGTCTGAGGTGGAAGTCATATTTCTGCAGTAACAGGAGGCGTAGTTCCTCCCTAAGTTTGTGCAGAGTATCTGACAGCACCGGGGATGGCGCCTTTTTATTTTGTTGCTCCAGGGAGAGTATTTCTCCAAGGATGGAGTCTAGGTGTGAATTGTAGCGTCTCTTCAGCCTGGCCCCATTGCAATAATATCCCCTGAATGAATGCCTTGTGGGCATTCCAGAGAAAAAATACATCTGGAGTAGAGGGGCCATTATGATCAAAGAATTCTGATAGTTTATCGGCTATCACTGTAGCACAGTCCGGATCCTGGAGAATTCTAGTATTACATCTCCAAACTGGGGTTTTGACATTTACTGCATCTTCCTCTATGGTTATCAGTATTGGAGCATGGTCTGACCATGTGATGTCAAGGATGTCCGAGCAGGAAATCCGTTGGAGAAGCCATTTATCGGACAGAAAGAAGTTTATGCGTGGGTAACACCGATGCCGTGGGGAAAATAACATGTAGTTACCTTCATTAGAGTGCTGGCAACGCCATATGTTATAGAGGTCTTCCTTGTGGAGCAGGTTTTGCATACAGAGGCCACGTCTAGGCCCAGCCCTAGAAGAGTCCAAGACTGGGTCTAGTACTGCATTGAAGTCCCCGCAGATAAGGATTTGACCGTATTTAACCTGATTCACCTTCTTGAGGAGCATTGTCAGAAAACGGGACTGGTGAGAGTTGGGGGCATATAGTGACACAATAGTATAGGGTCGGGAGTTCAGGTTACACTTCAGGATGATGTATCGGCCGTTACTATCCAGTATTGATTGTTTAAGCAAAAAGTGGATGGTGTCTCTTATGGCTAGGAGCACTCTGCTCGTTTTTTTGTTTGCGCTGGATAAGAAAACATGAGGTGAGAGCAACTGGGTGTCTTAGCGATATCAAAATGGGTCTCCTGCCCACAAAGTATGTCCGCCTTGTGCTTGAGGGCTTCTCTCCACAATAAGCGTCTTTTGGCTGGGTGATTTAACCCTTTAGTGTTCAAAGATAGGCAGGTGATGGTCATGTTGTGAGCATGTATGAAGAGTATGCAGGGAAACGGTGGGACTTACTCAACCATGCGTAGGGAACAGTCAGTAGACACCGTGTCTGATCAGTGGCAAGGCTGGAGCGATGATCGGGGATGCTTGTGCTTGATGCGTTTCTTGAGCCAGGGAACAAATGGTGGCACTGTGGCGATACCTGTGGAAAAAGCAAAAACGAGGGGAAGGAAAATAGGGGGATAAAAATAGGAACCGCAAGCGGTACCGGGAACATATCTAATGTCCTTATGAGCCTGGGGTGAAGTGGACTAACTATGAAGGTCAAACAGTGTAGCGCTAAAATAAAAAACTCATGTAAAACACACAGCCCTCAAGTGTGTGATGAAAATCCTGATGAGACACATATAATGGAGCCAGGTGCAGATAGTAGCATGAAATCCTCACACAGCCCTCCACCTTCCAAAGTGGCCTCTCACCTCAGCTCGATAAACACAGGCAACAGGATATCCACTCTACTCGGATGAAATGCAAGCTTCTAGGACCAGAAACTCATGAGCCAAAAACACTTCCGGGCTAACTCTCCTCCATAAGTCATATAGATGGGAAGCATGAGAGACAAAAACAGCCCATAGTGTAAACCTGATATAACTTTTATTCAAATATAGACAAACACAAGGTGGCCTCTTACTCTGTAGTAGATGCAGTGCAGCGTAGTAATAGAACAGCTCCAGCGGGAGCAACGAGACCAGCTCGGTCCACGCCGGGATCCTCAGTGTCGGCAGGTGACGTCAGACACTTCCTCCTACCCCCCGCACGCGTATCGCCTCCGTGGGTGGAGGCTTCCTCAGCGGTCGTAGGGATTGGCCGACCATCACCAACCTACATAGCAACCAGTGAACACTGATTGGCTAGGTTCTAAACTTGTTCCCATAGCTGCACAGGACGCCGGAACCCGGAAGTAATGGGGATACGGCTGCAACTCACAAACAATGTCTTTTAAGAGGCAAAGACATCTAATAAAAAGGGCAAATAATAACCCATGGTGGTGTACAAACACCTAATGCTGCTGTAAAATGAAATAAAATGCGGAATAAATCCTGCTAAAATTACAATATATATATATATATATATAGAGAGATAAAACTATTATATATATAAAAAAAACAGGAGTAGCGTAAAGACGTTGAAAAACCCGCTGACACTTCGGATCACATATTAAATAACAATGCACAAAATACATAAATATAGATAAAATGTAAGATATAGGATCATCATAAAAACGAGTAAAAGCTTGCAATTACAAAAATAGCCACCTCAGAACACAATCTTAAAAATACAAATAAATACATAGCAGACGGCATTTATAGACAAAATCCAATAGTCAACGATCTGAGATAAAACAATTTAGGTCAAAGTCGGTGTTTAACCCACGGGGAACGGCAACTTTAGTTTCAAAAATCCAAAAAGATTCTCTCTTACTTAGCTGACGAATAAAATTGCCTCCCCTCCAATGTCTTTTAACCTTTTCAATACCCCAGAACTTGAGGTCTCTGGGGTTTTTGTCATGGTAATTTTTAAAATGTTGATAAAGGTGATGAGGTGATTTGCCTTTTTTAATACACCGAACATGCTCTGCTATACGAACCTGCAAAGCTCAGGAGGTCCTGCCCACATATTGTAACCCACAGTTACACTCCAACATATACACACCTCCAGTAGTGGAGCATGTAATAAGGTCACCTATAGTGTATTTCTTCTGTGTGGCGTGAGCCGTGAACTCTTTGCGTCGCTTTAAAGCAGAGTTCCGGGCAAAAAATCGACCTAATCGATTTTGTGCCCATCCGCTTGCTTTGCTTCACCTGAAAAGGAATTGAATTATTTTTTTTTTTTTACTTACCTCGTAATTGTAGAAAGAAATACTCACCTTTTTTCACTTCCTCCCTCTGTGGCCGCGGCCCGCGCCGTCACTTCCGGTTTGCAATAATTCCTGGGAGCTGAACGTCATCGCTCCCAGGAATCAATGTGACGGCACCGGCCCCTCTCGTCACTTCCGGTGCGACGCCGCATTCCCTGCTAAACAGCTTCTGGGCATGCCCAGAAGCTGTGTAGGAATGCGGCGCCGCACCGGAAGTGACGAAAGGGGCCGGTGCAGGCGCATTCTGGGAGAAGAAGACATGAAGACGCAGAAGAGGATCGCGCCGGCTTCAGCTGCCCACAACAGAGATGGCAACGCTGGAGAAGAAATTTTATAAGTGAGTATTTCTTCTTGCAGGTAAGTGCGAACCTGGACAGATCAGAGGCTATCCATTGTGGAATGTACTAGCCCTGACTGTCCCGGGGGTATGTTCATTGAAAAAATGTTTCTGTGCCTGGAACTCCGCTTTAAATTGTTCTTAGCTGTGCGGCACACTACACATTTACCGCATGCATAGAACCCAGAGGAAAGAGAACATCTTATTTTGGCTCTGTACTGGTGGATCTACAACACCAGGGGCCAGTATATTCCTTTAAAGTGGGAGCCTTCTTATAAACGAATCGAGGTCTCTCTGGTAAATTATTGCCCAGGATCTTATCCTGCAGCAAAATCGGCCAATGCTTACTAATAATCCTCTCAATTCTTTTATGTTGAATGCGGTAATCCAATAGGAGAATGCAGGGCTGCGGGCATGGTACAGTAGAATGCAGGGTTGCGGGCATGGTACAGGAGAAGGCAGTGCTGCGGGCATGGTGCAGGAGAATGAAGAGCTGCGGGCATGGTGAAAGAGAATGCGGGGCAGCGGGCATGGTGAAAGAGAATGCGGGGCTGCGGGCATGGTACAGGAGAATGCGGGGCTGTGGGCATGGTACAGGAGAATGCAAGGCTGCGGGCATGGTACAGGAGAATGCGGGGCTGCGGGCATGGTGCAGGAGAATGCAGGGCTGTGGGCATGGTACAGAAGAATGCGGGGCTGTGGGAATGGTGCAGGAGAATGCGGGGCTGTGGGCATGGTAAAGGAGAATGCAGCACTGCAGGCATGGTACAGGAGAATGCAGTACTGCGGGCATGGTACAGGAGAATGCAGTGCTGCGGGCATGGTGCAGGAGAATGCAGTGCTGTGGGCATGGTACAGGAGAATGCAGGGCTGCTGGCATGGTACAAGAAAATGCGGGGCTGCGGGCATGGTACAAGAGAATGCGGGGCTGCGGGCATGGTACAGGAGAATGCAGTGCTGCGGGCATGGTACAGGAGAATGCAGGGCTGCGGGCATGGGGCAGGAGAATGCGGGGCAGTGGGCATGGTGAAAGAGAATGCAGTGCTGCGGGCATGGTACAGGAGAATGCGGGGCTGCGGGCATGGTACAGGAAAATTCGGAGCTGCGGGCATGGTACAGGAGAATGCAGGGCTGCTGGCATGGTACAAGAGAATGCGGGGCTGCGGGCATGGTACAAGAGAATGCGGAGCTGCGGGCATGGTACAGGAGAATGCAGTGCTGCGGGCATGGTACAGGAGAATGCAGGGCTGCGGGCATGGGGCAGAAGAATGCGGGGCAGTGGGCATGGTGAAAGAGAATGCAGTGCTGCGGGCATGGTACAGGAGAATGCGGGGCTGCGGGCATGGTACAGGAGAATGCGGGGCTGCGGGCATGGTACAGGAGAATGCAGGGCTGCGGGCATGGTACAGGAGAAGGCAGTGCTGCGAGCATGGTACAGGAGAATGTGTGGCTGCGGGCATGGTACAGGAGAATGCGGGGCTGCGGGCATGGTGCAGAGCAATGCGGGGCTGCGGGCATGGTGAAAGAGAATGTGGGGCTGCGGGCATGGTACAGGAGAATGCAGGGCTGCGGGCATGGTACAGGAGAAGGCAGTGCTGCGAGCATGGTACAGGAGAATGCAAGGCTGTGGGCATGGTACAGGAGAATGCAGGGCTGCTGGCATGGTACAAGAGAATGCGGGGCTGCGGGCATGGTACAGGAGAATGCAGTGCTGCGGGCATGGTACAGGAGAATGCGGGGCTGCAGGCATGGTACAGGAGAATGCAGTGCTGTGGACATGGTACAGGAGAATGTGGGGCTGCGGGCATGGTACAAGAGAATGCAGTGCTGTGGACATGGTACAGGAGAATGCAGTGCTGTGGGCATGGTACAGGAGAATGCAGGGCTGCGGGCATGGTGCAGGAGAATGCGGGGCTTCTGGCATGGTGCAGGAGAATGCGGGGCTGCGGGCATGGTACAGAAGAATGCGGGGCTGTGGGCATGGTACAGGAGAATGCAGTGCTGTGGGCATGGTACAGGAGAATGCAGTGCTGCGGGCATGGTACAGGAGAATGTGGGGCAGTGGGCATGGTACAGGAGAATGCGGGGCTGTGGGCATGGTGCAGGAGAATGCGGGGCTGCGGGAATGGTGCAGGAGAATGCAGGGCTGCAAGCATGGTGCAAGAGAATTTGGGGCTGTGGGCATGGTACAGGAAAATGCGGGGCTGCAGGCATGGTACAGGAGAATGCAGTGCTGCGGGCATGGTACAGGAGAATGCAGGGCTACGGGCATGGTACAGGAGAATGCAGGGCTACGGGCATGGTACAGGAGAATGCGAGGCTGCGGGCATGGTACAGGAGAATGTGGGGCCTGTGGGCATGGTACAGCGGAATGCGGGGCTGCGGGCATGGTACAGGAGAATGTGGGGCCTGGGGGCATGGTACAGGAGAATGCGGGGCTGTGGGAATGGTACAGGAGAATGCGGGACTGCGGGCATGGTACAGGAGATTGCAGGGCTGTGGGCATGGTACAGGAGAATGCGGGGCTGCGGGCATGGTACAGGAGAATGCGGGGCTGCGGGCATTGTACAGGAGATTGCAGGGCTGTGGGCATGGTACAGGAGAATGCGGGGCTGCGGGCATGGTACAGGAGAATGCGGGGCTGCGGGCATGGTACAGGAGAATGCGGGGCTGCGGGCATGGTGCAGGAGAATGCGGGGCTGCGGGCATGGTACAGGAGAATGCGGGGCTGCGGGCATGGTACAGGAGATTGCAGGGCTGTGGGCATGGTACAGGAGAATGCGGGGCTGCGGGCATGGTACAGGAGAATGCGGGGCTGCGGGCATGGTACAGGAGAATGCGGGGCTGCGGGCATGGTACAGGAGAATGTGGGGCCTGCGGGCATGGTGCAGGAGAATGCAGGGCTACGGGCATGGTACAGTGGAATGCGGGGCTGCGGGCATGGTGCAGGAGAATGCAAACAAGTGGAGTTTCCCGTTTTGCTGGAGCTCCGCTTTAAGCAGAAAGCAGATCATCGACCTGGAAGATGTCTGATAACCCCCCTCCCCCTCCCCCCATGTCTGTACCTGCAATCAGCTCTTGTACAGCCTGCGAAAGAACAGCGTCCCCCTCCCCCGTCTGCGGGACGCCATCTTCACACTTCTCATTGGCCTTGCTGTGCAGGGACCGCCTGTTCTTCTGTATGAGGGGGATGACCGGAGGCGTGGCCACAGGAGGCGGGGTTAGCGCTGTAACGGGGAAAAAAAAATCATCTTTAACCACTTGAAGACCCGAAATATTCTGACACATTTTATTTAAATCATTATTTATTGCTAGAAAATTACTTATAACCTTCAAATATTATATATATAAATTATTATATTATTAAAAAATATATATATATATAGATATAGATATACAGATATAGATATATATATTTTTTTTTAGCAGAGATCCTAGGGAATAAAGTGGCGATTATTGCAATTATTTTATATATAAAAAAAAAGAAAGAAATTTTAATGAATTATAAAGGAAAACACAATTTATACCCCAATGATTTTATTTTTGTAAACTGGAAGAATAATATTATGCTGAGTAAAATCTTCCTATCATGTTACTCTTTATAATTGCGCTCACTCATGGAATGGCGACAAACTGCGATACATAAATATCTCCATAGATGGCGCTTTAATCCCCTTTACTGGTTACAGAGGAGATCTATAGAGGTGAGGGAGGTGTCCTGTAGATCTGAAGCGGTGGGGAAGGGGTCCTGTAGATGTATAGAGGTGGGGGGGGGGATCATGTAGATCTATAGAGGTGGGGGAGGGGTCCTGTAGATGTATAGAGGTGGGGGGATCCTGTAGATCTATAGAGGTGGGGGAGGTGTCCTGTAGATCTGAAGTGGTGGGGGAGGGATCCTGTAGATGTATAGAGGTGGGAGAGGGGTCCTGTAGATGTATAGAAGTGGGGGAGGGGTCCTGTAGATGTATAGAGGTGGGGGGGGGATCCTGTAGATCTATAGAGGTGATGGAGGTGTCCTGTACATGTATAGAGGTGGGGGAGGGGTCATGTAGAGGTATAGAGGTGGGGGAGGTGTCCTGTAGATCTGAAGCGGTGGGGGAGGGGTCATGTAGATGTAAAGAGGTGGGGGGATCCTGTAGATCTATAGAGGTGGGGGAGGTATCCTGTAGATCTGAAGTGGTGGGGGAGGGGTCCTGAAGATGTATAGAGGTGGGGGAGGGGTCCTGTAGATCTGAAGTGGTGGGGGAGGGGTCCTGAAGATGTATAGAGGCGGGGGAGGGGTCCTGTAGATCTGAAGTGGTGGGGGGGATCCTGTAGATCTGAAGTGGTGGGGGAGGGGTCCTGAAGATGTATAGAGGTGAGGGAGGGGTCCTGTAGATCTATTGGAGGTGGGGGAGGGGTCCTGTAGATCTATTGGAGATGGGGGAGGTGTCCTGTAGATCTGAGGTGGCGGGGGAGGGGTCCTGTAGATCTATAGAGGTGGGGGAGGGTACTGTAGATCTATAGAAGTGGGGGAGGGGTCCTGTATCATCTCATTGGATGACTCTCCAGCACTCCATATCCGGGGACTCCTCCTCCTAGGCCCGGCTGTACTGTGTGGTAATGCTGGGACTTGTAGTTCCTCCCCTCCCCCTCACTCTGCTCCTGGTTGGTCACTCCCCCTTCCTGAGCCATCCCCGGGATCTCCAATCACAGCCGCCTCTGTTGTTGTCATTCCACTTCCTGGTTTCCAGGACAGCAAGTGAAGTCTCCGCCCCCTCTCTGTCCCCCGGCCGCCATCTTTGTTATTGGCCAGTGCCAGGCTGAGCTTCTATTTCCTCATCTATAGTAATAGAATGTCAGCTCATGGGGTCAGTAATAGTGTGTGTACCCCAGAGAGCCGCCATGGGGGGATACCGGGGGGGAGGGGTTATTGTGTTCCCATCCCATATCTGTACAACATTAACACAGAGCTCTATGGGGAGAGCGGAGCATGCTGGGAGATGTAGTCCATACACAGAGCTCTATGGGGAGAGCGGGGCATGCTGGGAGATGTAGTCCATACACAGAGCTCTATGGGCAGAGCGGGGCATGCTGGGAGATGTAGTCCATACGCAGAGCCCTATGGGGAGAGCGGGGCATGCTGGGAGATGTAGTCCATACACAAAGCTCTATGGGCAGAGCGGGGCATGCTGGGAGATGTAGTCCATACGCAGAGTCCTATGGGGAGAGCGGGGCATGCTGGGAGATGTAGTCCATACACAGAGCTCTATGGGGAGAGCGGGGCATGCTGGGAGATGTAGTCCATACACAAAGCTCTATGGGCAGAGCGGGGCATGCTGGGAGATGTAGTCCATACGCAGAGCCCTATGGGGAGAGCGGGGCATGCTGGGAGATGTAGTCCATACGCAGAGCCCTATGGGGAGAGCGGGGCATGCTGGGAGATGTAGTCCATACGCAGAGCCCTATGGGGAGAGCGGGGCATGCTGGGAGATGTAGTCCATACACAGAGCCCTATGGGGAGAGCGGGGCATGCTGGGAGATGTAGTCCATACGCAGAGCTCTATGGGCAGAGCGGGGCATGCTGGGAGATGTAGTCCATACGCAGAGCTCTATGGGGAGAGCGGGGCATGCTGGGAGATGTAGTCCATACGCAGAGCTCTATGGGGAGAGCGGGGCATGCTGGGAGATGTAGTCCATACGCAGAGCTCCATGGGGAGAGCGGGGCATGCTGGGAGATGTAGTCCATACGCAGAGCTCTATGGGGAGAGCGGGGCATGCTGGGAGATGTAGTCCATACACAAAGCTCTATGGGCAGAGCGGGGCATGCTGGGAGATGTAGTCCATACGCAGAGCCCTATGGGGAGAGCGGGGCATGCTGGGAGATGTAGTCCATACGCAGAGCCCTATGGGGAGAGCGGGGCATGCTGGGAGATGTAGTCCATACGCAGAGCCCTATGGGGAGAGCGGGGCATGCTGGGAGATGTAGTCCATACACAGAGCCCTATGGGGAGAGCGGGGCATGCTGGGAGATGTAGTCCATACACAGAGCTCTATGGGCAGAGCGGGGCATGCTGGGAGATGTAGTCCATACGCAGAGCTCTATGGGGAGAGCGGGGCATGCTGGGAGATGTAGTCCATACGCAGAGCTCTATGGGGAGAGCGGGGCATGCTGGGAGATGTAGTCCATACGCAGAGCTCCATGGGGAGAGCGGGGCATGCTGGGAGATGTAGTCCATATGCAGAGCTCTATGGGGAGAGCGGGGAATGCTGGGAGATGTAGTCCATACACAGAGCTCTATGGGGAGAGCGGGGCATGCTGGGAGATGTAGTCCATACACAGAGCTCTATGGGGAGAGCGGGGCATGCTGGGAGATGTAGTCCATACGCAGAGCCCTATGGGGAGAGCGGGGCATGCTGGGAGATGTAGTCCATACACAGAGCTCTATGGGGAGAGCGGGGCATGCTGGGAGATGTAGTCCATACACAGAGCTCTATGGGGAGAGCGGGACATGCTGGGAGATGTAGTCCGTACACAGAGCTCTATGGGGAGAGCGGGGCATGCTGGGAGATGTAGTCCGTACACAGAGCTCTATTGGGAGAGCGGGGCATGCTGGGACATGTAGTCCGTACACAGAGCTCTATGGGGAGAGCGGGGCATGCTGGGAGATGTAGTCCATACACAGAGCTCTATGGGGAGAGTGGGGCATGCTGGGAGATGTAGTCCATACACAGAGCTCTATGGGGAGAGCGGGGCATGCTGGGAGATGTAGTCCGTACGCAGAGCTCTATGGGGAGAGCGGGGCATGCTAGGAGATGTAGTCCATACGCAGAGCTCCATGGGGAGAGCGGGGCATGCTGGGAGATGTAGTCCATACGCAGAGCTCTATGGGGAGAGCGGGGCATGCTGGGAGATGTAGTCCATACACAGAGCTCTATGGGGAGAGCGGGGCATGCTGGGACATGTAGTCCGTACACAGAGCTCTATGGGGAGAGCGGGGCATGCTGGGAGATGTAGTCCATACACAGAGCTCTATGGGGAGAGCGGGGCATGCTGGGAGATGTAGTCCATACACAGAGCTCTATGGGGAGAGCGGGGCATGCTGGGAGATGTAGTCCATACACAGAGCTCTATGGGGAGAGCGGGGCATGCTGGGAGATGTAGTCCATACGCAGAGCTCTATGGGGAGAGCGGGACATGCTGGGAGATGTAGTCCATACACAGAGCTCTATGGGGAGAACGGGGCATGCTGGGAGATGTATTCCATACACAGAGCCCCCTGCTGGCCAAACTGGTCCATAGAGGAGAGGAGCTCCTGAATTCTGCACCCTGATTGGTCGGATTTTATTCATTAAATGGATTTCATTGAAGAAAATGTTTTTTTGTATCTTTTGGATGGAAATGTAAAGAAGAGATTTGTGTATTTGGGGTGTTATAGATGGCGGATCTCTCCATAAAGAGGAGCGCTCACCCTGATTTCTATCCCCGGGGATCTTTACATTCCAAACATAAAGAAATAAAGGGACGCTGGAAAAATAAACAGGAAAAAAAATTAAAGTGCCCCCCTCCCCCGCGCTCTCCTGCAGAAGGGAACGCATAACTAAACCGCGCATGCGTATGTAAACAGCGGTGCCACCGCACATGTGGGGAATCGCCGCCAACGTTAGAGCGAGCGATAATTCTAGCGCTAAATCTCCTCTGTAACTCCAAACCGGTGACCGCTAACATTCTATAAAGCGCCCCCTATGGAGATTTTTATGTATCGCAGTTTGTCGCCTTTCCACCAGGGTGCGCAATTTTAAAGCGTGACATGTCAGGTATCTATTTACTCGCCGTAACGCCATCTTTTATACTTTACAGAACAAATCCGGGAATATATTGTGTGTTTTTTTTTTTTTTTTTATTAAAGTATATCTTTTCAAAACAAAATTACATTTGAAATACCGGATTACAATTGTGCGATGACTCGGCAAGAGAGGGAAAAGATAGGGTTCTTTTTTGTCCCCCCCCCCCCCTTTTTTTTTTTTTGGGGGGGTTGTGTTATTTTTCGGGTTACTTTGGTTAATATATAAAAATAGAAAAGACAGGGAGGGTAGAGGCGGTGCTATCAGTAGTTATGCTATGAAGAGGAGATTATAGGAAGGATAGAGGAATAGACAGATTTAGGGGTAGATAAGAGGAGAGAGGAGACCCCGATCGTTAGATACTTGTATTCGTTTTGAGGAAATAAGAATCTTATTTTTATTGTGAAATCATATGACTATATGCTGTGTTTTTCTTCTTTTCTGTTTCTCCTGTGTTTGTACAGCCTTACTACAAACCCTTAATAAAATTTATATTTGGAAAAAAAAAAAAGAAATACCGGATTACAAATACCGCGTGATATAAATAAAATTGCAATGATCGCCATTTCATTCTCTGGGGTCTCTGCTAAAAAAAATATATATATATCTAATGTTTGGGGGTTCTGAGTCATTTTCTAGCAAAAAATAATGATTTAAACTTGTAAACAAAAAGTGCCAGAAAATGCTGAGTCAGCAAGTAGTTAATGACAGTTCCCCCCTCCCCCTCCCCCCAGACTGGAAATACCCTGATTACCTTCCCCCACCTTTTGACAGTTACAATATCCCTATCAGGAAAATCTTGGCAGTTGGCCAATGGTCACATGACCTCCCCAGCCTGGAAATCCCCTGAATTACCTTCCCCCGCCTTTTGACAGTTACAATCTCCTTAGCAGGAAATCTTGGCAGTTGGCCAATGGTCACATGACCTCCCCAGCCTATAAATTGGAGTGCGCCCTCAGCCAGGTGTCAGTTGATGTTTGCTCTCTGTAGAAACAGGTTGTCTGTAGAAAGCTCTCTCTGATTACTGTGTGTTTCATTCTATTTGAACTCCAGTGATTGGTTCTCAACTGATTCCCTTTGATTGATAGCGATCGGCAATAGCTGATTTCTCTCTAGATTTGCTGTAGTAATTGTTTTTAGTGTCAGTTACTATTCATATAATAATGAGGAACGAAATCCTCAGCATAATTCTTATGTTTTTACTCCCATGGGGAGGAAAACGAAATGTCAGCATAGACCCCCCAGACATCCACATGCTGGATAAGGGGGCGACCATCAGAAGAACGGAGCAACCAGTGGAAGAACTGGTCAGGGCAATGGAAAACGTTCCTCCAGAGATCTTCATGCCAAGTAGGAACGCGGCCATCGAGTCAATGGAGGAACCTACATTAGAACCAGTCAGAGAAATGGCAAACGAGCCACTGGAAGCCTCCAGCTGGTTCTCATTACTGGCCAGCACTGCATTCTGGGTAAAGATGACACTCTGGATAAGTGTTATCATTCTGAATTACATCCTGCCCAGAAATGTCCTGGCCACCAAAATAGGAGAATTTCTGATGCTCCTGCAGCTGACGGAATTCTTTTATGAAGTTTTGGTCCAATCCGATTTCTGCTGGTTCAGCGGGGGGCTGGTCTTAGACAACACAGGCCCGCCCCTGCTTATAAATATTGTGGCTGAGATCTGGTCAGAATACTCTCTGGGGCTTGTCATGATACAGCCGGTGCTGCCGGCCATGCTGCTGGTGCTGCTTGTAATACTGCAGGCACTGCTGGTATTATACTTCAAGGCGTTCAACCGATTCTCCCCAACATCAAGAGAGGACACAATCCAGCCAATCAATTCTCAGGAGGTGAGACCCAGCATAGCACCTCCTAGGGGTTGCATTAATATCATCACCCCATCAACAAGTGATATCACCCCATCAACAAGTGATATCACCCCATCAACGATTGATATCACCCCACCAACGAGTGATATCACCCCACCAACAAGTGATATCACCCCATCAACGAGTGATATCACCCCATCAACGAGTGATATCACACAATCAACGATTGATATCACCCCACCAACAAGTGATATCACCCCATCAACGATTGATATCACCCCATCAACGAGTGATATCACCCCAGCAACAAGTGATATCACCCCAGCAACAAGTGATATCACCCCATCTACGATTGATATCACCCCATCAACGAGTGATATCACCCCATCAACGAGTGATATCACCCCAGCAACAAGTGATATCACCCCATCAACGATTGATATCACCCCAGCAACAAGTGATATCACCCTACCAACAAGTGATATCACCCCATCAACGATTGATATCACCCCATCAACAAGTGATATCACCCCAGCAACGAGTGATAATATCACCCCAGCAACAAGTGCTGCACTCTGGGTCAATGAGCTCAAGGAAAACATCAGGCTCAGACGACTTAGTGCCATCCCTCGTCCTATGAACGCACAAAAGACGGATGACATCACCCCACAATGTGATAACAGCAATCCACCAACAAGTGATAATATCACCCCACCAACAAGTGCTTCACCTCAGATAAATGAGCTCAGGAAATACAGCAGGCGTCCCAGAATTATTCCCCCTCCTATCACCCCACGAAAGATGGGTGTCAGCCCATCAATGAGTGATATCACCCCAGCAACAAATGATAATATCACCCCACCAACAAGTGATATCACCCCAGCAACAAATGATATCACCCCAGCAACAAGTGTTTCACTCTGGATAAATGAGCTCAGGAAAAACATTAGGCTCAGACGACCCAGTGCTATTCCTCGTCCTATCACCCCACGAAAGACGGATGGCATCACCCCACCAACAAGTGCTTTACCCCGGATAAATGAGCTCAGGAAAGGCAGCAGGCTTGGGCGACCCAGTGCCATTCCCCGTCCTGTCACCCGTCCCATCGCCCCACCATGTGATAAAAGCACCCCACCAAAAAGTGCTTTACCCAGGATAAATGAACTCAGGAAAAGCAGCAGGCTTGGGCGACCCAGTGCCATTCCCCGTCCTATCACCCGTCCCATCACCCCACCATGTGATAAAAGCACCCCACCAAAAAGTGCTTCACCCCGGATAAATGAACTCAGGAAAGGCAGCAAGCTTGGGCGACCCAGTGCCATTCCCCGTCCTATCACCCGTCCCATCACCCCACCATGTGATAAAAGCACCCCACCAAAAAGTGCTTCACCCCGGATAAATGAACTCAGGAAAGGCAGCAAGCTTGGGCGACCCAGTGCCATTCCCCGTCCTATCACCCGTCCTATCACCCCACCACGTGGTAAAAGCACCCCACCAAAAAGTGCTTCACCCCGGATAAATAAACTCAGGAACAGCAGCAGGCTTGGGCGACCCAGTGCCATTCCCCGTCCTATCACCCGTCCCATCACCCCACCATGTGATAACAGCACCCCACCAAAAAGTGCTTCACCCCGGATAAATGAACTCAGGAAAAGCAGCAGGCTTGGGCGACCCAGTGCCATTCCCCGTCCCATCACCCGTCCCATCACCCGTCCCATCACCCCACCATGTGATAAAAGCACCCCACCAAAAAGTGCTTCACCCCGGATAAATGAACTCAGGAACAGCAGCAGGCTTGGGCGACCCAGTGCCATTCCCCGTCCTATCACCCGTCCTATCACCCCACCATGTGATAAAAGCAATCTACCATCAAGTGCTTCACCCCGGATAAATGAACTCAGGAACAGCAGCAGGCTTGGGCGACCCAGTGCCATTCCCCGTCCCATCACCCGTCCCATCACCCCACCATGTGATAAAAGCACCCCACCAAAAAGTGCTTCACCCCGGATAAATGAACTCAGGAAAGGCAGCAAGCTTGGGCGACCCAGTGCCATTCCCTGTCCTATTACCCGTCCCATCACCCCACCATGTGATAACAGCAATCTACCATCAAGTGCTTCACCCCGGCTGAATGAGCGGCGTGGATTGGACGGTGTCAATAGGGCAGTAAATTGGGACACTGCAGTGGACAATGTCAATAGGGCAGTGGATGGTATCAGTACAGTAGCGGACAGTGTGTGGACAGCCGACACTGTCAGTACAGCAGGAGACACTGTCAGTACAGCAGCAGACACTATCAGTACAGCAGAGGACACTGTCAGTACATCAGCGGACAGTGTGTGGACAGCAGACACTGTCAGTACAGCAGCAGACACTGTCAGTACATCAGGAGACACTGTCAGTACAGCAGAGGACAGTGTGTGGACAATGCACGGTGTATGGACAGCAGACACTGTTGGTAGAGCAGTGGACAGTGTCGATGGCATACTAGATTTTTTGATTTGGGAAATGGAGAGTAGCAGTGAGATAGAGGAAAGAATCAACAGAGCACTGGACATGGCCAGGGAAGCAAGATGGTGTCAGTAGAGCAGTGGTTGGTGTCAGCAGGGCAGAGGAAATCAGCTCACTGTGGGGGGATGAAGGGGGACAGAGGAGGACAACCTACTGTAAGGTGGGGGGGTGAAGGGAGACAGACGATGACAACCTACTGTGAGGTGGGGGGGGTGAAGGGAGACAGACGATGGCAACCTACTGTGGGGAGATGAAGGGGGGCAGAGGACAATGTGTGGGGAGGTAAAGGGGGACAGAAGACACCATGCTGGGGGGTATGGTGTCTTCTGCCCCCCTTTACCCCCTACAGAAATGTCCTCCCCTGTCCCCCTTTATCCCCACCTCCAAAGTAGGTTGTCCTCCTCTGCTTTCTTCACCTCCTCGCAGTAGGTAGTCCTCTTCTGTCCTTCCTAACCCCGCCACAGTAGGTTGTCCTCCTATGTCCCCCTTCACCCTCTACAGTAGCTTGTCCTCCTCTGTCCCCCTTCACCCCCTCACAGTGAGTTGACCTCTTCTGTCCCTCCTCCCCCCCCCCCCATCTTTGTTTAACCACAGTGGGCACACATAGCCCATGCTGAATCGGATAAATTTTGATCCATGTATGGTCAGTATAAGCTCCAATGGACATCACTGATTTATCCTGCTCAGCGGGGGCGGGCCTTAGAGAACAGAGATCACATATGGGCAGTGCAGAGGCTTAGTGCTTTGCCTTGCAGCACTGGAGTCCTTCAATAGGCATGAACATCAAACGTTTTTTACATCGCAATTCCCCAGACCAACATTACAGAAGAAGAGTTCTCCTCATCTTCCCAGACAGGACACTCAGGAGGGATATAAGATGGACGATGTCACCTAACCTGTCCATGTGACAACGTAGAGCTAAAGGCATCACCTCTAAGCTCTATTGGACATAATTGATGTACCCCGCTCAGCGGGGGCAGGCCTTAGAGAACAAAGGCCATATATGGGCAGCACAGAGGCTTAGTGGTTAGCCTTGCAGCACTAGGGTCCTTGGTTCAAATCCTGACCAGGACACTACCTGCATGGAGTTTGCATGTTCTCCCTCCTGTGCTTGCGTGGGTTTCCTCCGGGTACTCCGGTTTCCTCCCACACCAAAGACATGCCCCTGCGTTGGTGTTGCAGTGGTGAGCATAGCTGCTATCCCAGCAGCTGACCCGGGTTCGATCCCCGGCCAACGCAATCGCCAAGATGACGGCTTCACCTGCTAAGTGCATTGAGACCCCAGGGAGAAGAGCGCTATATATTAGCGATAGAATACAATTTTAACCAAAACGAATGAAGTGAATGTGTCGTACTTTACATGTATTTTCTTAAACCCTTTTTAATAATATTTTTCTTGCAGGGGGATCTGATTACTTTGTATTCTCATTTTCAGCCAGTAGGTGGAGCACTCGGCTCTTTTTTAGGTTTTTTCTTGGTTCTCCTTAGCAGCTTGGCTGAAAAAAAGCCGGCTTTTTACTATGAGCTCAAAAGTTTTCAGACTAAATTTAGATTGGAATAAGTCTGAGCAGTGACTCCGCCCCCCCTCCCTGCCTGTACAGTGTGGGCGGTTCCATCCAGGGTGTCAATCAGACGCAGTCTGACCATAAAACGATAAAACAGAAATAACATTTCATATGAAAAACTTATAAACGTTATAACGTTACATATATCGGTTTGATCCGACCCTTTCACAGGTTTGTTTACATCGGACCGAAACCGGAAGTGACAAAATACTCGCCGTTTCCGGTTTCCTAGACCGATGGTCTCAACCTCAGTCCTCAAATACCCCCAACAGGCCATGTTTTGGGAACTTCCCTTAGATAAAATAGCTCTTATCAATACCATGCCATTGATATTGATTTAAAGCAGCTGTGCAAAGTAAAGGAAAATCCGAAAACTTGGCCTGTTGGGGGTACTTGAGGACTGAGGCTTTGAACCACTGTCTTAGACCATAGAGATGATCAGGGACATTCCAGTCCTCCTTCATCTCTATGGTCAGCAAGCTGAACTGCTGGGTTCAGTCCCTGGCGCCTTGCTGAAAGGGTAAAGCCTCCTTCCGTCACATGTAAAAGCGATCCAGTGGCTATTTATCCACTCGGATCGCTTTTACTTTATTCAGCATCGCCGGCTGAAAAAAAAAAAAATGATACCGGGACCATGACTGCAGCTGCATCCATGGTCCGGGGATAACAGTTTCAACCCAAGGATGTACCAGTAAGTCCTTTTTTTCTTGAACAATAAGTTTTTATTGATTTTCAAAAAAACATACACAGGGAAGAGCGCCAATGCAACAGGCACTGACTGCGAACATTTTCACAGGTATACAAACAACAGCCACATTATGTAAAGAAGGAAAGATTGCCATTATATTATTTCTTCATAGCATGGGATTCATGACCTTGGAGAGGCTGAACGGTAGGGTCCACGCCTCCCACCCCCCACACCCCATCTGGGTGCAAACAGTATGGGGGGTGGGAGGGCGCACACCCCAGCCGTCAACCATGAAGGGGTAAGAAAAATACATTCAACACATTTTCACAATATTATTAAGGGTCAGCCACTCGTTCCAGCGTTCGTCAAAGGATTTACATGTCCCTTGATTGATAGCTAGTAGGGCTCAAAGATATAGTTGCGGTTCACTAGTACCTTAACATCGGATAGGTCCATACTGCTGAAGGTATGTGTAAGGGGTGAATAGGGTTCGTGGAGAGGAAATGCGAAATTCGGTACCATGGAAAAAAATAGGGATGGCAGCAAGGAGAATTTCGTTCTCATGTCAGTCCAGGGGCGAGGTTTATTTTTATCTAAAAAGTCTTGTACATGGACAATTCCATGTTTTACAAGGGGTTTAGTGTATAAGAAGGGTATCCTGGAGGAAAGAGCATGAACTGGGATTGGCGGGATGTCAAAGGGGGGTTCATTAATTGAGTTATGGCGAAGGTGTCGCCATGCTAGTATGGATGCTCGTACAGTTGGGGGGAAGGATAGGATGTCCCTTGGCCTCAACGAGTCCATATACAGGAGAGATGTCAGGTCTGGGGTCTCTGTCAGTACCCCTTCCAGAGAAGCCCAGCGCGGTCTATCCTGCGTGTGGAACCAATGTTGCAGTTGATCTAAGATCGTTGCCCATCTATAGTCGTTGAGGTCAGGGAGACCCATCCCTCCCACTGATTTATGGGCTATGAGGAATTTACGTGCGCATCTTGGTTTTTTGTGTGTCCACAAGAATTTGGACAATGAACTTGTGCGCAGGTTAACATATTTTTGTGGTAGTGGTACAGGGAGCACTCTAAAATGGTATAAGATTTGTGGGAGGATGGACATTTTGTATGCCGCTAGTCTACCAGTCCATGATAGGTGTTTCGTGGACCAGGACGCCAATTGGGTATGTATGTCACGTATTAAAGGTTCATAGTTAGCTCGCGTGAGGGTCCCGAGGCTAGAGGTGAGGGTAATACCTAAGTAGGGGGATACTATCTTTCGCCCAGGTAAAAGGTAAGGTGCGTTGGAGGAGAGTTACAGTGGAGGGGTCTACCCCTAGGTTCAATATGAGGGATTTAGAGACGTTTACTTTGTAAAAGGAGATGGAGCCAAAGAGTTGCAGCGTTTGCAGAACTTGGGGAAGTGATTTTTTCGGTTCAGTCAGGAAGAGAATCACATCGTCAGCAAAAAGGTTGACCAGTTGGTTTTTCGGCTCCCACTTGAAACCCCGTGATTTGAGAGTGTTGGCGGATCGTCTCCGCAAGTGGTTCGATCATGAGATTGAAAATAGTGGGTGAGAGCGGACACCCCTGTCTGGTGCCATTAGAAATCTGGAAGGGCTTGGAAAGGAGACCTGACGTGTACACCTGGACAAAAGGGCAAGAATACAGGGCCATGATGGCCGACTTGATAGCCCCCTGAAAACCAAAACTGGTCAAAGCTTCTGACATGTAGCACTATTCCACCCTATCAAACGCCTTCTCTGTGTCGATGGACAACAGCAGAGAAGGCGTTCGGCTGACCCCAGCGTGGTGAATCAAGTTTAGAATCCGTCTTGTGGCATCGGAGGGCTGCCTTCCTCTCACAAAGCCCAATTGGTCGTGTTTTATTAGTGAGGGGATAATAGTAGCTAATCTAGTCGCCAAGAGTTTGGCGTATATCTTCACATCTGAATTAAGAAGGGAAATAAGCCGGAAATTTGCTGGGGTTGTGGGATCCTTCCCAGGTTTGGGGAGTGTGACCACGTAAGCTTGGAGCATTTCTCTGGGGAAAGTGGAGGAGGCAGCCGCCTGATTGTACACAAGGGGTAAATAAGGCAACAATGGCTTCAACATAGACTTAAAGTATTCTTTAGGAAGCCTGTCAGGGCCCTGGGATTTGCCGTTCAGAAGAGACACTACAATTCTGCTCACTTCTTGTTCATTAATAGGGGCGTTAAGTGTAAGCAATTGATCTACAGTGAGTTTTGGCTGGTTCAACCCATCCAGGAAGGCGTGAATCGCTTCCCCCGGTAGGTTGAACGGTCTGAGGATCGTTTTTTAGATTGTATAGATCACTGTAGTAACCCGCAAATTGGTCAGCGATTGCTTGAGGGTTGAGGATTTTGTCTTTTGATATGGGATGAATCAAGTGTCCAATTTTTGTTTTAGTTCTGGCGGCTTTTAGCCTGCTGGCCAGACATTTCCCCGTTCTATTAGCATTTGTATACGTTTGGAGTTTTAGCCGTCTGAGGTGGAAGTCATATTTTTGCAGTAACAGGAGGCGTAGTTCCTCCCTAAGTTTGTGCAGAGTATCCGACAGCCCCGGGGATGGCGCCTTTTTATTTTGTTGCTCCAGGGAGTGTATTTCTCCAAGGATGGAGTCTAGATGTGAATTGTAGCGTCTCTTCAGCCTGGCCCCGTTGCAATAATATCCCCCGAATGAATGCCTTGTGGGCATTCCAGAGAAAGAATACATCCGGAGTAGAGGGGCCATTATGATCAAAGAATTCTGATAGTTTATCGGCTATCACTGTAGCACAGTCCGGATCCTGGAGAATTCTAGTATTACATCTCCAAACTGGGGTTTTGACATTTACTATAAAAACCAAAAAGTGCAGCGCTGAAATCAGTATACAATTATATAGCTGAAAAGCTCATATAAAGAAAACAAAAAAGGAGAGGGGATAATGTCCAAATGAATAGTCCCAATATTAAGTGCAGAGATGTGAATCCACGTGCAAAATAACTTTCTTCCAGTGACACCAGGGAAAAGTGTAGGAAGGGGACACCCTTGTGCTCAGGTATAACAAGCAGCTTACCGAAATTCCGTGGCTGCTCAATTTAATGAGACAGCCTCTCCCAGCTAGTAGTAAACCAGTAGGTCAACCGATATCAAGCTCAGGTGCTTCGAAAGACTCCAAAAGCCGAAAGCCGTTTCCGGTGTGTTGTTAAACCGATCACATTAATATGTGGCACACTTGGAACTTCTCATATACTCCATTGAACGTAAAGCCATATGTAGAAAGAAACAGAGGCCCATAGCGTAATCCCGTAAACCAATAGGTAAATTTATTAAAAAAACTACTTACAATTTAAAAGACAAAAACAGGCATGTAGTATGTGCCGGTCATGGATCTAACCGCGGCGTCCCGCAAGTCTCCAGATCAGCATATGGATAAACGGCCGGCTTCGTTGGGGGGCGTGTGGACGTTTATGTCTGGGGCGTGTGGACGTTTATGTCTGGGATCGCCCAGATTTACTGCATCTTCCTCTATGGTTATCAGTATTGGAGCATGGTCTGACCATGTGATGTCAAGGATGTCCGAGCAGGAAATCCGTTGGAGAAGCCATTTATCGGACAGAAAGAAGTCTATGCGTGGGTAACACCGATGCCGTGGGGAAAAGAACATGTAGTTACCTTCATTAGAGTGCTGGCAATGCCATATGTTATAGAGGTCTTCCTTGTGGAGCAGGTTTTGCATACAGAGGCCACGTCTAGGCCCAGCCCTAGAAGAGTCCAAGACTGGGTCTAGTACTGCATTGAAGTCCCCGCAGATAAGGATTTGACCGTATTTAACCTGATTCACCTTCTTGAGGACTATTGTCAGAAAACGGGACTGGTGAGAGTTGGGGGCATATAGTGACACAATAGTATAGGGTCGGGAGTTCGGGTCACACTTCAGGATGATGTATCGGCCGTTACTATCCAGTATTGATTGTTTAAGCAAAAAGTGGATGGTGTCTCTTATGGCTAGGAGCACTCTGCTCGTTTTTTTGTTTGCGCTGGATAAGAAAACATGAGGTGTGAGCAACTGGGTGTCTTAGCAATATCAAAATGGGTCTCCGCCTTGTGCTTGAGGGCTTCTCTCCACAATAAGTGTCTTTTGGCTGGGTGATTTAACCCTTTAGTGTTCAAAGATAGGCAGGTGATGGTCATGTTGTGAGCATGTATGAAGAGTATGCAGGGAAATGGTGGGACTTACTCAACCATGCGTAGGGAACAGTCAGTAGACACCGTGTCTGATCAGTGGCAAGGCTGGAGCGATGATCGGCGATGCTTGTGCTTGATGCGTTTCTTGAGCCAGGGAACAAATGGTGGCACTGTGGCGATACCTGTGGAAAAAGCAAAAACGAGGGGAAGGAAAATAGGGGGATAAAAATAGGAACCGCAAGCGGTACCGGGAACATATCTAATGTCCTTATGAGCCTGGGGTGAAGTGGACTAACTATGAAGGTCAAACAGTGTAGCGCTAAAATAAAAAACTCATGTAAAACACACAGCCCTCAAGTGTGTGATGAAAATCCTGATGAGACACATATAATGGAGCCAGGTGCAGATAGTAGCATGAAATCCTCACACAGCCCTCCTATCACGTACCTGGTGCTAGAGGCCAATGGAGAGAGAGGGCTTCCCTTGCGGCTAAGTTCCAGACCCCCCTGAGGATGAGAACAGGAGAGGTCAGGCCCAAAGTAGCACGGGTCGCCTGCTGGATTGTGTGCAGGAGGATCCAGAGTACAGCTGGAGTGCTGGAGTGGAATCAGCAGACAGGTGGCGCCCGTGAGGTGTTTGCAGGACTTGGATAATGCTGAGACTGGAACGTGGTCGGGTGGATAGCCAAGATCAGGAGCCAGGTGGATATCAGAGCAAGCGTGGTCAGGTGGATAGCCGAGGTCAAACACAGGAAGCAATCAGGAGACAGGTCAAGGACAAGCCGGGTTGGTAACAGGAGACAGGAACTGGAATATCACAGGGATAACACACTGGAGGAGCTGAAGATCAACCAGCAACTAAAATCACTGGCAGGTTTCCTTAAATAGGCCCAGGTAAATTGCTGGTAGTGCTGCTGGGTCCTAAATTCCTTCTCCTGCCAAAGTGCTGATAGCGCTGCTGGGTCCTAGAGCCCTTCTCCTGGTGTTTGTGCCCTGACAGTGCCCCCCCCTGACGGGCAGCCTCCGGATGCCTATTTGAGAAATTTTCTCTGGGTATTTGTCCTTAAACTCTTGGAGGAGTCTGGGGGCATGTACATTGGCTTCGGGTTCCCATGAGCTTTCTTCGGGTGGATACCCTTTCCATTTAATCAAGAATTGGGTTTGTCTCCCTCTCTTCCTGCAGTCCAGGATTGCTTCCACCTCGAATTCTGTGTCCTCACCAATCGTCACTGGCGGTGGAGGTGGCTCCACTCTCCCTGGAAATGGATCTGGAACAGTTGGTTTAAGCAAGGAGGTGTGAAAAACCGGATGGATCCTATATGAGTCAGGCAAAGATAGTTCCTAAGCCACTGGGTTAATTTCCCGTTTGATCTGAAAAGGCCCAATATACCTTGGCCCTAGCTTCCGTGAAGGGCAGGCCAATTTCAGGTTGGCAGTAGACAGCCACACTTTGTCCCCACCCTTGAAGGAAGGATTTCCCCTCCGTTTCCGATCGAAGTGTTTTTTGTAATCCACTTGGGCTTTCTGTATAGACTCCCGGAGGACCTGATAATTGTTTTGAATTAAAACAAGTCTGTCCTGCAAGGTAGGTACAGAAGTTTCAGGCATAATTTCAGGCAGGGCAGCAGGGTGGAATCCATAATTAGCCCAGAATGGGGACTGATTTTGTAGCTGAATGAGTTATTATTCCGCCAGCGGAAGCAGGGATGCCCAGTCATCTTGGGAAAAAGCTGAAAAGCATCGGAGGTATTGCTCGAGGGTTTGGTTAGTACGCTCCGTTTGCCCATTACTTTGGGGATGGTAGGCAGATGATAAGCAGAGTTCCACTTCCAAGGCTTTACAAAGGGCTCTCCAAAACCTAGAGGTGAATTGCACCCCCCGATCCGAAACAATGTTCTTTGGTAGTCCATGAAGTCTTATGATCTCCTTGATAAACATGTGAGCGGTTTCCGCTGCAGAGGGAGTACCAGTCATTG
Organism: Pelophylax lessonae; assembly: GCF_965119305.1. Taxonomy (NCBI): domain Eukaryota; kingdom Metazoa; phylum Chordata; class Amphibia; order Anura; family Ranidae; genus Pelophylax; species Pelophylax lessonae. Next base: position 557,199,851 of record NC_138772.1, read on the forward strand.
GTATGAAGTGGGCCATTTTTGATAATCGGTCTATCACAACAAGGATGGTCGTGAATCTTTCAGAGGGAGGAAGATCAACAATAAAATCCATAGAAATAATTTCCCAGGGGCGATTAGGGATAGGCAAGGGTCTTAATAACCCCCAGGCTTTGACTTTGTCACTTTTGCTACGTAGACATATGGTGCATGACTTGACGTAGGATCTACAGTCCCGACTGAGGTTAGGCCACCAAAAGGACCGCTGAATGAGCTCGTTAGTTTTACGGGCCCCAAAGTGCCCTGCAAGTCGGTGGTCGTGGAATGCCCTGAGAACCAGAGACCTAGCTTCTTGAGGTACAAAGATTTTGTCCTGGTGCCAAAGTAATCCACCCTGCCTCCTTAACGAGTCATGTTCGGATTCGGGGCACGATACAGAAGCTTGTTCAATGGATGCCTTTAGGTTAGGTTGAATCAGCAAAAAATTTTGGGCAGATAAGATAGTGCTTGGAGGAGCACATTCAGCAGATTCGGGGAACATCCTGGACAGGGCATCGGCTTTCCCATTTTTGGAACCTGGGCGGTATGTCAAGTGGAAATTAAATCTCGAAAAGAATAAGGCCCACCTGGCTTGTCGAGGTCTTAGGCGTTTTGCAGATCTTAAATATTCCAAATTTTTGTGATCTGTGAAGATCATAATTGGATGGTTAGCGCCCTCCAGGAGGTACCTCCATTCTTCGAGAGCGACTTTAATTGCCAGGAGTTCTCTGTCACCCACGTCATAGTTTCTTTCGGCCTGATTCAGCTTCCTGGAGCAATAGGCTACTGGGTGGAGCAGGGCCTTTGGGCCCTGACGCTGCGAGAGCACGGCTCCCGTAGCTACTTCGGATGCGTCCACCTCAAGGACAAAGGGAAGAGCTGGGTCAGGGTGTTGCAACACTGGAGCAGAGGTGAAGAGAGCCTTCAGTTTTTCGAAAGCCGCTTGAGAATCTTGGTTCCAGGAGAAGCGTGAGTGCAGGCGAGTGAGCTGGGTGATCGGGGCAATAATAGTTGAGAAATTCCGAATAAATTTCCTATAAAAATTAGCGAAGCCCACAAACCTCTGGACCCCTTTCTTGTCAGAAGGTGCAGGCCACTCCAAGATTGCTGATACCTTCTGAGGATCCATGGAAATCCCTTTCGTGGAGATTATGAGTCCTAAGAACTGGATAGATTGTTTCTCGAACTCACACTTTTCTGCTTTAGCATATAAGCCATGGGTTCTTAAGGTCTTTAACACTTTTCTGACGTGCTCTCAATGGAGTTCAAGCGAGGCTGAGAAAATTAGTATGTCGTCCAGATAGACGATTAAGAACAGGTCAAGGTATTCTCTGAAAATATCATTCACAAAATGTTGGAATGTGGCGGGGGCATTACATAGCCCGAAGGGCATCACAAGGTACTCAAAGTGACCAAAGCGTGTTTGGAAGGCGGTCTTCCACTCATCACCTTCCCTAATACGAACCAGGTTATAGGCCCCCCGCAATTCCAACTTCGTGAAAACCTGGGCTGTTCGGAATCTTTGGAATAACTCCGGGACGAGAGGGAGTGGGTATCTGTTCTTGATAGTAATTTTATTAAGGTCCCTATAGTCAATGCATGGTCTGAGAGAACGATCCTTCTTCTCGACGAAGAAAATGCCAGCTCCAGCAGGTGACGATGAAGGGCGGATGAATCCTTTGGCAAGGTTTTCATCTATATATTGTCGGAGGGCCTCCAGCTCCATTTCGGATAACGGAAAGATGCGCCCAAAGGGGACTTCTGCTCCAGGTAGCAACTCAATTGGGCAGTCGTAGGACCGATGTGGGGGCAAGGCATCGGCACCTTTTTTGTCAAACACATCAAAGAAGTCAAGGTAGGCTGAAGGAACAGCATGACAGGGATCCGGTGTAGGTTGAACGGAGAGACACACTGAAGAGTTGACATGCGTGGGGACGCCACAGTGTTGCTGACAATAGGAAGATGAGAAGATGATTTCTCCCTTGGGCCAGTCAATTTGCGGGTTGTGGGCCCGTAGCCAGGGTATCCCTAGGATGACTGGTCCAGAGCTAGGAGCAGTGCCATCTGCTAAATGTACATCAAGTCTTTGTTCCTTCAGTTTCAGGGGTATGTGCAAGTTCTTGGCTAGGTTGATATCCAGGAAGCAACTACAGGCTCCAGAGTCAATGATCGCCTGCAGCTTTACTTCCTTTCCATCCACCTGCAGAGAGATGGGGAGAATTAAATGAGTGGATATAGTCCCAGACAACTGAAGGTAAGAGGGGCGTGGAAGGCTGGACTTCCTTGGGCGAACAGGACAACTGCGAAGGAAGTGGCCCGAAGTCCCACAGTAGAGACACAAGTTATCCTGTCTTCTGCGTGCTCTCTCTTCAGGGGTTAAAGCAGGGCGGAGTAGGCCAGTTCGCATGGGTTCCCCATCGGACATATTCATGGACTGGGGAATAGAGGCTGGGAGTGTTAGTCCTGGGACCTTTGGCATTATCCATGTGGGTCGAAGGGTCTGAGTGCGTTCGGACCTTCGCTCCCGCAGCCGTCGGTCTAGTTGGATAGAGACTTGGATGAGACTTTCTAGTGAGGCGGGAGCCTCAATCCTAGCCAACTCGTCCTTGAGAGACTCAGATAAGCCTTGCCGGAACTGGTATTTTAGGGCGGCATCATTCCACCCAGTATCAGCTGACCACTTGCGAAATTTCACAATGTAATCCTCCACAGGTCGTCTGCCTTGTACAAGAGCATGAAGGGCCGACTCTGCGGTGGCCGTCCGTTGTGGATCATCATATAAGGTAGCCATAGCTTCAAAGAAGGTGAAAACTGAATCCAGGACTGAGTTCTTTTGCTCAATGAGATTATGAGCCCAGGACTGTGGCTCATCAGATAAGAGTGAAATGATGAAACCCACCTTGACAGTCTCAAGAGAAAAAGTCCTTGGTTGCAGGGCAAAGTAAAGGTCACAAGCATTTTTGAAAGCTCTAAATTTCCGTCGGTCACCTGAAAAGCGATCGGGAGTGGGAACTCTGGGCTCCGGAGGGGGTAAACCCATAGCAGGTGCGGCTGTAGCAGAACAACTGAGAGGGTGAAGGCGTCCTTCCAGCTGAAAGTAGCCATCTTGTAAGCTCTGGACTGTTTGTGTAAGAACTGTAATCTGCTGACATAGGGCCTCTAATGCGGAAGCACCTCTCTCGGCCTCAGACATCTTGGCTGGTTGATACTATCACGTACCTGGTGCTAGAGGCCAATGGAGAGAGAGGGCTTCCCTTGCGGCTAAGTTCCAGACCCCCCTGAGGATGAGAACAGGAGAGGTCAGGCCCAAAGTAGCACGGGTCGCCTGCTGGATTGTGTGCAGGAGGATCCAGAGTACAGCTGGAGTGCTGGAGTGGAATCAGCAGACAGGTGGCGCCCGTGAGGTGTTTGCAGGACTTGGATAATGCTGAGACTGGAACGTGGTCGGGTGGATAGCCAAGATCAGGAGCCAGGTGGATATCAGAGCAAGCGTGGTCAGGTGGATAGCCGAGGTCAAACACAGGAAGCAATCAGGAGACAGATCAAGGACAAGCCGGGTTGGTAACAGGAGACAGGAACTGGAATATCACAGGGATAACACACTGGAGGAGCTGAAGATCAACCAGCAACTAAAATCACTGGCAGGTTTCCTTAAATAGGCCCAGGTAAATTGCTGGTAGTGCTGCTGGGTCCTAAATTCCTTCTCCTGCCAAAGTGTTGATAGCGCTGCTGGGTCCTAGAGCCCTTCTCCTGGTGTTTGTGCCCTGACACCTCCACCTTCCAAAGTGGCCTCTTACCTCAGCTCGATAAACGCAGGCAACAGGATATCCACTCTACTCGGATGAAATGCAAGCTTCTAGGACCAGAAACTCATGAGCCAAAAACACTTCCGGGCTAACTCTCCTCCATAAGTCATATAGATGGGAAGCATGAGAGACAAAAACAGCCCATAGTGTAAACCTGATATAACTTTTATTCAAATATAGACAAACACAAGGTGGCCTCTTACTCTGTAGTAGATGCAGTGCAGCATAGTAATAGAACAGCTCCGGCGGGAGCAACGAGAAAAGCTCGGTCCACGCCGGGATCCTCAGTGTCGGCGGGTGACGTCAGACACTTCCTCCTACCCCCTGCACGCGTATCGCCTCTGTGGGTGGAGGCTTCCTCAGCGGTCGTAGGGATTGGCCGACCGTCACCAGCCTACATAGCAACCAGTGAACACTGATTGGCTAGTTTCTAAACTTGTTCCCATAGCTGCACAGGACGCCGTAACCCGGAAGTAATGGGGATACGGCTGCAACTCACAAACAATGTATTTTAAGTGGCAAAGACATCTAATAAAAAGGGCAAATAATAACCCATGGTGGTGTACAAACACCTAATGCTGCTGTAAAATGAAATAAAATGCGGAATAAATCCTGCTAAAATTACAATATATATATATATATATATATATATAGAGAGATAAAACTATTATATATATAAAAAAAACAGGAGTAGCGTAAAGACGTTGAAAAACCTGCAGACACTTCGGATCACATATTAAATAACAATGCACAAAATACATAAATATAGATAAAATGTAAGATATAGGATCATCATAAAAACGAGTAAAAGCTTGCAATTACAAAATAGCCACCTCAGAACACAATCTTAAAAATACAAATAAATACATAGCAGACGGCATTTATAGACAAAATCCAATAGTCAACGATCTGAGATAAAACAATTTAGGTCAAAGTCGGTGTTTAACCCACGGGGAACGGCAACTTTAGTTTCAAAAATCCAAAAAGATTCTCTCTTACTTAGCTGACGAATAAAATTGCCTCCCCTCCAATGTCTTTTAACCTTTTCAATACCCCAGAACTTGAGGTCTCTGGGGTTTTTGTCATGGTAATTTTTAAAATGTTGATAAAGGTGATGAGGTGATTTGCCTTTTTTAATACACCGAACATGCTCTGCTATACGAACCTGCAAAGCTCTGGAGGTCCTGCCCACATATTGTAACCCACAGTTACACTCCAACATATACACACCTCCAGTAGTGGAGCATGTAATAAGGTCACCTATAGTGTATTTCTTCTGTGTGGCGTGAGCCGTGAACTCTTTGCGTCGCTTTAAAGCAGAGTTCCGGGCAAAAAATCGACCTAATCGATTTTGTGCCCATCCGCTTGCTTTGCTTCACCTGAAAAGGAATTGGATTATTTTTTTTTTTTTTACTTACCTCGTAATGCCCATACCCCTCCCCCATTACCTCGTAATGGGGGAGGGGTATGTCTCTATGTCAAGAACAATATAAAGGTGCTAGAAAGGAGTGACATTACGGATGGGATGAGCATGGATTTAGAATCTGTGTGGGTTGAACTCGATAGGGAAGAAGATAAGGGAAAAGTAGTTGTGGGGGTTTGCTATAGGCCACCTAACCAAGGGGAGGAGGTAGAGCTGGAATTTTTAGCACTAATAGGTAAAGCGGCAAAACTAGGATCAGTCATCATATTGGGGGACTTCAATTATCCCGACATTGACTGGGAAGAGGGGACTGCACACTCGCATAAGGCCCGGCTATTCACGGAAACCTTACAGGATAACTACATGTCGCAGTTGGTGGATTCCCCTACTAGAGAGAATGCTATCCTGGATCTATTGATCACTAATGACCCAGACATAATCTCGGAGGTAGGAGTCCAGGACAACCTGGGCTCTAGCGATCACAGGATGATCACATTTAGTATAAATAACAATATAAAAAGGCAAGTGGGGAACATAAGAACCCTAAACTTCAGAAGGGCAGACTTTCCAAAATTGTACTCATTGATGGAAAGGGTAAACTGGGACCAAACCCTGGGATCACTGACCACAGAGGAAAAATGGGAATGCTTTAGAACAATATTAAGCAAAGGCATCTTGCAGTGCATTCCTATGGGGAATAAATTTAGAAGAGACAAAGCCAAACCTGGCTGGCTAAACCATAGCGTTAAAAAACTTATTAGGGGAAAAAAATTGGCCTTCAAGAAATATAAATCAGAGGGCACCGTATCGGCCTTCCAGCAATACAAGGAGGAAAATAAGAAGTGTAAACACGAAATCAAGATGGCTAAAATCAACTTTGAGAGACAAATAGCGGAGGATAGTAAAAAAAACCCAAAGAAATTCTTTAAATATATCAACAGCAAAAAAACTAGGGCAGAGCATATTGCACACATAATTAGCGATGATGGGAGGATGGTTACAGAGGACACTGAAAAAGCAACCGTGCTGAATTCTTTTTTCTCGTCAGTCTTTACGCAGGAAAAGGAAGGGTACACTGACCATGACTGTATGGTTAGTAGTAATACACAGGACTTGCCACTATGGCTAACAGAGGGGGAAATCAGGGAAAGACTGGATAAACTTAACACAAACAAATCACCAGGCCCGGATGGCGTACATCCGAGAGTGCTCAAGGAACTCAGTATGGTTATATCTAGACCACTGTTCCTGATCTTTGCTGACAGTATTAGGACAGGAGATGTACCAGGGGATTGGAGGAAGGCTAACGTGATTCCGATATTCAAAAAGGGCCAGAGACATATCCCGGGAAATTATAGGCCTGTCAGTCTGACATCAATAATATGTAAACTTTTGGAGGGGATGATAAGGGACTATATCGTAGAGTATGCTAAAGACAACAACATCATCAGTAGTAACCAGCACGGGTTTACAAATGGGCGATCTTGTCAAACCAATCTCTTAGCATTCTACGAGGAAGTGAGCTGTGAGCTAGATAGGGGGAGACCAGTGGATGTGGTGTACTTGGATTTCGCTAAGGCGTTTGATACAGTTCCCCACAAGCGCTTAATTTATAAAATAAGGTCTGCAGGTATCGACAGCAGGGTTTGCTCTTGGATACGGAATTGGCTAAAAGGCCGTGTCCAAAGGGTAGTAATAAACAGCGCATACTCAGACTGGTCTGAGGTAGTAAGCGGGGTGCCCCAGGGCTCAGTCCTGGGACCAACCTTGTTCAATTTATTCATAAACAGCATTGAGGACGGGATCAGTAGTTCGTTATCAGTTTTTGCAGATGACACAAAATTGGCCAGGGCAATAACTGCACAGCATGAAGCAGATATCCTACAGAATGACCTGGACAAAATTACGGAGTGGGCAACGACATGGCAAATGAGGTTTAATGTGGAGAAGTGTAAGGTTTTGCACTTGGGGACCAAAAACATAAAAACACAATACACGTTAGGAGGGGAACCCTTGGGGGAATCAAAAATGGAGAAGGATCTGGGAGTCTTAGTTGATGATAGATTAGGCAACAGCATGCAATGCCAAGCGGCAGCTTCCAAAGCCAACAGAATATTAGCATGCATAAAGAAAGGGATGTATTCCAGAGATAAGACTATAATCCTTCCACTTTATAAAACTCTGGTCCGACCGCATCTGGAGTATTCTGTCCAGTTCTGGTCGCCAGTCCTCAGGAGGGATGTGTTGGAGCTGGAGAAAGTCCAGAGAAGGGCAACTAAACTAATTAGGGGGTTGGAGGACCTTACCTATGAAGAGCGGCTGCAATCGCTCGATTTATTTTCCCTGGAGAAAAGACGTCTGAGAGGGGACATGATAGCAATTTATAAATATCTTAATGGGGATCTCAGCTTAGAAGAAAAGCTGTTCATTCGAAGGAATTGCATGAGGACTCGAGGACATACAATGCGATTAGAGGAGAAGCGTTTTAACCTCAGGCAACGTGGGGGGTTCTTTACTGTTAGGGCTACAAGATTGTGGAATTGTCTACCACAAGAGGTGGTTTCTGCGGGTAGTATGGTGACTTTCAAAAGACTCTTAGACTTACATCTCAAGGATCAGGAGATTGAGGGCTATGTTAGATGATTGCCCAGAAGCTGTGTAGGAATGGGGCGCCGCACCGGAAGTGACGAAAGGGGCCGGTGCAGGCGTATTCTGGGAGAAGAAGACACGAGGACGCAGAAGAGGATTGCGCCGGCTTCAGCTGCCCACAACAGAGATGGCAACGCTGGAGAAGAAATTTTATAAGTGAGTATTTCTTCTTGCAGGTAAGTGCGAACCGGGACAGATCAGAGGCTAGCCATTGTGGAATGTACTAGCCCTGACTGTCCCGGGGGTATGTTCATTGAAAAAATGTTTCTGTGCCCGGAACTCCGCTTTAAATTGTTCTTAGCTGTGCGGCACACTACACATTTACCGCATGCATAGAACCCAGAGGAAAGAGAACATCTTATTTTGGCTCTGTACTGGTGGATCTACAACACCAGGGGCCAGTATATTCCTTTAAAGTGGGAGCCTTCTTATAAACGAATCAAGGTCTCTCTGGTAAATTATTGCCCAGGATCTTATCCTGCAGCAAAATCGGCCAATGCTTACTAATAATCCTCTCAATTCTTTTATGTTGAATGCGGTAATCCAATAGGAGAATGCAGGGCTGCGGGCATGGTACAGGAGAATGCAGGGCTGCGGGCATGGTACAGGAGAAGGCAGTGCTGCGAGCATGGTACAGGAGAAAGTGTGGCTGCGGGCATGGTACAGTAGAATGCGGGGCTGCGGGCATGGTGCAGGAGAATGCGGGGCTGCGGGCATGGTGAAAGAGAATGTAGGGCTGCAGGCATGGTACAGGAGAATGCAGTGCTGTGGGCATGGTACAGGAGAATGCGGTGCAGTGGGCATGGTACAGGAGAATGCAAGGCTGTGGGCATGGTACAGGAGAATGCAGGGCTGCTGGCATGGTACAAGAGAATGCGGGGCTGCGGGCATGGTACAGGAGAATGCAGTGCTGCGGGCATGGTACAGGAGAATGCGGGGCTGCAGGCATGGTACAGGAGAATGTGGGGCTGCGGGCATGGTACAGGAGAATGCAGTGCTGTGGACATGGTACAGGAGAATGCGGGGCTGCGGGCATGGTACAGGAGAATGCGGGGCTGCGGGCATGATACAGGAGAATGCAGTGCTGTGGACATGGTACAGGAGAATGCAGTGCTGTGGGCATTGTACAGAAGAATGTGGGGCTGTGGACATGGTACAGGAGAATGCAGGGCTGCGGGCATGGTACAGGAGAATGCAGTGCTGCGGGCATGGTGCAGGAGAATGCGGGGCTTCTGGCATGGTGCAGGAGAATGCGGGGCTGCGGGCATGGTACAGAAGAATGCGGGGCTGTGGGCATGGTACAGGAGAATGCAGTGCTGTGGGCATGGTACAGGAGAATGCAGTGCTGCGGGCATGTTACAGGAGAATGCGGGGCTGTGGGCATGGTACAGGAGAATGCGGGGCTGCAGGCATGGTGCAGGAGAATGCGGGGCTGCGGGAATGGTGCAGGAGAATGCAGGGCTGCAAGCATGGTGCAAGAGAATTTGGGGCTGTGGGCATGGTACAGGAGAATGCAGGGCTGCTGGCATGGTACAAGAGAATGCGGGGCTGCGGGCATGGTACAGGAGAATGCAGTGCTGCGGGCATGGTACAGGAGAATGCAGGGCTACGGGCATGGTACAGGAGAATGCAGGGCTGTGGGCATGGGGCAGGAGAATGCAGGGCAGTGGGCATGGTGAAAGAGAATGCAGTGCTGCGGGCATGGTACAGGAGAATGCGGGGCTGCGGGCACGGTACAGGAGAATGCGGGGCTGCGGGCATGGTACAGGAGAATGCAGGGCTGCGGGCATGGTACAGGGGAAGGCAGTGCTGCGAGCATGGTACAGGAGAATGTGTGGCTGCGGGCATGGTACAGGAGAATGCGGGGCTGCGGGCATGGTACAGAGCAATGCGGGGCTGCGGGCATGGTGAAAGAGAATGTGGGGCTGCGGGCATGGTACAGGAGAAGGCAGTGCTGCGAGCATGGTACAGGAGAATGTGTGGCTGCGGGCATGGTACAGTAGAATGCGGGGCTGCGGGCATGGTGCAGGAGAATGCGGGGCTGCGGGCATGGTGAAAGAGAATGTAGGGCTGCAGGCATGGTACAGGAGAATGCAGTGCTGTGGGCATGGTACAGGAGAATGCGGTGCTGTGGGCATGGTACAGGAGAATGCAAGGCTGTGGGCATGGTACAGGAGAATGCAGGGCTGCTGGCATGGTACAAGAGAATGCGGGGCTGCGGGCATGGTACAGGAGAATGCAGTGCTGCGGGCATGGTACAGGAGAATGCGGGGCTGCAGGCATGGTACAGGAGAATGGGGGGCTGCGGGCATGGTACAGGAGAATGCAGTGCTGTGGACATGGTACAGGAGAATGCGGGGCTGCGGGCATGGTACAGGAGAATGCGGGGCTGCGGGCATGGTACAGGAGAATGCAGTGCTGTGGACATGGTACAGGAGAATGCAGTGCTGTGGGCATGGTACAGGAGAATGCAGGGCTGCGGGCATGGTACAGGAGAATGCAGTGCTGCGGGCATGGTGCAGGAGAATGCGGGGCTTCTGGCATGGTGCAGGAGAATGCGGGGCTGCGGGCATGGTACAGGAGAATGCGGGGCTGCGGGAATGGTGCAGGAGAATGCAGGGCTGCGGGCATGATACAGGGGAATGCGGGGCTGCGGGCATGGTACAGGAGAATGCGGGGCTGCGGGCATGGTACAGGAAAATGCGGGGCTGCGGGCATGGTACAGGAGAATGCGGGGCTGCGGGCATGGTACAGGAGAATGCGGGGCTGCGGGCATGGTACAGGGGAATGCGGGGCTGCGGGCATGGTACAGGAGAATGCAGTGCTGCGGGCATGGTACAGGAGAATGCGGGGCTGCGGGCATGGTACAGAATGCAAACAAGTGGAGCTTCCCGTTTTGGCGGAGCTGCGCTTTAAGCAGAAAGCAGATCATCGACCTGGAAGATGTCTGATAACCCCCCTCCCCCATGTCTGTACCTCCAATCAGCTCTTGTACAGCCTGCGACAGAACAGCGTCCCCCTCCCCCGTCCGCGGGATGCCATCTTCACACTTCTCATTGGCCTTGCTGTGCAGGGACCGCCTGATCTTCTGTATGAGGGGGATGACCGGAGGCGTGGCCACAGGAGGCGGGGTTAGCGCTGTAACGGGGAAAAAAAAATCATCTTTAACCACTTGAAGACCCGAAATATTCTGACACATTTTATTTAAATCATTATTTATTGCTAGAAAATTACTTATAAACTTCAAATATTATATATAAAAATTATTAAAAAATATATATGAAAAAAAAAATTATATATATATTTTTTTTTTTTAGCAGAGAGACCCTGGGGAATAAAGTGGCGATTATTGCAATTTTTTTATATAGCAATTTATTTTATATATAAAAAAAAAAAGAAATAAATTTAAAAGAATTATAAAGGAAAACACAATTTATACCCCAATGTTTTATTTTTGTAAACTGGAAGAATAATATTATGCTGAGTAAAATCTTCCTATCATGTTACTCTTTATAATTGCGCTCACTCATGGAATGGCGACAAACTGCGATACATAAATATCTCCATAGATGGCGCTTTAATCCCCTTTACAGGTTCCCAGTTTAGAGTTACAGAGGAGATCTATAGAGGTGGGGGAGGTGTCCTGTAGATCTGAAGCAGTGGGGGAGGGGTCCTGTAGATGTATAGAGGTGGGGGGGATCCTGTAGATCTATAGAGGTGGGGGAGGTGTCCTGTAGATCTGAAGCAGTGGGGGAGGTGTCCTGTAGATGTATAGAGGTGAGGGAGGGGTCCTATAGATCTGAAGTGGTGGGGGAGGGGTTCTGTAGATGTATAGAGGTGGGGGGGATCCTGTAGATCTATACAGGTGAGGGAGGTGTCCTGTACATGTATAGAGGTGAGGGAGGGGTCCAGTAGATCTATAGAGGTGGGGGAGGGGTCCTGTAGATGTAAAGAGGTGGGGGGGATCCTGTAGATCTATAGAAGTGGGGGAGGTGTCCTGTAGATCTGGAGCGGTGGGGGAGGGGTCCTGTAGATGTAAAGAGGTGGGGGGGATCCTGTAGATCTATAGAGGTGGGGGAGGTGTCCTGTAGATCTGAAGTGGTGGGGGAGGGGTCCTGTAGATCTATAGAGGTGAGGGAGGGGTCCTGTAGATCTATTGGAGGTGGGGGAGGGGTCCTGTAGATCTATTGGAGGTGGGGGAGGTGTCCTGTAGATCTGAGGTGGCGGGGGAGGGGTCCTGTAGATCTATAGAGGTGGGGGAGGGTACTGTAGATCTATAGAAGTGGGGGAGGGGTCCTGTATCATCTCATTGGATGACTCTCCAGCACTCCATATCCGGGGACTTCTCCTCCTAGGCCCGGCTGTGCTATGTGGTAATGCTGGGACTTGTAGTTCCTCCCCTCCCCCTCACTCTGCTCCTGGTTGGTCACTCCCCCTTCCTGAGCCATCCCCGGGATCTCCAATCACAGCCGCCTCTGTTGTTGTCATTCCACTTCCTGGTTTCCAGGACAGCAGGTGAAGTCTCCGCCCCCTCTCTGTCCCCCGGCCGCCATCTTTGTTATTGGCCAGTGCCAGGCTGAGCTTCTATTTCCTCATCTATAGTAATAGAATGTCAGCTCATGGGGTCAGCAATAGTGTGTGTACCCCAGAGACCCGCCATGGGGGGATACCGGGGGGGGGGAGGGGTTATTGTGTTCCCATCCCATATCTGTACAACATTAACACAGAGCTCTATGGGGAGAGCGGGGCATGCTGGGAGATGTAGTCCATACACAGAGCCCCCTGGTGGACAAACTGGTCCATAGAGGAGAGGAGCTCCTGAAATCTGCACCCTGATTGGTCCGAATTTATTCATCAAATGGATTTCATTGAAGAAAATGTTTTTTTGTATCTTTTGGATGGAAATGTAAAGAAGAGATTTGTGTATTTGGGGTGTTATAGATGGCGGATCTCTCCATAAAGAGGAGCGCTCACCCTGATTTCTATCACCGGGGAAAAAAAAAAATGAAAGTGCCCCCCCTCCCCCGCGCTCTCCCGCAGAATGGAACGCAAAACTAAACCGCGCATGCGTATGTAAACGGCGTTCCCAGCACACATGTGAGGAATCGCCGCCAACGTTAGAGCGAGCGATAATTCCAGCGCTAAATCTCCTCTGTAACTCCAAACCGGTGACCGGTAACATTCTATAAAGCGCCCCCTATGGAGATTTTTATGTATCGCAGTTTGTCGCCTTTCCACCAGGGTGCGCAATTTTAAAGCGTGACATGTCAGGTATCTATTTACTCGCCGTAACGCCATCTTTTATACTTTACAAAACAAATCCGGGAATATATTGTGTGTTTTTTTTTTTTTAATTAAAGTATATTTTTTCAAAACAAAATTACATTTGAAATACCGGATTACAATTGTGCGATGACTCGGCAAGAGAGGGAAAAGATAGGTTTCCTTTTTGTCCCCCCCCCCCCCTCCTCTCCCCCCCCCCTTTTTTTTTTTTTTTTTGGGGGGGGGTTGTGTTATTTTTCGGGTTACTTTGGTTAATATATAAAAATAGAAAAGACAGGGAGAGTAGAGGCGGTGCTATCAGTAGTTATGCTATGAAGAGGAGATTATAGGAAGGATAGAGGAATAGACAGATTTAGGGGTAGATAAGAGGAGAGAGGAGACCCCGATCGTTAGATACTTGTATTCGTTTTGAGGAAATAAGAATCTTATTTTTATTGTGAAATCATATGACTATATGCTGTGTTTTTCTTCTTTTCTGTTTCTCCTGTGTTTGTACAGCCTTACTACAAACCCTTAATAAAATTTATATTTGGAAAAAAAAAGAAGAAATACCAGATTACAAATACCGCGTGATATAAATAAAATTGCAATGATCGCCATTTCATTCTCTGGGGTCTCTGCTAAAAAAAAATATATATATCTAATGTTTGGGGGTTCTGAGTCATTTTCTAGCAAAAAATAATGATTTAAACTTGTAAACAAAAAGTGCCAGAAAATGCTGAGTCAGCAAGTAGTTAATGACAGTTCCCCCCTCCCCCTCCCCCGAGACTGGAAATCCCCTGATTACCTTCCCCCACCTTCTGACAGTTACAATATCCCTATCAGGAAAATCTTGGCAGTTGGCCAATGGTCACATGACCTCCCCAGCCTGGAAATCCCCTGATTACCTTCCCCCGCCTTTTGACAGTTACAATCTTCTATCAGGAAATCTTGGCAGTTGGCCAATGGTCACATGACCTCCCCAGCCTATAAATTGGAGTGCGCCCTCAGCCAGGTGTCAGTTGATGTTTGCTCTCTGTAGAGACAGGTTGTCTGTAGAAAGCTCTCTCTGATTGCTGTGTGTTTCATTCTATTTGAACTCCAGTGATTGGTTGTCATCTGATTCCCTTTGATTGATAGCGATCGGCAATAGCTGATTTCTCTCTAGATTTGCTGTAGTAATTGTTTTTAGTGTCAGTTACTATTCATATAATGATGAGGAACGAAATCCTCAGCATAATTCTTATGTTTTTACTCCCATGGGGAGGAAAACGAAATGTCAGCATAGACCCCCCAGACATCCACATGCTGGATAAGGGGGCGACCATCAGAAGAACGGAGCAACCAGTGGAAGAACTGGTCAGGGCAATGGAAAACGTTCCTCCGGAGATCTTCATGCCAAGTAGGAACGCGGCCATCGAGTCAATGGAGGAACCTACATTAGAACCAGTCAGAGAAATGGCAAACGAGCCACTGGAAGCCTCCAGCTGGTTCTCATTACTGGCCAGCACTGCATTCTGGGTAAAGATGACACTCTGGATAAGTGTCATCATTCTGAATTACATCCTGCCCAGAAATGTCCTGGCCACCAAAATAGGAGAATTTCTGATGCTCCTGCAGCTGACGGAATTCTTTTATGAAGTTTTGGTCCAATCCGATTTCTGCTGGTTCAGCGAGGGGCTGGTCTTAGACAACACAGGCCCGCCCCTGCTTATAAATATTGTGGCTGAGATCTGGTCAGAATACTCTCTGGGGCTTGTCATGATACAGCCGGTGCTGCCGGCCATGCTGCTGGTGCTGCTTGTAATACTGCAGGCACTGCTGGTATTATACTTCAAGGCGTTCAACAGATTCTCCCCAAGAGAGGACACAATCCAGTCAATCAATTCTCAGGAGGTGAGACCCAGCATAGCACCTCCTAGGGGTTGCATTAATATCATCACCCCATCAACGAGTGATATCACCCCATCAACGAGTGATATCACCCCACCAACAAGTGATATCACCCCATCAACGAGTGATATCACCCCATCAACAAGTGATAATATCACCCCACCAACAAGTGATATCACCCCATCAACGATTGATATCACCCCACCAACAAGTGATATCACCCCATCAACGAGTGATATCACCCCATCAACAAGTGATAATATCACCCCACCAACAAGTGATATCACCCCATCAACGATTGATATCACCCCACCAACAAGTGATATCACCCCATCAACAAGTGATATCACCCCACCAACAAGTGATATCACCCCATCAATGAGTGATATCACCCCAGCAACAAGTGATATCACCCCAGCAACAAGTGATATCACCCCAGCAACAAGTGATATCACCCCACCAACAAGTGATATCACCCCATCAACGAGTGATATCACCCCAGCAACAAGTGATATCACCCCACCAACAAGTGATATCACCCCATCAACAAGTGATATCACCCCATCAACGAGTGATATCACCCCATCAACAAGTGATAATATCACCCCACCAACAAGTGATATCACCCCATCAACGATTGATATCACCCCACCAACAAGTGATATCACCCCATCAACAAGTGATATCACCCCAGCAACAAATGATATCACCTCATCAATGAGTGATATCACCCCATCAACAAGTGATATCACCCCAGTAACGAGTGATATCAACCCACCAACAAGTGCTTCACTCTGGGTCAATGAGCTCAAGGAAAACATCAGGCTCAGACGACTTAGTGCCATCCCTCGTCCTATGAACGCACAAAAGACGGATGACATCACCCCACAATGTGATAACAGCAATCCACCAACAAGTGATAATATCACCCCACCAACAAGTGCTTCACCTCGGATAAATGAGCTCAGGAAATACAGCAGGCATCCCAGAATTATTCCCCCTCCTATCACCCCACGAAAGATGGGTGTCAGCCCATCAATGAGTGATATCACCCCAGCAACAAATGATAATATCACCCCACCAACAAGTGATATCACCCCACCAACAAGTGCATCACTCTGGATGAATGAGCTCAGGAAAAACATTAGGCTCAGACGACCCAGTGCTATTCCTCGTCCTATCACCCCACGAAAGACGGATGGCATCACCCCACCAACAAGTGCTTCACCCCGGATAAATGAGCTCAGGAAAAGCAGCAAGCTTGGGCGACCCAGTGCCATTCCCCGTCCTATCACCCGTCCCATCGCCCCACCATGTGATAAAAGCACCCCACCAAAAAGTGCTTCACCCCGGATAAATGAACTCAGGAAAAGCAGCAAGCTTGGGCGACCCAGTGCCATTCCCTGTCCTATCACCCGTCCCATCACCCCACCATGTGATAAAAGCACCCCACCAAAAAGTGCTTCACCCCGGATAAATGAACTCAGGAAAAGCAGCAGGCTTGGGCGACCCAGTGCCATTCCCCATCCTATCACCCGCTCCATCACCCCACCATGTGATAAAAGCACCCCACCAAAAAGTGCTTCACCCCGGATAAATGAACTCAGGAAAGGCAGCAAGCTTGGGCGACCCAGTGCCATTCCCTGTCCTATCACCCGCTCCATTACCCCACCATGTGATAAAAGCACCCCACCAAAAAGTGCTTTACCCCGGATAAATGAACTCAGGAAAGGCAGCAAGCTTGGGCGACCCAGTGCCATTCCCTGTCCTATCACCCGTCCCATCACCCCACCATGTGATAAAAGCACCCCACCAAAAAGTGCTTTACCCCGGATAAATGAACTCAGGAAAAGCAGCATGTTTGGGCGACCCAGTGCCATTCCCCATCCCATCCCCCATCCCATCACCCCACCATGTGATAAAAGCACCCCACCAAAAAGTGCTTCACCCCGGATAAATGAACTCAGGAAAGGCAGCAAGCTTGGGCGACCCAGTGCCATTCCCCGTCCTATCACCCGTCCTATCGCCCCACCATGTGATAAAAGCACCCCAACAACAGGTGTTTTACCCCGGATAAATGAACTCAGGAAAGGCAGAAAGCTTGGGCGACCCAGTGCCATTCCCTGTCCTATCACCCGACCATGTGATAAAAGCACCCCACCAAAAAGTGCTTTCCCCCGGATAAATGAACTCAGGAACAGCAGCAGGCTTGGGCGACCCAGTGCCATTCCCTGTCCTATCACCCGTCCCATCACCCCACCATGTGATAACAGCAATCTACCATCAAGTGCTTCACCCCGGCTGAATGAGCGGCGTGGAGTGGACGGTGTCAGTAGGGCAGTAAATTGGGGCACTGCAGCAGTGGACAATGTCAATAGGGCAGTGGATGGTATCAGTACAGCAGCAGACAGTGTGTGGACAGCGGACACTGTCAGTACAGCAGCAGACACTGTCAGTACAGCAGAGGACAGTGTGTGGACAGCGGACACTGTCAGTACAGCAGCAGACACTGTCAGTACAGCAGAGGACAGTGTGTGGACAGCGGGCACTGTCAGTACAGCAGCAGACACTGTCAGTACAGCAGCAGACACTGTCAGTACAGCAGAGGACAGTGTGTGGACAATGCACGGTGTATGGACAGCAGACACTGTCGGTAGAGCAGTGGACAGTGTCGATGGCATACTAGATTTTTTGATTTGGGAAATGGAGAGTAGCAGTGAGATAGAGGAAAGAATCAACAGAGCACTGGACATGGCCAGGGAAGCAAGATGGTGTCAGTAGAGCAGTGGTTGGTGTCAGCAGGGCAGAGGAAATCAGCTCACTGTAGGGGGTGAAGGGGGACAGAGGAGGACAACCTACTGTGAGGTGGGGGGGGGGTGAAGGGAGACAGAGGATGACAACCTACTGTGGGGAGATGAAGGGGGGACAGAGGACAATGTGTGGGGAGGTGAAGGGGGACAGAAGACACCATGCTGGGGGGTATGGTGTCTTCTGCCCCCCTTTACCCCCTACAGAAATGTCCTCCCCTGTCCCCCTTTATCCCCACCTCCAAAGTAGGTTGTCCTCCTCTGCTTTCTTCACCTCCTCGCAGTAGGTAGTCCTCTTCTGTCCTTCCTAACCCCGCCACATTAGGTTGTCCTCCTATGTCCCCCTTCACCCTCTACAGTAGCTTGTCCTCCTCTGTCCCCCTTCACCGCCCCACAGTGAGTTGACCTCTTCTGTCCCTCTTCAGCACCCCCCCCCCCCCATCTTTGTTTAACCACAGCGGGCACACATAGCCCATGCTGAATCGGATAAATTTTGATCCATGTATGGTCAGCATAAGCTCCAATGGACATCACTGATTTATCCTGCTCAGCGGGGGCGGGCCTTAGAGAACAGAGATCACATATGGGCAGTGCAGAGGCTTAGTTCTTAGCCTTGCAGCACTGGGGTCCTTCGATAGGCATGAACATCAAACGTTTTTTACATCGCTATTCCCCAGACCAACATTACAGAAGAAGATTTCTCCTCATCTTCCCAGACAGGACACTCAGGAGGGATATAAGATGGACGATGTCACCTAACCCGTCCATGTGACAATGTAGAGCTAAAGGCATCACCTCTAAGCTCTATTGGACATAACTGATTTACCCCGCTCAGCGGGGGCAGGCCTTAGAGAACAAAGGCCATATATGGGCAGCACAGAGGCTTAGTGGTTAGCCTTGCAGCACTAGGGTCCTTGGTTCAAATCCTGACCAGGACACTACCTGCATGGAGTTTGCATGTTCTCCCTCCTGTGCTTGCGTGGGTTTCCTCCGGGTACTCCGGTTTCCTCCCACACCAAAGACATGCCCCTGCGTTGGTGTTGCAGTGGTGAGCATAGCTGCTATCCCAGCAGCTGACCCGGGTTCGATCCCCGGCCAACGCAATTGCCAAGATGGCGGCTTCACCTGCTAAGTGCATTGAGACCCCAGGGAGAAGAGCGCTATATATTAGCAATAGAATAAAATTTTATCCAAAACGAATGAAGTGAATGTGTCGTACTTTACATGTATTTTCCCAAACCCTTTTTAATAATATTTTTCTTGCAGGGGGATCTGATTACTTTGTATTCTCATTTTCAGCCAGTAGGTGGAGCACTCGGCTCTTTTTTAGGTATTTTCTTGGTTCTCCTTAGCAGCTTGGCTGAAAAAAAGCCGGCTTTTTACTATGAGCTCAAAAGTTTTCAGACTAAATTTAGATTGGAATAAGTCTGAGCAGTGACTCCGCCCCCTCCCTGACAGTGCAGTGTGAGCGGTTCCATCCGGAGTGTCAATCAGACGCGGTCTGACCATAAAATGATAAAACAGAAATAACATTTCATATGAAAAACATATAAACGTTATAACGTTACATATATCGGTTTGATCCGACCCTTTTACAGGTTTGTTTACATCGGACCGAAACCGGAAGTGACAAAATACTCGCTGTTTCCGGTTTCCTAGACCGATGGTCTCAACCTCAGTCCTCAAATACCCCAAACAGGCCATGTTTTGGGAACTTACCTTAGATAAAATAGCTCTTATCAATACCATGCCATTGATATTGATTTAAAGCAGCTATGCAAAGTAAAGGAAAACCCGAAAACATGGCCTGTTGGGGGTACTTGAGGACTGAGGCTTTGAACCACTGTGTTAGACCATAGAGATGATCGGGGACATTCCAGTCCTCCATCTCTATGGTCAGCAAGCTGACCTGCTGGGTTCAGTCCCTGGCGCCTTGCTGAAAGGGTAAAGCCTCCTTCCGTCACATGTAAAAGCGATCCAGTGTCTATTTATCCACTCGGATCACTTTTACTTTATTCAGCATCGCCGGCTGAAAAAAAAAAAATTGATCCCGGGGCCATGACTGCAGCTGCATCCATGGTCCGGGGATAACAGTTTCAACCCGAGGATGTACCAGTAAGTACTTTTTTTTTGAACAATAAGTTTTCATTGATTTTCAAAAAAACATACACAGGGAAGAACGCCAATGCAACAGGCACTGACTGCGAACATTTTCACAGGTATACAAACAACAGCCACATTATGTAAAGAAGGAAAGATTGCCATTATATTATTTCTTCATAGCATTGGATTCATGACCTTGGAGAGGCTGAACGGTAGGGTCCACACCTCCCACCCCCCACACCCCATCTGGGTGCAAACAGTATGGGGGGTGGGAGGGCGCACACCCCAGCCGTCAACCATGAAGGGGTAAGAAAAATACATTCAACACATTTTCACAATATTATTAAGGGTCAGCCACTCGTTCCAGCGTTCGTCAAAGGATTTACATGTCCCTTGATTGATAGCTAGTAGGGCTCAAATATATAGTTGCAGTTCACTAGTACCTTAACATCGGATAGGTCCATACTGCTGAAGGTATGTGTAAGGGGTGAATAGGGTTCGTGGAGAGGAAATGCGAAATTCGGTACCATGGAAAAAATAGGGATGGCGGCAAGGAGAATTTCGTTCTCATGTCAGTCCAGGGGCGAGGTTTATTTTTATCTAAAAAGTCTTGTACATGGACAATTCCATGTTTTACAAGGGGTTTAGTGTATAAGAAGGGTATCCTGGAGGAAAGAGCATGAACTGGGATTGGCGGGATGTCAATGGGGGGATTCATTAATTGAGTTATGGCGAAGGTGTCGCCATGCTAGTATGGATGCTCGTACAGTTGGGGGGAAGGATAGGATGTCCCTTGGCCTCAACGAGTCCATATACAGGAGAGATGTCAGGTCTGGGGTCTCTGTCAGTACCCCTTCCAGAGAAGCCCAGCGCGGTCTATCCTGCGTGTGGAACCAATGTTGCAGTTGATCTAAGATCGTTGCCCATCTATAGTCGTTGAGGTCAGGGAGACTCATCCCTCCCACTGATTTATGGGCTATGAGGAATTTACGTGCGCATCTTGGTTTTTTGTGTGTCCACAAGAATTTGGACAATGAACTTGTGAGCAGGTTAACATATTTTTGTGGTAGTGGTACAGGGAGCACTCTAAAATGGTATAAGATTTGTGGGAGGATGGACATTTTGTATGCCGCTAGTCTACCAGTCCATGATAGGTGTTTCGTGGACCAGGACGCCAATTGGGTATGTATGTCACGTATTAAAGGTTCATAGTTAGCTCGCGTGAGGGTCTCGAGGCTAGAGGTGAGGGTTATACCTAAGTAGGGGATACTATCTTTCGCCCAGGTAAAAGGTAAGGTGCGTTGGAGGAGAGTTACAGTGGAGGGGTCTACCCCTAGGTTCAATATGAGGGATTTAGAGACGTTTACTTTGTAAAAGGAGATGGAGCCAAAGAGTTGCAGCGTTTGCAGAACTTGGGGAAGTGATTTTTTTCGGTTCAGTCAGGAAGAGAATCACATCGTCAGCAAAAAGGTTGACCAGTTGGTTTTTTGGCTCCCACTTGAAACCCCGTGATTTGAGAGTGTTGGCGGATCATCTCCGCAAGTGGTTCGATCATGAGATTGAAAATAGTGGGTGAGAGCGGACTCCCCTGTCTGGTGCCATTAGAAATCTGGAAGGGCTTGGAAAGGAGACCTGGCGTGTACACCTGAGCAGAAGGGCAAGAATACAGAGCCATGATGGCCGACTTGATAGCCCCCTGAAAACCAAAACTGGTCAAAGCTTCTGACATGTAGCGTCATTCCACCCTATCAAACGCCTTCTCTGCGTCGATGGACAACAGCAGAGAAGGCGTTCGGCTGACCCCAGCGTGGTGAATCAAGTTTAGAATCCGTCTTGTGGCATCGGAAGGCTGCCTTCCTCTAACAAAGCCCAATTGGTCGTGTTTTATTAGTGAGGGGATAATAGTAGCTAATCTAGTCACCAAGAGTTTGGCGTATATCTTCACATCTGAATTAAGAAGGGAAATAGGCCAGAAATTTGCTGGGGTTGTGGGATCCTTCCCAGGTTTGGGGAGTGTGACCACGTAAGCTTGGAGCATTTCTCTGGGGAAAGTGGAGGAGGCAGCCACCCGATTGTACACAAGGGGTAAATAAGGCAACAATGGCTTCAACATAGACTTAAAGTATTCTTTAGGAAGCCTGTCAGGGCCCGGGGATTTGCCGTTCAGAAGAGACGCTACAATTCTGCTCACTTCTTGTTCATTAATAGGGGCGTTAAGTGTAAGCAATTGATCTGCAGTGAGTTTTGGCAGGTTCAACCCATCCAGGAAGGCGTGAATCGCTTCCCCGGTAGGTTGAACGGTCTGAGGATCGTTTTTTAGATTGTATAGATCACTGTAGTAACCCGCAAATTGGTCAGCGATTGCTTGAGGGTTGAAGATTTTGTCTTTTGATATGGGATGAATCAAGTGTCCAATTTTTGTTTTAGTTCTGGTGGCTTTTAGCCTGCTGGCCAGACATTTCCCCGTTCTATTAGCATTTGTATACGTTTGGAGTTTTAGCCGTCTGAGGTGGAAGTCATATTTCTGCAGTAACAGGAGGCGTAGTTCCTCCCTAAGTTTGTGCAGAGTATCCGACAGCACCGGGGATGGCGCCTTTTTATTTTGTTGCTCCAGGGAGAGTATTTCTCCAAGGATGGAGTCTAGGTGTGAATTGTAGCGTCTCTTCAGCCTGGCCCCGTTGCAATAATATCCCCTGAATGAATGCCTTGTGGGCATTCCAGAGAAAAAATACATCTGGAGTAGAGGGGCCATTATGATCAAAGAATTCTGATAGTTTATCGGCTATCACTGTAGCACAGTCCGGATCCTGGAGAATTCTAGTATTACATCTCCAAACTGGGGTTTTGACATTTACGACATCTTCCTCTATGGTTATCAGTATTGGAGCATGGTCTGACCATGTGATGTCAAGGATGTCCGAGCAGGAATTCCGTTGGAGAAGCCATTTATCGGACAGAAAGAAGTCTATGCGTGGGTAACACCGATGCCGTGGGGAAAATAACATGTAGTTACCTTCATTAGAGTGCTGGCAACGCCATATGTTATAGAGGTCTTCCTTGTGGAGCAGGTTTTGCATACAGAGGCCATGTCTAGGCCCAGCCCTAGAAGAGTCCAAGACTGGGTCTAGTACTGCATTGAAGTCCCCGCAGATAAGGATTTGACCGTATTTAACCTGATTCACCTTCTTGAGGACTATTGTCAGAAAACGGGACTGGTGAGAGTTGGGGGCATATAGTGACACAATAGTATAGGGTCGGGAGTTCAGGTCACACTTCAGGATGATGTATCGGCCGTTACTATCCAGTATTGATTGTTTAAGCAAAAAGTGGATGGTGTCTCTTATGGCTAGGAGCACTCTGCTCGTTTTTTTGTTTGCGCTGGATAAGAAAACATGAGGTGTGAGCAACTGGGTGTCTTAGCGATATCAAAATGGGTCTCCTGCCCACAAAGTATGTCCGCCTTGTGCTTGAGGGCTTCTCTCCACAATAAGCGTCTTTTGGCTGGGTGATTTAACCCTTTAGTGTTCAAAGATAGGCAGGTGATGGTCATGTTGTGAGCATGTATGAAGAGTATGCAGGGAAACGGTGGGACTTACTCAACCATGCGTAGGGAACAGTCAGTAGACACCGTGTCTGATCAGTGGCAAGGCTGGAGCGATGATCGGGGATGCTTGTGCTTGATGCGTTTCTTGAGCCAGGGAACAAATGGTGGCACTGTGGCGATACCTGTGGAAAAAGCAAAAACGAGGGGAAGGAAAATAGGGGGATAAAAATAGGAACCGCAAGCGGTACCAGGAACATATCTAATGTCTTTATGAGCCTGGGGTGAAGTGGACTAACTATGAAGGTCAAACAGTGTAGCGCTAAAATAAAAAACTCATGTAAAACACACAGCCCTCAAGTGTGTGATGAAAATCCTGATGAGACACATATAATGGAGCCAGGTGCAGATAGTAGCATGAAATCCTCACACAGCCCTCCACCTTCCAAAGTGGCCTCTTACCTCAGCTCGATAAACGCAGGCAACAGGATATCCACTCTACTCGGATGAAATGCAAGCTTCTAGGACCAGAAACTCATGAGCCAAAAACACTTCCGGGCTAACTCTCCTCCATAAGTCATATAGATGGGAAGCATGAGAGACAAAAACAGCCCATAGTGTAAACCTGATATAACTTTTATTCAAATATAGACAAACACAAGGTGGCCTCTTACTCTGTAGTAGATGCAGTGCAGCGTAGTAATAGAACAGCGCCGGCGGGAGCAACGAGACCAGCTCGGTCCACGCCGGGATCCTCAGTGTCGGCGGGTGACGTCAGACACTTCCTCCTACCCCCCGCAAGCGTATCGCCTCCGTGGGTGGAGGCTTCCTCAGCGGTCGTAGGGATTGGCCGACCGTCACCAGCCTACATAGCAACCAGTGAACACTGATTGGCTAGGTTCTAAACTTGTTCCCATAGCTGCACAGGACGCCGGAACCCGGAAGTAATGGGGATACGGCTGCAACTCACAAACAATGTCTTTTAAGAGGCAAAGACATCTAATAAAAAGGGCAAATAATAACCCATGGTGGTGTACAAACACCTAATGCTGCTGTAAAATGAAATAAAATGCGGAATAAATCCTGCTAAAATTACAATATATATATATATATATATATAGAGAGATAAAACTATTATATATATAAAAAAAAACAGGAGTAGCGTAAAGACGTTGAAAAACCTGCAGACACTTCGGATCACATATTAAATAACAATGCACAAAATACATAAATATAGATAAAATGTAAGATATAGGATCATCATAAAAACGAGTAAAAGCTTGCAATTACAAAAATAGCCACCTCAGAACACAATCTTAAAAATACAAATAAATACATAGCAGACGGCATTTATAGACAAAATCCAATAGTCAACGATCTGAGATAAAACAATTTAGGTCAAAGTCGGTGTTTAACCCACGGGGAACGGCAACTTTAGTTTCAAAAATCCAAAAAGATTCTCTCTTACTTAGCTGACGAATAAAATTGCCTCCCCTCCAATGTCTTTTAACCTTTTCAATACCCCAGAACTTGAGGTCTCTGGGGTTTTTGTCATGGTAATTTTTAAAATGTTGATAAAGGTGATGAGGTGATTTGCCTTTTTTAATACACCGAACATGCTCTGCTATACGAACCTGCAAAGCTCTGGAGGTCCTGCCCACATATTGTAACCCACAGTTACACTCCAACATATACACACCTCCAGTAGTGGAGCATGTAATAAGGTCACCTATAGTGTATTTCTTCTGTGTGGCGTGAGCCGTGAACTCTTTGCGTCGCTTTAAAGCAGAGTTCCGGGCAAAAAATCGACCTAATCGATTTTGTGCCCATCCGCTTGCTTTGCTTCACCTGAAAAGGAATTGAATTATTTTTTTTTTTTTACTTCCCTCGTAATTGTAGAAAGAAATACTCACCTTTTTTCACTTCCTCCCTCTGTGGCCGCGGCCCGCGCCGGCGCCGTCACTTCCGGTTTGCAATAATTCCTGGGAGCTGAACGTCATCGCTCCCAGGAATCAATGTGACGGCACCGGCCCCTCTCGTCACTTCCGGTGCGACGCCGCATTCCCTGCTAAACAGCTTCTGGGCATGCCCAGAAGCTGTGTAGGAATGGGGCGCCGCACCGGAAGTGACGAAAGGGGCCGGTGCAGGCGTATTCTGGGAGAAGAAGACATGAAGACGCAGAAGAGGATCGCGCCGGCTTCAGCTGCCCACAACAGAGATGGCAAAACTGGAGAAGAAATTTTATAAGTGAGTATTTCTTCTTGCAGGTAAGTGCGAACCGGGACAGATCAGAGGCTAGCCATTGTGGAATGTACTAGCCCTGACTGTCCCGGGGGTATGTTCATTGAAAAAATGTTTCTGTGTCCGGAACTCCGCTTTAAATTGTTCTTAGCTGTGTGGCACACTACACATTTACCGCATGCATAGAACCCAGAGAGGAAAGAGAACATCTTATTTTGGCTCTGTACTGGTGGATCTACAACACCAGGGGCCAGTATATTCCTTTAAAGTGGGAGCCTTCTTATAAACGAATCGAGGTCTCTCTGGTAAATTATTGCCCAGGATCTTATCCTGCAGCAAAATCGGCCAATGCTTACTAATAATCCTCTCAATTCTTTTATGTTGAATGCGGTAATCCAATAGGAGAATGCAGGGCTGCGGGCATGGTACAGGAGAATGCAGGGCTGCGGGCATGGTACAGGAGAAGGCAGTGCTACGGGCATGGTACAGGAGAATGTGTGGCTGCGGGCATGGTGCAGGAGAATGCGGAGCTGCGGGCATGGTGAAAGAGAATGCGGAGCTGCGGGCATGGTGAAAGAGAATGCGGGGCAGCGGGCATGGTGAAAGAGAATGCGGGGCTGCGGGCATGCTACAGGAGAATGCGGGGCTGCGGGCATGGTGCAGGAGAATGCGGGGCTGCGGGCATGGTACAGAAGAATGCGGGGCTGTGGGAATGGTGCAGGAGAATGCGGGGCTGTGGGCATGGTACAGGAGAATGCAGCACTGCAGGCATGGTACAGGAGAATGCAGTGCTGCGGGCATGGTACAGGAGAATGCAGTGCTGCGGGCATGGTACAGGAGAATGCAGGGCTACGGGCATGGTACAGGAGAATGCAGGGCTGCAAGCATGGTGCAAGAGAATTTGGGGCTGTGGGCATGGTACAGGAGAATGCAGGGCTGCGGGCATGGTACAGGAGAATGCAGGGCTGTGGGCATGGTGCAGGAGAATGCAGGGCTGCGGGCATGGTGCCGGAGAATGCAGGGCTGCGGGAATGGTGCAGGAGAATGCGGGGCTGTGGGCATGGTACAGGAGAATGCAGTGCTGCGGGCATGGTACAGGAGAATGCAGTGCTGCGGGCATGGTACAGGAGAATGCAGGGCTACGGGCATGGTACAGGAGAATGCAGGGCTACGGGCATGGTACAGGAGAATGCAGGGCTACGGGCATGGTACAGGAGAATGCAGGGCTGCAAGCATGGTGCAAGAGAATTTGGGGCTGTGGGCATGGTACAGGAAAATGCGGGGCTGCAGGCATGGTACAGGAGAATGCAGTGCTGCGGGCATGGTACAGGAGAATGCAGGGCTACGGGCATGGTACAGGAGAATGCAGGGCTACGGGCATGGTACAGGAGAATGCGGGACTGCAGGCATGGTACAGGAGAATGTGGGGCCTGCGGGCATGGTACAGCGGAATGCGGGGCTGCGGGCATGGTACAGGAGAATGCGGGGCTGCGGGCATGGTACAGTAGAATGCGGGGCTGCGGGCATGGTACAGGAGAATGTGGGGCTGCGGGCATGGTACAGGAGAATGTGGGACTGCGGGCATGGTACAGGAGAATGTGGGACTGCAGGCATGGTACAGGAGAATGTGGGGCTGCGGGCATGGTACAGGAGAATGCAGGGCTACGGGCATGGTACAGCGGAATGCGGGGCTGCGGGCATGGTACAGTAGAATGCGGGGCTGCGGGCATGGTACAGGAGAATGTGGGGCCTGTGGGCATGGTACAGGAGAATGCAGGGCTACGGGCATGGTACAGCGGAATGCGGGGCTGCGGGCATGGTACAGGAGAATGCAGGGCTGCGGGCATGGTACAGGAGAATGCAGGGCTGCGGGCATGGTACAGGAGAATGTGGGGCCTGTGGGCATGGTACAGGAGAATGCAGGGCTACGGGCATGGTACAGCGGAATGCGGGGCTGCGGGCATGGTACAGGAGAATACAAACAAGTGGAGTTTCCCGTTTTGCTGGAGCTCCGCTTTAAGCAGAAAGCAGATCATCGACCTGGAAGATGTCTGATAACCCCCCTCCCCCTCCCCCCATGTCTGTACCTGCAATAGAACAGCGTCCCCCTCCCCCGTCCGCGGGACGCCATCTTCACACTTCTCATTGGCCTTGCTGTGCAGGGACCGCCTGTTCTTCTGTATGAGGGGGGTGACCGGAGGCGTGGCCACAGGAGGCGGGGTTAGCGCTGTAACGGGGAAAAAAATCATCTTTAACCACATGAAGACCCGAAATATTCCGACACATTTTATTTAAATCATTTTTTATTGCTAGAAAATTACTTATAAACTTCAAATATTATATATAAAAATTATTATATTATTAAAAAAAAATATATATATATATATATAGATATAGATATACAGATATAGATTTTTTTTTGGCAGAGACCCTAGGGAATAAAGTGGCGATTATTGCAATTATTTTATATATAAAAAAAAAGAAATAAATTTTAATGAATTATAAAGGAAAACACAATTTATACTCCAATGATTTTATTTTTGTAAACTGGAAGAATAATATTATGCTGAGTAAAATCTTCCTATCATGTTACTCTTTATAATTGCGCTCACTCATGGAATGGCGACAAACTGCGATACATAAAAATCTCCATAGATGGCGCTTTAATCCCCTTTACAGGTTCCCAGTTTAGAGTTACAGAGGAGATCTATAGAGGTGGGGGAGGTGTCCTGTAGATCTGAAGCGGTGGGGGAGGGGTCTTGTAGATGTAAAGAGGTGGGGGGGATCCTGTAGATCTATAGAGGTGGGGGAGGTGTCCTGTAGATCTGAAGCGGTGGGGGAGGGGTCCTGTAGATGTATAGAGGTGGGGGGGGATCATGTAGATCTATAGAGGTGGGGGAGGGGTCCTGTAGATGTATAGAGGTGGGGGGGATCCTGTAGATCTATAGAGGTGGGGGAGGTGTCCTGTAGATCTGAAGTGGTGGGGGAGGGATCCTGTAGATGTATAGAGGTGAGGGAGGGGTCCTGTAGAGGTATAGAGGTGGGAGAGGGGTCCTGTAGATGTATAGAAGTGGGGGAGGGGTCCTGTAGATGTATAGAGGTGGGGGGGATCCTGTAGATCTATAGAGGTGAGGGAGGTGTTCTGTACGTGTATAGAGGTGGGGGAGGGGTCATGTAGATGTATAGAGGTGGGGGAGGTGTGCTGTAGATCTGAAGCGGTGGGGGAGGGGTCATGTAGATGTAAAGAGGTGGGGGGATCCTGTAGATCTATAGAGGTGGGGGAGGTGTCCTGTAGATCTGAAGTGGTGGGGGAGGGATCCTGTAGACCTATAGAGGTGGGGGAGGGGTCCTGTAAATGTATAGAGGTGAGGGAGGGGTTCTGTAGACCTATAGAGGTGGGGGAGGGGTCCTGTAGATGTATAGAGGTGAGGGAGGGGTCCTGTAGATGAATAGAGGTGGGGGAGGGGTCCTGTAGATGTATAGAAGTGGGGGAGGTGTCCTGTAGATGTATAGAGGTGGGGAGGGGCCCTGTAGATCTGAAGTGGTGGGGGAGGGGTCCTGTAGATGTATAGAGGTGGGGGAGGGGTCCTGTAGATCTGAAGTGGTGGGGGAGATCCTGTAGATCTATAAAAGTGGGGGAGGGGTCCTGTATCATCTCATTGGAGGACTCTCCAGCACTCCATATCCGGGGACTCCTCCTCCTAGGCCCACCTGTGCTGTGTGGTAATGCTGGGACTTGTAGTTCCTCCCCTCCCCCTCACTCTGCTCCTGGTTGGTCACTCCCCCTTCCTGAGCCATCCCCGGGATCTCCAATCACAGCCGGTGTTCCGTGAGAAAACCATACCCTCGTCACTTCCGGTTCCGCTATGGAGGGTATGGATTTCTCACGGTAGTTAAACTTGCGGCGCTTACATTAAAACAGCTCCACTACAACATGGCTCATCTCCGCTCTTCGCTGTCACTGCCCTCATCTCCGGTAATAAATATAAAAGCGGATCACGGAGCCGCGATCGCCGTCATTTACATCTCATACACCCGCCGCCGCTTTTATATTTATTACCGGAGATGAGGGAAGTTACAGCGATAGCAGAGGAGATGATCGATGTTGCAGCCGAAGTGTTTTATTGTACCCGCCGCAAGTATTACATTAGACACAGTGCTGTGATAATTTCATGCCCTCCAAGCATGCGCACTTCTCTAATCCTTTCATGTTCATTTACGTATCCGGGGCTCTGAGCATGCGCACTGCTGCGCTGCTCAGCTGTTTCAGACCGGAAGTGACGACGGTATGGTTTCTCCAAGGGGTATGGTTTTTTTGATGTTACACCGCCTCTGTTGTTGTCATTCCACTTCCTGGTTTCCAGGACAGCAAGTGAAGTCTCCGCCCCCTCTCTGTCCCCCGGCCGCCATCTTTGTTATTGGCCAGTGCCAGGCTGAGCTTCTATTTCCTCATCTATAGTAATAGAATGTGAGCTCATGGGGTCAGCAATAGTGTGTGTACCCCAGAGAGCCGCCATGGGGGGATAACGGGGGGGAGGGGTTATTGTGTTCCCATCCCATATCTGTACAACATTAACACAAAGCTCTATGGGGAGAGTGGGGCATGCTGGGAGATGTAGTCCATACCCAGAGCTCTATGGGGAGAACGGGGCATGCTGGGAGATGTAGTCCATACGCAGAGCTCTATGGGGAGAGCGGGGCATGCTGGGAGATGTAGTCCATACACAGAGCTCTATGGGGAGAGCGGGGCATGCTGGGAGATGTAGTCCATACACAGAGCTCTATGGGGAGAGCGGGGCATGCTGGGAGATGTAGTCCATACGCAGAGCTCTATGGGGAGAGCGGGGCATGCTGGGAGATGTAGTCCATACACAGAGCTCTATGGGGAGAGCGGGGCATGCTGGGAGATGTAGTCCATACACAGAGCTCTATGGGGAGAGTGGGGCATGCTGGGAGATGTAGTCCATACGCAGAGCTCTATGGGGAGAGCGGGGCATGCTGGGAGATGTAGTCCATACACAGAGCTCTATGGGGAGAGCGGGGCATGCTGGGAGATGTAGTCCATACACAGAGCACTATGGGGGGAGCGGGGCATGCTGGGAGATGTAGTCCATACGCAGAGCTCTATGGGGAGAGCGGGGCATGCTGGGAGATGTAGTCCATACACAGAGCTCTATGGGGAGAGCGGGGCATGCTGGGAGATGTAGTCCATACACAGAGCTCTATGGGGAGAGCGGGGCATGCTGGGAGATGTAGTCCATACGCAGAGCTCTATGGGGAGAGCGGGGCATGCTGGGAGATGTAGTCCATACACAGAGCTCTATGGGGAGAGTGGGGCATGCTGGGAGATGTAGTCCATACGCAGAGCTCTATGGGGAGAGCGGGGCATGCTGGGAGATGTAGTCCATACACAGAGCTCTATGGGGAGAGCGGGGCATGCTGGGAGATGTAGTCCATACACAGAGCACTATGGGGGGAGCGGGGCATGCTGGGAGATGTAGTCCATACCATAGGCGTGCGCAGCCTATGGCATTAGGGTGTGCACCTCAAACCAAAGCTCAAACAGGTGCGCGCGCACGTGCGTGTGTGCGCGTGTGTGTGTGTATATATATATATATAACAACACACACACTTTTTGGGCCAACCTTGGGTTCATATTGATTTGAACAGTATATATATATATATATATATATATACACATACATACACACACAGTATACACACACACAGTATACACAGACAAAGTATACACACACACAGTATACACACACACAGTATACATATACACAGTATACACACACACAGTATACACACACACAGTATACACATACACAGTATACACATACACAGTATACACACATACAGTATACACACATACACAGTATACACACACACAGTATACACACACACAGTATACACACACACACAGTATACACACACACAGTATACACACACAGTATACATATACACAGTATACACACACACAGTATACACACACACAGTATACACACACACAGTATACACACACAGTATACATATACACAGTATACACATACACAGTATACACAGTATACACATACACAGTATACACAGTATACACATACACAGTATACACAGTATACACATACACAGTATACACACACAGTATACACATACACAGTATACACACACACAGTATACACACACAGTATACACACACACACACACAGTATACACATACACAGTATACATATACACAGTATACACATACACAGTATACACACACAGTATACATATACACACATACAGTATACATATACACAGAATACATACAAAGTGTACACATACACAGTATACACACACATTATACATATACACAGTATACACATACACAGTATACACACACACAGTATACACACACACAGTATACACATACACAGTATACA
Source organism: Pelophylax lessonae (assembly GCF_965119305.1). NCBI lineage: Eukaryota > Metazoa > Chordata > Amphibia > Anura > Ranidae > Pelophylax > Pelophylax lessonae. The sequence continues at coordinate 557,232,016 of NC_138772.1, forward strand.
CACACAGTATACATATACACACATACAGTATACATATACACAGAATACATACAAAGTGTACACATACACAGTATACACACACATTATACATATACACAGTATACACATACACAGTATACACACACACAGTATACACACACACAGTATACACACACACAGTATACACATACACAGTATACATATACACAGTATACATATACACACATACAGTATACATATACACAGAATACATACAAAGTGTACACATACACAGTATACACACACATTATACATATACACAGTATACACATACACAGTATACACATACAGAGTATACACACACACAGTATACACATACACAGTATACACACACACAGTATACACATACACAGTATACACATACACAGTAGACACATACACAGTAGACACATACACAGTAGACACACACACAGTATACACATACACAGTATACGCACACACAGTAGACACATACACAGTATACACACACACAGTATACACACACACAGTAGACACACACACAGTATACACATACACAGTATACACATACACAGTATACACACACACAGTATACACACACACAGTATACACACACACAGTATACACACACACAGTATACACATACACAGTATACACACACACAGTATACACATACACAGTATACACACACACAGTATACACACACACAGTATACACACACACAGTATACACATACACAGTATACACATACACAGTATACACATACACAGTATACACACACACAGTATACACACACACAGTATACACACACACACACAGTATACACACACACACACAGTATACACACACACAGTATACACACACACAGTATACACACACACACAGTATACATATACACAGTATACACACACAGTATACACACACACAGTATACATATACACAGTATACACACACAGTATACACATACACAGTACACACACACAGTATACATATACACAGTATACACACACACAGTATACACACACACAGTATACACATACACAGTATACACACACAGTATACACACACACACACACACACAGTATACACATACACAGTATACATATACACAGTATACACATACACAGTATACACACACAGTATACATATACACACATACAGTATACATATACACAGAATACATACAAAGTGTACACATACACAGTATACACACACATTATACATATACACAGTATACACATACACAGTATACACACACACAGTATACACACACACAGTATACACACACACAGTATACACACACACAGTATACACATACACAGTATACATATACACACATACAGTATACATATACACAGAATACATACAAAGTGTACACATACACAGTATACACACACATTATACATATACACAGTGTACACATACACAGTATACACATACACAGTATACACACACACAGTATACACATACACAGTATACACAGTATACACATACACAGTATACACATACACAGTATACACACACACAGTATACATATACACAGTATACATATACACAGTATACATATACACAGTATACATATACACAGTATACACACACACAGTATACACACACACAGTATACACATACACAGTATACACATACACAGTATACATACACAGTATACATATACACACATACAGTATACATATACACAGAATACATACAAAGTGTACACATACACAGTATACACACACATTATACATATACACAGTATACACATACACAGTATACATATACACAGTATACACACACACAGTATACACACACACAGTATACATATACACAGTATACACACACAGTATACATATACACACATACAGTATACATATACACAGAATACATACAAAGTGTACACATACACAGTATACACACACATTATACATATACACAGTGTACACATACACAGTATACACATACAGAGTATACACACACACAGTATACACATACACAGTATACACACACAGTATACACATACACAGTATACACATACACAGTAGACACATACACAGTATACACACACACAGTATACACACACACAGTATACACATACACAGTATACACACACACAGTATACACATACACAGTATACACACACACAGTATACACACACACAGTATACACATACACAGTATACACATACACAGTATACACATACACAGTATACACACACACAGTATACACACACACAGTATACACACACACAGTATACACACACACAGTATACACATACACAGTATACACACACACAGTATACACAAACACACAGTATACACATACACAGTATACACACACACAGTATACACACACACAGTATACACACACACAGTATACACACACACAGTATACACACACACAGTATACACACACACAGTATACACATACACAGTATACACATACACACAGTATACACATACACAGTATACACACACACAGTATACACACACACAGTATACACACACACACAGTATACACATACACAGTATACACATACACAGTATACACATACACAGTATACACACACACAGTATACACACACACAGTATACACACACACAGTATACACACACACAGTATACACATACACACAGTATACACATACACAGTATACACACACACAGTATACACACACACACAGTATACACATACACAGTATACACATACACAGTATACACACACACAGTATACACACACACAGTATACACACACACAGTATACACATACACAGTATACACATACACAGTAGACACATACACAGTATACACATACACAGTATACACATACACAGTAGACACACACACAGTATACACATACACAGTATACACATACACAGTATACACACACACAGTATACACATACACAGTATACACACACACAGTATACACATACACAGTATACACATACACAGTAGACACACACACAGTATACACATACACAGTATACACACACACAGTATACACATACACAGTATACACATACACAGTAGACACATACACAGTATACACATACACAGTAGACACACACACAGTATACACATACACAGTATACACACACACAGTATACACATACACAGTAGACACACACACAGTATACACATACACAGTAGACACATACACAGTATACACATACACAGTATACACATACACAGTATACACACACACACAGTATACACATACACAGTATACACATACACAGTATACACATACACAGTATACACATACACAGTAGACACATACACAGTAGACACATACACAGTATACACATACACAGTAGACACACACACAGTATACACATACACAGTATACACACACACAGTATACACATACACAGTATACACATACACAGTAGACACACACACAGTATACACATACACAGTATACACACACACAGTATACACATACACAGTATACACATACACAGTAGACACATACACAGTATACACATACACAGTAGACACACACACAGTATACACATACACAGTATACACACACACAGTATACACACACACAGTATACACATACACAGTAGACACATACACAGTATACACATACACAGTATACACATACACAGTATACACATACACAGTATACACATACACAGTATACACACACACACAGTATACACATACACAGTATACACATACACAGTATACACATACACAGTATACACATACACAGTATACACATACACAGTATACACATACACAGTAGACACATACACAGTATACACATACACAGTAGACACATACACAGTATACACATACACAGTAGACACACACACAGTATACACATACACAGTAGACACACACACACAGTATACACATACACAGTAGACACACACACACAGTATACACATACACAGTAGACACACACACACAGTATACACATACACAGTATACACACACACACAGTATACACATACACAGTATACACACCAGCACTTTCCATTTAAACATCAGCTTGATTAAATACACTGCTGCTGCCCCAATTTCCTGGCATGCTGGTACTTGTAGTGCTCCAGCAGCTCACTGACATTGGATGTGGTAATGCAGAAGAGGAGGAGGTGGGCAGGTAATGAGTAGGGAGGTGTAGCAGAGATGATTGGGGGAGAAGTTTAGAGAATATCCTCTCTCCAGAATCAGTGCTCTGCTCCTCACAGAAAAAAACAACTAACTGACTCAGAGACAGGAAGAGAAAACACAGCCCCTCCCCCTCCTCGGCAGGGTAAGTACTGGCAAAAAATACATTTAGATTATCTTCCCCAACTTACCTTCTTCTAAAGGCTGCAGACTGTGTACTGTACTCTCCTCTTCTCTTCTCTCCAGCAGTCAGCATCTCCTGCTCAGATATCGAACAAGGCGCGCTGGGGAAGGGGGCGTGTACACTTTGTTCCCATTGGCTGAGGAGGCAGCAGAGAGGCGGAGCAGCTATTTTTTTCAGTGAAAGGAAGAGTCGGGAAGAGTCTCAGACAGTGAGACTCGACTGAAAAAGTCAGTGGTGGCGACGGACTCGGCAAGGACCGCTCATGGACACCAGTGTCCGTGTGCAGACACCTTGCCGACCCTGGACAGGGGAGGGTGATTAGGGTGTGCCTGGGCACACCCGGCACACCCCGTGCACACGCCTATGGTCCATACGCAGAGCTCTATGGGGAGAGCGGGGCATGCTGGGAGATGTAGTCCATACGCAGAGCTCTATGGGGGGAGCGGGGCATGCTGGGAGATGTAGTCCATACACAGAGCTCTATGGGGAGAGCGGGGCATGCTGGGAGATGTTGTCCATACACAGAGCCCTATGGGGAGAGCGGAGCATGCTGGGAGATGTAGTCCATACGCAGAGCTCTATGGGGAGAGCGGGGCATGCTGGGAGATGTAGTCCATACGCAGAGCTCTATGGGGAGAGCGGGGCATGCTGGGAGATGTAGTCCATACACAGAGCTCTATGGGGAGAGCGGGGCATGCTGGGAGATGTAGTCCATACACAGAGCTCTATGGGGAGAGCGGGGCATGCTGGGAGATGTAGTCCATACACAGAGCCCCCTGCTGGCCAAACTGGTCCATAGAGGAGAGGAGCTCCTGAATTCTGCACCCTGATTGGTCGGATTTTATTCATTAAATAGATTTCATTGAAGAAAATGTTTTTTTGTATCTTTTGGATGGAAATGTAAAGAAGAGATTTGTGTATTTGGGGTGTTATAGATGGCGGATCTCTCCATAAAGAGGAGCGCTCACCCTGATTTCTATCCCCGGGGATCTTTACATTCCAAACATAAAGAAATAAAGGGACGGTGTAAAAATAAACAGGAAAAAAAATTAAAGTGCCCCCCCCCCCTCCCCCGCGCTCTCCCGCAGAAGGGAACGCAAAACTAAACCGCGCATGCGTATGTAAACGGCGTTCCCAGCACACATGTGAGGAATCGCCGCCAACGTTAGAGCGAGCGATAATTCCAGCGCTAAATCTCCTCTGTAACTCCAAACCGGTGACCGGAAACTTTCTATAAAGCGCCCCCTATGGAGATTTTTATGTATCGCAGTTTGTTGCCTTTCCACCAGGGTGCGCAATTATAAAGCGTGACATGTCAGGTATCTATTTACTCGCCGTAACGCCATCTTTTATACTTTACAAAACAAATCCGGGAATATATTGTGTGTTTTTTATTTTTTTATTAAAGTATATTTTTTCAAAACAAAATTACATTTGAAATACCGGATTACAATTGTGCGATGACTCGGCAAGAGAGGGAAAAGATAGGTTTATTTTTTGTTCCCCGCCCCCCCCCCCTATTATTTTTTTTTTTTTGGGGGGGGGGTTGTGTTATTTTTCGGGTTACTTTGGTTAATATATAAAAATAGAAAAGACAGGGAGGGTAGAGGCGGAGCTATCAGTAGTTATGCTATGAAGAGGAGATTATAGGAAGGATAGAGGAATAGACAGATTTAGGGGTAGATAAGAGGAGAGAGGAGACCCCGATCGTTAGATACTTGTATTCGTTTTGATGAAATAAGAATCTTATTTTTATTGTGAAATCATATGACTATATGCTGTGTTTCTTCTTTTCTGTTTCTCCTGTGTTTGTACAGCCTTACTACAAACCCTTAATAAAATTTATAATTGAAAAAAGAAGAAGAAATACCGGATTACAAATACCGCGTGATATAAATAAAATTGCAATGATCGCCATTTCATTCTCTGGGGTCTCTGCTAAAAAGAAAAAAAATATCTAATGTTTGGGGGTTCTGAGTCATTTTCTAGCAAAAAATAATGATTTAAACTTGTAAACAAAAAGTGCCAGAAAATGCTGAGTCAGCAAGTAGTTAATGACAGTTCCCCCCTCCCCCTCCCCCCAGACTGGAAATCCCCTGATTACCTTCCCCCACCTTCTGACAGTTACAATATCCCTATCAGGAAAATCTTGGCAGTTGGCCAATGGTCACATGACCTCCCCAGCCTGGAAATCCCCTGATTACCTTCCCCCACCTTTTGACAGTTACAATCTTCTATCAGGAAATCTTGGCAGTTGGCCAATGGTCACATGACCTCCCCAGCCTATAAATTGGAGTGCGCCCTCAGCCAGGTGTCAGTTGATGTTTGCTCTCTGTAGAGACAGGTTGTCTGTAGAAAGCTCTCTCTGATTACTGTGTGTTTCATTCTATTTGAACTCCAGTGATTGGTTGTCAACTGATTCCCTTTGATTGATAGCGATCGGCAATAGCTGATTTCTCTCTAGATTTGCTGTAGTAATTGTTTTTAGTGTCAGTTACTATTCATATAATAATGAGGAGTGAAATCCTCAGCATAATTCTTATGTTTTTACTCCCATGGGGAGGAAAACGAAATGTCAGCATAGACCCCCCAGACATCCACATGCTGGATAAGGGGGCGACCATCAGAACAACGGACCAACCAGTGGAAGAACTGGTCAGGGCAATGGAAAACGTTCCTCCGGAGATCTTCATGCCAAGTAGGAACGCGGCCATCGAGTCAATGGAGGAACCTACATTAGAACCAGTCAGAGAAATGGCAAACGAGCCACTGGAAGCCTCCAGCTGGTTCTCATTACTGGCCAGCACTGCATTCTGGGTAAAGATGACACTCTGGATAAGTGTTATCATTCTGAATTACATCCTGCCCAGAAATGTCCTGGCCACCAAAATAGGAGAATTTCTGATGCTCCTGCAGCTGACGGAATTCTTTTATGAAGTTTTGGTCCAATCCGATTTCTGCTGGTTCAGCGGGGGGCTGGTCTTAGACAACACAGGCCCGCCCCTGCTTATAAATATTGTGGCTGAGATCTGGTCAGAATACTCTCTGGGGCTTGTCATGATACAGCCGGTGCTGCCGGCCATGCTGCTGGTGCTGCTTGTAATACTGCAGGCACTGCTGGTATTATACTTCAAGGCGTTCAACCGATTCTCCCCAACATCGAGAGAGGACAGAATCCAGCCAATCAATTCTCAGGAGGTGAGACCCAGCATAGCACCTCCTAGGGGTTGCATTAATATCATCACCCCATCAACGAGTGATATCACCCCACCAACAAGTGATATCACCCCATCAACGAGTGATATCACCCCACCAACAAGTGATATCACCCCATCAACAAGTGATATCACCCCACCAACAAGTGATAATATCACCCCACCAACAAGTGATATCACCCCATCAACGATTGATATCACCCCACCAACAAGTGATATCACCCCATCAACGAGTGATATCACCCCATCAACGAGTGATATCACCCCATCAATGATTGATATCACCCCACCAACAAGTGATATCACCCCATCAACGAGTGATATCACCCCATCAACAAGTGATAATATCACCCCACCAACAAGTGATATCACCCCATCAACGAGTGATATCACCCCACCAACAAGTGATATCACCCCAGCAACAAGTGATATCACCCCATCAACGATTGATATCACCCCATCAACAAGTGATATCACCCTACCAACAAGTGATATCACCCCATCAACGATTGATATCACCCCATCAACGATTGATATCACCCCATCAACGAGTGATATCACCCCACCAACAAGTGATATCACCCCAGCAACAAGTGATATCACCCCATCAACGATTGATATCACCCCATCAACAAGTGATATCACCCTACCAACAAGTGATATCACCTCATCAACGATTGATATCACCCCATCAACGATTGATATCACCCCATCAACGAGTGATATCACCCCAGCAACAAGTGATATCACCCCATCAACGAGTGATATCACCCCAGCAACGAGTGATAATATCACCCCAGCAACAAGTGATATCACCCCAGCAACAAGTGATATCACCCCAGCAACAAGTGATAATATCACCCCATCAACGAGTGATATCACCCCATCAATGATTGATATCACCCCACCAACAAGTGATATCACCCCATCAACGAGTGATATCACCCCATCAACAAGTGATAATATCACCCCACCAACAAGTGATATCACCCCATCAACGAGTGATATCACCCCACCAACAAGTGATATCACCCCAGCAACAAGTGATATCACCCCATCAACGATTGATATCACCCCATCAACAAGTGATATCACCCTACCAACAAGTGATATCACCCCATCAACGATTGATATCACCCCATCAACGATTGATATCACCCCATCAACGAGTGATATCACCCCACCAACAAGTGATATCACCCCAGCAACAAGTGATATCACCCCATCAACGATTGATATCACCCCATCAACAAGTGATATCACCCTACCAACAAGTGATATCACCTCATCAACGATTGATATCACCCCATCAACGATTGATATCACCCCATCAACGAGTGATATCACCCCAGCAACAAGTGATATCACCCCATCAACGAGTGATATCACCCCAGCAACGAGTGATAATATCACCCCAGCAACAAGTGATATCACCCCAGCAACAAGTGATATCACCCCAGCAACAAGTGATAATATCACCCCATCAACGAGTGATATCACCCCACCAACAAGTGCTTCACTCTGGGTCAATGAGCTCAAGGAAAACATCAGGCTCAGACGACTTAGTGCCATCCCTCGTCCTATGAACGCACAAAAGACGGATGACATCACCCCACAATGTGATAACAGCAATCCACCAACAAGTGATATCACCCCACCGACAAGTGCTTCACCTCGCATAAATGAGCTCAGGAAATACAGCAGGCGTCCCAGAATTATTCCCCCTCCTATCACCCCACGAAAGATGGGTGTCAGCCCATCAATGAGTGATATCACCCCAGCAACAAATGATAATATCACCCCACCAACAAGTGATATCACCCCAGCAACAAGTGTTTCACTCTGGATAAATGAGCTCAGGAAAAACATTAGGCTCAGACGACCAAGTGCTATTCCTCGTCCTATCACCTCACGAAAGACGGATGGCATCACCCCACCAACAAGTGCTTCACCCCGGATAAATGAGCTCAGGAAAAGCAGCAAGCTTGGGCGACCCAGTGCCATTCCCCGTCCTGTCACCCGTCCCATCGCCCCACCATGTGATAAAAGCACCCCACCAAAAAGTGCTTTACCCCGGATAAATGAACTCAGGAAAAGCAGCATGTTTGGGCGACCCAGTGCCATTCCCCGTTCTATCACCCGCCCCATCACCCCACCACGTGGTAAAAGCACCCCACCAAAAAGTGCTTTACCCCGGATAAATGAACTCAGGAAAAGCAGCAAACTTGGGCGACCCAGTGCCATTCCCTGTCCTATCACCCGTCCCATGACCCCACCATGTGATAAAAGCACCCCACCAAAAAGTGCTTCACTCCGGATAAATGAACTCAGGAAAGGCAGCATGTTTGGGCGACCCAGTGCCATTCCCCATCCTATCACCCGTCCCATCACCACACCATGTGATAAAAGCACCCCACCAAAAAGTGCTTTACCCCGGATAAATGAACTCAGGAAAAGCAGCATGTTTGGGCGACCCAGTGCCATTCCCCGTCCTATCACCCGTCCCATCACCCCACCATTTGATAACAGCACCCCACCAAAAAGTGCTTCACCCCGGATAAATGAACTCAGGAACAGCAGCAGGCTTGGGCGACCCAGTGCCATTCCCTGTCCTATCACCCGTCCCATCACCCCACCATGTGATAACAGCAATCTACCATCAAGTGCTTCACCCCGGCTGAATGAGCGGCGTGGAGTGGACGGTGTCAGTAGGGCAGTAAATTGGGACACTGCAGCAGTGGACAATGTCAATAGGGCAGTGGATGGTATCAGTACAGCAGCGGACAGTGTGTGGACAGCGGACACTTTCAGTACAGCAGGGGACAGTGTGTGGACAGCGGACACTGTCAGTACAGCAGGAGACACTGTCAGTACATCAGAGGACAGTGTGTGGACAGCAGACACTGTCAGTACAGCAGCAGGCGATGTGTCGACAGGGAACACTGTCAGTACAGCAGGAGACAATGTCAGTACAGCAGCAGACACTGTCAGTACATCAGGAGACACTGTCAGTACAGCAGCAGACACTCTCAGTACAGCAGCAGACACTGTCAGTACATCAGAAGACACTGTCAGTAAAGCAGCAGACACTGTCAGTACAGCAGCAGACACTGTCAGTACATCAGGAGACACTGTCAGTACAGCAGGAGACACTGTCAGTACAGCAGCAGACACTGTCAGTACAGCAGCAGACACTGTCAGTACAGCAGCGGACAGTGTGTGGACAATGCACGGTGTATGGACAGCAGACACTGTTGGTAGAGCAGTGGACAGTGTCGATGGCATAGTAGATTTTTTGATTTGGGAAATGGAGAGTAGCAGTGAGATAGAGGAAAGAATCAACAGAGCACTGGACATGGCCAGGGAAGCAAGATGGTGTCAGTAGAGCAGTGGTTGGTGTCAGCAGGGCAGAGGAAATCAGCTCACTGTAGGGGGTGAAGGGAGACAGACGATGACAACCTACTGTGAGGTGGGGGGGTGAAGGGAGACAGACGATGACAACCTACTGTGGGGAGATGAAGGGGGGCAGAGGACAATGTGTGGGGAGGTGAGGGGGGACAGAAGACACCATGCTGGGGGGTATGGTGTCTTCTGCCCCCCTTTACCCCCTACAGAAATGTCCTCCCCTGTCCCCCTTTATCCCCACCTCCAAAGTAGGTTGTCCTCCTCTGCTTTCTTCACCTCCTCGCAGTAGGTAGTTCTCTTCTGTCCTTCCTAACCCCGCCACATTAGGTTGTCCTCCTATGTCCCCCTTCACCCTCTACAGTAGCTTGTCCTCCTCTGTCCCCCTTCACCGCCCCACAGTGAGTTGACCTCTTCTGTCCCTCTTCAGCACCCCCCCCCCATCTTTGTTTAACCACAGTGGGCACACATAGCCCATGCTGAATCGGATAAATTTTGATCCATGTATGGTCAGCATAAGCTCCAATGGACATCACTGATTTATCCTGCTCAGCGGGGGCGGGCCTTAGAGAACAGAGATCACATATGGGCAGTGCAGAGGCTTAGCGCTTTGCCTTGCAGCACTGGAGTCCTTCGATAGGCATGAACATCAAACGTTTTTTACATCGCTATTCCCCTGACCAACATTACAGAAGAAGATTTCTCCTCATCTTCCCAGACAGGACACTCAGAAGGGATATAAGATGGACGATGTCACCTAACCCGTCCATGTGACAATGTAGAGCTAAAGGCATCACCTCTAAGCTCTATTGGACATAACTGATTTACCCCGCTCAGCGGGGGCAGGCCTTAGAGAACAAAGGCCATATATGGGCAGCACAGAGGCTTAGTGGTTAGCCTTGCAGCACTAGGGTCCTTGGTTCAAATCCTGACCAGGACACTACCTGCATGGAGTTTGCATGTTCTCCCTCCTGTGCTTGCGTGGGTTTCCTCCGGGTACTCCGGTTTCCTCCCACACCAAAGACATGCCCCTGCGTTGGTGTTGCAGTGGTGAGCATAGCTGCTATCCCAGCAGCTGACCCGGGTTCGATCCCCGGCCAACGCAATTGCCAAGATGGCGGCTTCACCTGCTAAGTGCATTGAGACCCCAGGGAGAAGAGCGCTATATATTAGCAATAGAATAAAATTTTAACCAAAACGAATGAAGTGAATGTGTCGTACTTTACATGTATTTTCCCAAACCCTTTTTAATAATATTTTTCTTGCAGGGGGATCTGATTACTTTGTATTCTCATTTTCAGCCAGTAGGTGGAGCACTCGGCTCTTTTTTAGGTATTTTCTTGGTTCTCCTTAGCAGCTTGGCTGAAAAAAAGCCGGCTTTTTACTATGAGCTCAAAAGTTTTCAGACTAAATTTAGATTGGTATAAGTCTGAGCAGTGACTCCGCCCCCTCCCTGCCTGTGCAGTTTGGGCGGTTCCATCCGGAGTGTCAATCAGACGCGGTCTGACCATAAAATGATAAAACAGAAATAACATTTCATATGAAAAACATATAAACGTTATAACGTTACATATATCGGTTTGGTCCGACCCTTTCACAGGTTTGTTTACATCGGACCGAAACCAGAAGTGACAAAATACTCGCTGTTTCCGGTTTCCTAGACCGATGGTTCTCAGCCTCAGTCCTAAAATACCCCCAACAGGCCATGTTTTGGGAACTTCCCTTAGATAAAATAGCTCTTATCAATACCATGCCATTGATATTGATTTAAAGCAGCTGTGCAAAGTAAAGGAAAATCCGAAAACATGGCCTGTTGGGGGTACTTAAGGACTGAGGCTTTGAACCACTGTCTTAGACCATAGAGATGATCAGGGACATTCCAGTCCTCCTTCATCTCTATGGTCAGCAAGCTGACCTGCTGGGTTCAGTCCCTGGGGCCTTGCTGAAAGGGTAAAGCCTCCTTCCGTCACATGTAAAAGCGATCCAGTGGCTATTTATCCACTCGGATCGCTTTTACTTTATTCAGCATCGCCGGCAGAAAAAAAAAAAATAAAATGATACTGGGGCCATGACTGCAGCTGCATCCATGGTCCGGGGATAACAGTTTCAACCCAAGGATGTACCAGTAAGTCCTTTTTTTTTTGAACAATAAGTTTTTATTGATTTTCAAAAAAACATACACAGGGAAGAGCGCCAATGTAACAGGCACTGGCTGCGAACATTTTCACAGGTATACAAACAACAGCCACATTATGTAAAGAAGGAAAAATTGATTGCCATTACATTATTCTTCATAACATGTGTGACAGGAAGTCAGGTAAATTTGTGGATGTAGTCACAGACAGGAGATACATTTCCACCTGGTTTAGAAAATTCACCAATTACTATAGGGTGTCGGCTGCAAAGGTAGCCAGAACGGCTTAAGGAAGTTGAAAGGCCTTCAGCTGTTCGGAATGAGGAAGTTAAGGCCTCTATACTTTGTCCAAAGGAAGTCTAAGGATTGCTGCCTCCTGACGCTGTGTGAGCTGGGGAGAGGAGGACAGTCGGATGTGTGCCTTCCGACGCTGTGTGAGCATGGGAGAAGACCTCCTGGAGCGATGTGCGCTGAGGAGGGTAAAAAGTGTGAAGACTACTCAAGGTGAGGTCTTGGACTATTTCTATGTGAAAAGAAATAAATTAACTGTTTGCTATGTGAAGAGACAAGCAAAGGAATGTCCTCTATGTGAAGAGAAAAGGGACATGTTCAATGGACATTTGTTGTGTGAAGAGAAAATAAATGGACTATTGATGGTCTGCTGTAGGATCAGCAAAGTCTGCCCAACAGTAGGTTGGAGACAGACTTCCGTAGGTAGGTTCCTGTATGTGAGAAGGTAGCCGCCCACAGTGGCAAGGATTTATTTTGTGTTTTATTTTATTTTTGATGTTTTTGACGCTTGCACTTGTGTGAAGAAAATTGCATGAATAAACCAAACTGTTGTTTGCAACCACTTCTCAGCTATCTCCCTGTGTAACAAACCCCCCCCAAGGGGTCATCCATACCCGCCACCGAGCTAATCTCCCACACATGGGATTCATGACCTTGGAGAGGCTGAACGGTAGGGTCCACGCCTCCCACCCCCCACACCCCATCTGGGTGCAAACAGTATGGGGGGTGGGAGGGCGCACACCCCAGCCGTCAACCATGAAGGGGTAAGAAAAATACATTCAACACATTTTCACAATTATTATTAAGGGTCAGCTACTCGTTCCAGCGTTCGTCAAAGGATTTACATGTCCCTTGATTGATAGCTAGTAGGGCTCAAAGATATAGTTGCGGTTCACTAGTACCTTAACATCGGATAGGTCCATACTGCTGAAGGTATGTGTAAGGGGTGAATAGGGTTCGTGAAGAGGAAATGTGAAATTCGGTACCATGGAAAAAATAGGGATGGCGGCAAGGAGAATTTCGTTCTCATGTCAGTCCAGGGACGAGGTTTATTTTTATCTAAAAAGTCTTGTACATGGACAATTCCATGTTTTACAAGGGGTTTAGTGTATAAGAAGGGTATCCTGGAGGGAAGAGCATGAACTAGGATTGGCGGGATGTCAAAGGGGGGTTCATTAATTGAGTTATGGTGAAGGTGTCGCCATGCTAGTATGGATGCTCGTAGAGTTGGGGGGAAGGATAGGATGTCCCTTGGCCTCAACGAGTCCATATACAGGAGAGATGTCAGGTCTGGGGTCTCTGTCAGTACCCCTTCCAGAGAAGCCCAGCGCGGTCTATCCTGCGTGTGGAACCAATGTTGCAGTTGATCTAAGATCGTTGCCCATCTATAGTCGTTGAGGTCAGGGAGACCCATCCCTCCCACTGATTTATGGGCTATGAGGAATTTACGTGCGCATCTTGGTTTTTTGTGTGTCCACAAGAATTTGGACAATGAACTTGTGAGCAGGTTAACATATTTGTGTGGTAGTGGTACAGGGAGCACTCTAAAATGGTATAAGATTTGTGGGAGGATGGACATTTTGTATGCCGCTAGTCTACCAGTCCATGATAGGTGCTTCGTGGACCAGGACGTCAATTGGGTATGTATGTCACGTATTAAGGGTTCATAGTTAGCTCGCGTGAGGGTCCCGAGGTTAGAGGTGAGGGTAATACCTAAGTAGGGGATACTCACATCTCACACGTCTGACACATACCATCTGTATTGCGATGTTATGGGTCATCACCAAACATTGGAAAGAAGCAGCTGTTCCTTTCACTCAAATTTAAGGTAGAATCGAGGATATCAGATCGATGGAACAATACCATCATACTATCACAAACTCCAAGGAAAAATTTGACCAGAAATGGTCCCCCTGGTATTCATATAAATGCTCCTTGGTCACATAAACATAATATCATAATATATTAGGTCGACCAACAATTAAAGGGTTTACACCTCCATAATTACTAAGCACATCACCGCATTAAATTCATAAGTTATGCTGATCCGGCACCTCCTTCTCAGGCAAAGGAGCTGCCCGAATTAATAATCAAATCTCAGAAATTCCTCTAGCTCCCTTGCTTAGTTTTGATAATTTTCTATCTTCTGGTAATGTTATACATAGAACAATAACCAATATATGCTGTCTGTTTTGGTTAGTTCTTTTTTTTTTTCTCTCTTCTTTATTTTTTATTTGTACTTTTATAATGATGTCACAAATGTTCTTTTTTTTGTACTTGAGTATACTTTCAATAAACGTTTATAAACAAAAAAAGAAAGGCGTGAATCGCTTCCTTGGTAGGTTGAACGGTGTGAGGATCGTTTTTTAGATTGTATAGATCACTGTAGTAACCCGCAAATTGGTCAGCGATTGCTTGAGGGTTGAGGATTTTGTCTTTTGATATGGGATGAATCAAGTGTCCAATTTTTGTTTTAGTTCTGGCGGCTTTTAGCCTGCTGGCCAGACATTTCCCCGTTCTATTAGCATTTGTATACGTTTGGAGTTTTAGCCGTCTGAGGTGGAAGTCATATTTCTGCAGTAACAGGAGGCGTAGTTCCTCCCTAAGTTTGTGCAGAGTGTCCGACAGCCCCGGGGAGGGCGCCTTTTTATTTTGTTGCTCCAGGGAGTGTATTTCTCCAAGGATGGAGTCTAGGTGTGAATTGTAGCGTCTCTTCAGCCTGGCCCCGTTGCAATAATATCCCCCGAATGAATGCCTTGTGGGCATTCCAGAGCACAGTCTGGATCCTGGAGAATTCTAGTATTACAGTATTCTAGTAGAATGCGGGGCTGCGGGCATGGTACAGGAGAATGCAGGGCTGCGGGCATGGTACAGGAGAATGCAGGGCTGAGGGAATGGTGCAGGAGAATGCGGGGCTGTGGGCATGGTACAGGAGAATGCAGGGCTGCGGGCATGGTACAGGAGAATGCAGGGCTGCGGGCATGGTACAGGAGAATGTGGGGCTGCGG
Source organism: Pelophylax lessonae (assembly GCF_965119305.1). Taxonomy (NCBI): domain Eukaryota; kingdom Metazoa; phylum Chordata; class Amphibia; order Anura; family Ranidae; genus Pelophylax; species Pelophylax lessonae. The sequence continues at coordinate 557,248,342 of NC_138772.1, forward strand.
GAATGGTGCAGGAGAATGCAGGGCTGCGGGCATGGTACAGGAGAATGCGGGGCTGCGGGAATGGTGCAGGAGAATGCAGGGCTGCGGGCATGATACAGGGGAATGCGGGGCTGCGGGCATGGTACGGAAAATGCAGTGCTGTGGCATGGTACAGGAGAATGCGGGGCTGCGGGCATGGTATAGGAGAAAGCAGTGCTGCGGGCATGGTACAGGAGAATGCAGTGCTGCGGGCATGGTACAGGAGAATGCAGTGCTGCGGGCATGGTACATCAGAATGCAGGGCTGCAGGCATGGTACAGGAGAATGCGGGGCTGCGGGCATGGTACAGGAGAATGCAGGGCTGCGGGCATGGTACAGGAGAATGCGGGGCTGAGGGAATGATGCAGGAGAATGCAGGGCTGCGGGCATGGTACAGGGGAATGCGGGGCTGCGGGCATGGTACAGGAGAATGCAGTGCTGCGGGCATGGTACAGGAGAATGCAGGGCTGTGGGCATGGTACAGGAGAATGCAGGGCTGTGGGCATGGTACAGGAGAATGCAGGGCTGCGGGCATGATACAGGGGAATGCGGGGCTGCGGGCATGGTACAGGAGATTGCAGTGCTGCGGGCATGGTACAGGAGAATGCGGGGCTGCGGGCATGGTACAGGAGAATGCGGGGCTGCGGGCATGGTGCAGGAGAATGCGGGGCTGCGGGCATGGTACAGGAGAATGCGGGGCTGCGGGCATGGTACAGGAGAATGCAGTGCTGCGGGCATGGTACAGGAGAATGCGGGGCTGCGGGCATGGTACAGAATGCAAACAAGTGGAGCTTCCCGTTTTGGCGGAGCTGCGCTTTAAGCAGAAAGCAGATCATCACCCTGGAAGATGTCTGATAACCCCCCTCCCCCATGTCTGTACCTCCAATCAGCTCTTGTACAGCCTGCGACAGAACAGCGTCCCCCTCCCCCGTCTGCGGGACGCCATCTTCACACTTCTCATTGGCCTTGCTGTGCAGGGACCGCCTGATCTTCTGTATGAAGGGGATGACCGGAGGCGTGGCCACAGGAGGCGGGGTTAGCGCTGTAACGGGGAAAAAAAAATATCTTTAACCACTGGAAGACCCGAAATATTCTGAGACGTTTTATTTAAATCATTATTTCTTGTTGTAAGGGGGGATGGGTGCGCTGATAGTGTGTTGAAGCTGCTCCCGGTATTCAGTGCTTTTGAATATAGATAAATGTATATGTGGTGTGGGGTGCGCTAAACAACAAATAAATAATGAATATATAACATATATCTATGTGTGAACCAAATCAACAAAAGTAAATATATATAACATATATCAATCTGTGAAGCCAATTAATAATGCAAATCCATAAACATAAAAGTTCATAAGTGTCCATAAATATTTTGCAGGTGAGTAGAATTGTATTCTATCCGAATAATACGTGTATCCACCACCGAGTGAAATTCATCCTTACCAAACGGAAATAAATAAGGTGCAACTATATTTTCTTGTGCTGAAAAAATATCCAATCTCCTTGTGAACAAACACCACGTGTAAATCACCAAGAATTAGCCTCTTACCAGATGGTAATAGGTATGCACTTGTTCAGTGAAACCACCGCCTTGCTTCCTCTTTAAAATCCTGAAGTGGGATGTAGAACCGCTCTACCTTTCTTTCTCCACTAGATGGCAACGAGTACCAGCAAGAAACACAGCCTCATCCTTCTTTACAAGCTCACAAAACCACCGTGTATTAAAGGAAAAAAGAGGGCTAATAGTGTATTACCCTTGAGATTTATTCGAAAAACAGTTGATAATGCACTTACAATTAGATGTCTTGTATTCAGCATAACATAGGCATACGAATTCCTGCAAAGGCTTGCGGCCGGCTGCAGCACGGACCGCAAGTTGTGTGTGACGTGTGCGCCTCCTAATCTGACCGGTTTCTTCCCATAAGACTTCTACTGAGACACTCCTGTCTCAGTAGAAGTCCTATGGGAAGAAACCGGTCAGATTAGGAGGCGCTGTCTCAGTAGAAGTCTTATGGGAAGAAACCGGTCAGATTAGGAGGCGCACACGACACACACAACTTGCGGTCCGTGCTGCAGCCGGCCACAAGCCTTTGCAGGAATTCGTATGCCTATGTTATGCTGAATACAAGACATCTAATTGTAAGTGCAATATCAACTGTTTTTTGAATAAATCTCAAGGGTAATACACTATTAGCCCTCTTTTTTCCTTTAATACACGGTGGTTTTGTGAGCTTGTAAAGAAGGATGAGGCTGTGTTTCTTGCTGGTACTCGTTGCCATCTAGTGGAGAAAGAAAGGTAGAGCGGTTCTACATCCCACTTCAGGATTTTAACCACTTAAGCCCCGGAAGATTTTACCCCCATTCCGACCAGGGGGTATTTTGCGATTCGGCACTGCGTGAATTTAACGCACAATTGCGCGGTCGTGCGACGCTGTACCTAAACGAATTTGACGTCCTTTTTTTCCCACAAACAGAGCTTTCTTTTGGTGGTATTTGATCACCTGTGCGATTTTTTGATCACGCGCTATAAACAAAAAAAGAGCGTCAATTTTGCAAAAATAGCAATATTTTTCACATTTTTTTATATGAAATTCCCCCAAAAAAAAATGTAAAAATCAAAATTTTTAAAAATTTTCGGCCAATTTGTTTTATGCTACCTATGTTTGGTAAAAAAAATCGCAAAAAGCGTATTTTGATTGGTTTGCGCAAAAGTTATCGCGTTTACTAACAAAGGGAAAGATTTTTGTCATTTTTGTTGTTTTTTTTTTTAACGCGTAATGGCGGCGATCTGCGATTTTTTTTGCGGTACTGCGACATTGCGGCGGACAGATCGGACCCTTGACTGACATTTTTGACACTTTTGGGGTTACCAGTGACATTTCTACAGTAATCAGTGCTATACATATGCACTGTCACTGTAAAAATACACTGTTAGTGAAGGGGTTAACTTTATTTGGAAGGGAGGGGCTGTGTGTGTCCCTAGGGGCGTGGTTTCTACTGTGATTGGCTGTGGCTCTAGCTGTAAGGACACTGATCAACGGATCTACATACCAGATCCGTTTTATCAGTGTCTTTGCAGCGAGGAGAATGACAGGCAGTTTGTTTACACAAGCTGCCTGACATTCTCCCTCTCCCCCGCCGATCGACGAGTGACCGGCGGACATCGGGTCCGCTGGTCACACGCGCGGGGGGGTCCGTGACCACGCGGGAGCGGGAGCGCGCCCCCGGGGGCGCGCGCTCGCTCCCTAGACCCTCACAAGCAAGCAACGTAGCCCTACGTTAGTTTGCCTGTGAGGGGCTGACCGCCGACGTAGATAGTCGTGCGGCGGTCGGCAAGTGGTTAAAGAGGAAGCAAGGCGGTGGTTTCACTGAACAAGTGCATACCTATTACCATCTGGTAAGAGGCTAATTCTTGGTGATTTACACGTGGTGTTTGTTCACAAGGAGATTGGATATTTTTTCAGCACAAGAAAATATAGTTGCACCTTATTTATTTCCGTTTGGTAAGGATGAATTTCACTCGGTGGTGGATACACGTATTATTCAGATAGAATACAATTCTACTCACCTGCAAAATATTTATGGACACTTATGAACTTTTATGTTTATGGATTTGCATTATTAATTGGCTTCACAGATTGATATATGTTATATATATTTACTTTTGTTGATTTGGTTCACACATAGATATATGTTATATATTCATTATTTATTTGTTGTTTAGCGCACCCCACACCACATATACATTTAAATCATTATTTCTTGCTAGAAAATTACTTATAAACTTCAAATATTATATATAAAAATTATTAAAAAATATATATGAAAAAAAAAATGATATATGTATTTTTTTTTTTTTTAGCAGAGAGAGACCCTGGGGAATAAAGTGGCGATTATTGCAATTTTTTTATATAGCAATTTATTTTATATATAAAAAAAAAAAAGAAATACATTTTAATGAATTATAAAGGAAAACACAATTTATACCCCAATTTTTTTTTTGTAAACTGGAAGAATAATATTATGCTGAGTAAAATCTTCCTATCATGTTACTCTTTATAATTGCGCACCCTGGTGGAATGGCGACAAACTGCGATACATAAATATCTCCATAGACGGCGCTTTAATCCCCTTTACAGGTTCCCAGTTTAGAGTTACAGAGGAGATCTATAGAGGTGGGGGAGGTGTCCTGTAGATCTGAAGCGGTGGGGGAGGGGTCTTGTAGATGTAAAGAGGTGGGGGGGATCCTGTAGATCTATAGAGGTGGGGGAGGTGTCCTGTAGATCTGAAGCGGTGGGGGAGGGGTCCTGTAGATGTAAAGAGGTGGGGGGATCCTGTAGATCTATAGAGGTGGGGGAGGTGTCCTGTAGATCTGAAGCGGTGGGGGAGGGGTCCTGTAGATGTAAAGAGGTGGGGGGGGGAATCCTGTAGATCTATAGAGGTGGGGGAGGTGTCCTGTAGATGTATAGAGGTGAGGGAGGGGTCCTATAGATCTGAAGTGGTGGGGGAGGGGTCCTGTAGATGTATAGAGGTGGGGGGGATCCTGTAGATCTATACAGGTGAGGGAGGTGTCCTGTACATGTATAGAGGTGGGGGAGGGGTCCTGTAGATGTAAAGAGGTGGGGGGGATCCTGTAGATCTATAGAGGTGGGGGGAGGTGTCCTGTAGATCTGGAGCGGTGGGGGAGGGGTCCTGTAGATGTAAAGAGGTGGGGGGGATCCTGTAGATCTATAGAGGTGGGGGAGGTGTCCTGTAGATCTGAAGTGGTGGGGGAGGGGTCCTGTAGATCTATAGAGGTGAGGGAGGGGTCCTGGAGATCTACAGAGGTGAGGGAGGAGTCCTGTAGATCTATTGGAGGTGGGGGAGGGGTCCTGTAGATCTATTGGAGGTGGGGGAGGTGTCCTGTAGATCTGAGGTAGCGGGGGAGGGGTCCTGTAGATCTATAGAGGTGGGGGAGGGGTCCTGTATCATCTCATTGGAGGACTCTCCAGCACTCCATATCCGGGGACTCCTCCTCCTAGGCCCGGCTGTGCTGTGTGGTAATGCTGGGACTTGTAGTTCCTCCCCTCCCCCTCACTCTGCTCCTGGTTGGTCACTCCCCCTTCCTGAGCCATCCCCGGGATCTCCAATCACAGCCTCCTCTGTTGATGTCATTCCACTTCCTGGTTTCCAGGACAGCAAGTGAAGTCTCCGCCCCCTCTCTGTCCCCCGGCCGCCATCTTTGTTATTGGCCAGTGCCAGGCTGAGCTTCTATTTTCTCATCTATAGTAATAGAATGTCAGCTCATGGGGTCAGCAATAGTGTGTGTACCCCAGAGAGCCGTCATGGGGGGATACCGGGGGGGGGGGGGGTTATTGTGTTCCCATCCCATATCTGTACTACATTAACACAGAGCTCTATGGGGAGAGCGGAGCATGCTGGGAGATGTAGTCCATACACAGAGCTCTATGGGGAGAGCGGGGCATGCTGGGAGATGTAGTCCATACACAGAGCTCTATGGGGAGAGCGGGGCATGCTGGGAGATGTAGTCCATACGCAGAGCTCTATGGGGAGAGCAGAGCATGCTGGGAGATGTAGTCCATACACAGAGCTCTATGGGGAGAGCGGGGCATGCTGGGAGATGTAGTCCATACACAGAGCTCTATGGGGAGAGCGGGGCATGCTGGGAGATGTATTCCATACACAGAGCTCTATGGGGAGAGCGGGGCATGCTGGGAGATGTAGTCCATACACAGAGCCCCCTGCTGGCCAAACTGGTCCATAGAGGAGAGGAGCTCCTGAATTCTGCACCCTGATTGGTCGGAATTTTTTCATTAAATGGATTTCATTGAAGAAAATGTTTTTTTGTATCTTTTGGATGGAAATGTAAAGCAGAGATTTGTGTATTTGGGGTGTTATAGATGGCGGATCTCTCCATAAAGAGGAGCGCTCACCCTGATTTCTATCCCCGGGGATCTTTACATTCCAAACATAAAGAAATAAAGGGACGGTGTAAAAATAAACAGGAAAAAAAATTAAAGTGCCCCCCCTCCCCCGCGCTCTCCCGCAGAAGGGAACGCAAAACTAAACCGCGCATGCGTATGTAAACGGCGCTCCCACCGCACATGTGAGGAATCGCCGCCAACGTTAGAGCGAGCGATAATTCCAGCGCTAAATCTCCTCTGTAACTCCAAACTGGTGACCGGTAACATTCTATAAAGCGCCCCCTATGGAGATTTTTATGTATTGCAGTTTGTCGCCTTTCCTCCAGGGTGCGCAATTATAAAGCGTGACATGTCAGGTATCTATTTACTCGCCGTAACGCCATCTTTTATACTTTACAGAACAAATCCGGGAATATATTGTGTGTTTTTTTTTTATTAAAGTATATTTTTTCAAAACAAAATTACATTTGAAATACCGGATTACAATTGTGCGATGACTCGGCAAGAGAGGGAAAAGATAGATTTCTTTTTTTTCTCCCCCCCCCCCCTTTTTTTTTTTTTTTGTTTTGGGGGGGGTTGTGTTATTTTTCGGGTTACTTTGGTTAATATATAAAAATAGAAAAGACAGGGAGGGTAGAGGCGGTGCTATCAGTAGTTATGCTATGAAGAGGAGATTATAGGAAGGATAGAGGAATAGACAGATTTAGGGGTAGATAAGAGGAGAGAGGAGACCCCGATCGTTAGATACTTGGATTCGTTTTGAGGAAATAGGAATCTTATTTTTATTGTGAAATCATATGACTATATGCTGTGTTTTTCTTCTTTTCTGTTTCTCCTGTGTTTGTACAGCCTTACTACAAACCCTTAATAAAATTTATCATTGAAAAAAAAAGAAGAAATACCGGATTACAAATACCGCGTGATATAAATAAAATTGCAATGATCGCCATTTCATTCTCTGGGGTCTCTGCTAAAAAAAATATATATATATCTAATGTTTGGGGGTTCTGAGTCATTTTCTAGCAAAAAATAATGATTTAAACTTGTAAACAAAAAGTGCCAGAAAATGCTGAGTCAGCAAGTAGTTAATGACAGTTCCCCCCTCCGCCTCCCCCCAGACTGGAAATCCCCTGATTACCTTCCCCCACCTTCTGACAGTTACAATCTTCTATCAGGAAAATCTTGGCAGTTGGCCAATGGTCACATGACCTCCCCAGCCTGGAAATCCCCTGATTACCTTCCCCCGCCTTTTGACAGTTACAATCTTCTATCAGGAAATTTTGGCAGTTGGCCAATGGTCACATGACCTCCCCAGCCTATAAATTGGAGTGCGCCCTCAGCCAGGTGTCAGTTGATGTTTGCTCTCTGTAGAGACAGGTTGTCTGTAGAAAGCTCTCTCTGATTACTGTGTGTTTCATTCTATTTGAACCCCAGTGATTGGTTGTCAACTGATTCCCTTTGATTGATAGCGATCGGCAATAGCTGATTTCTCTCTAGATTTGCTGTAGTAATTGTTTTTAGTGTCAGTTACTATTCATATAATGATGAGGAACGAAATCCTCAGCATAATTCTCATGTTTTTACTCCCATGGGGAGGAAAACGAAATGTCAGCATAGACCCCCCAGACATCCACATGCTGGATAAGGGGGCGACCATCAGAAGAACGGAGCAACCAGTGGAAGAACTAGTCAGGGCAATGGAAAACGTTCCTCCAGAGATCTTCATGCCAAGTAGGAACGCGGCCATCGAGTCAATGGAGGAACCTACATTAGAACCAGTCAGAGAAATGGCAAACGAGCCACTGGAAGCCTCCAGCTGGTTCTCATTACTGGCCAGCACTGCATTCTGGGTAAAGATGACACTCTGGATAAGTGTTATCATTCTGAATTACATCCTGCCCAGAAATGTCCTGGCCACCAAAATAGGAGAATTTCTGATGCTCCTGCAGCTGACGGAATTCTTTTATGAAGTTTTGGTCCAATCCGATTTCTGCTGGTTCAGCGGGGGGCTGGTCTTAGACAACACAGGCCCGCCCCTGCTTATAAATATAGTGGCTGAGATCTGGTCAGAATACTCTCTGGGGCTTGTCATGATACAGCCGGTGCTGCCAGCCATGCTGCTGGTGCTGCTTGTAATACTGCAGGCACTGCTGGTATTATACTTCAAGGCGTTCAACCGATTCTCCCCAACATCAAGAGAGGACACAATCCAGCCAATCAATTCTCAGGAGGTGAAACCCAGCATAGCACCTCCTAGGGGTTGCATTAATATCATCACCCCATCAACGAGTGATATCACCCCATCAACGAGTGATATCACCCCATCAACGAGTGATATCACCCCAGCAACGAGTGATATCACCCCACCAACGAGTGATATCACCCCATCAACGAGTGATATCACCCCAGCAACGAGTGATATCACCCCAGCAACGAGTGATATCACCCCACCAACGAGTGATATCACCCCATCAACGAGTGATATCACCCCATCAACGAGTGATATCACCCCAGCAACCAGTGATATCACCCCACCAACGAGTGATATCACCCCATCAACGAGTGATATCACCCCAGCAACGAGTGATATCACCCCAGCAACGAGTGATATCACCCCAGCAACGAGTGATATCACCCCTGCAACAAGTGATATCACCCCACCAACGAGTGATATCACCCCACCAACGAGTGATATCATCCCATCAACAAGTGATATCACCCCAGCAACAAGTGATATCACCCCAGCAACAAGTGATAATATCACCCCATCAACGAGTGATAATATCACCCCATCAATGAGTGATATCACCCCATCAACAAGTGATAATATCACCCCATCAACAAGTGATAATATCACCCCATCAGCGAGTGATATCACCCCATCAGTGAGTGATATCACCCCATCAACGAGTGATATTACCCCAGCAACAAGTGATATCACCCCATCAGCGAGTGATATCACCCCATCAACGAGTGATATTACCCCAGCAACAAGTGATATCACCCCATCAGCGAGTGATATCACCCCATCAACAAGTGACATCACCCCACCAACAACTGATATCACCCCACCAACAAGTGCTTCACTCTGGGTCAATGAGCTCAAGGAAAACATCAGGCTCAGACGACTTAGTGCCATCCCTCGTCCTATGAACGCACAAAAGACGGATGACATCACCCCACAATGTGATAACAGCAATCCACCAACAAGTGATATCACCCCACCAACAAGTGCTTCACCTCGGATAAATGAGCTCAGGAAATACAGCAGGCGTCCCAGAATTATTCCCCCTCCTATCACCCCACGAAAGATGGGTGTCAGCCCATCAATGAGTGATATCACCCCAGCAACAAATGATAATATCACCCCACCAACAAGTGCTTTGCCCCGGATAAATGAGCTCAGGAAAAGCAGCAAGCTTGGGCGACCCAGTGCCATTCCCCGTCCTGTCACCCATCCCATCGCCCCACCATGTGATAAAAGCACCCCACCAACAAGTGTTTTACCCCGGATAAATGAACTCAGGAAAAGCAGCAAGCTTGGGCGACCCAGTGCCATTCCCTGTCCTATCACCCGTCCTATCACCCCACCATGTGATAAAAGCACCCCACCAAAAAGTGCTTCACCCCGGATAAATGAACTCAGGAAAAGCAGCATGTTTGGGCGACCCAGTGCCATTTCCCGTCCTATCACCCGTCCCATCACCCCACCATGTGATAAAAGCACCCCACCAAAAAGTGCTTCACCCCGGATAAATGAACTCAGGAAAAGCAGCATGTTTGGGCGACCCAGTGCCATTCCCCGTTCTATCACCCGTCCCATCACCCCACCACGTGGTAAAAGCACCCCACCAAAAAGTGCTTTACCCCGGATAAATGAGCTCAGGAAAAGCAGCAGGCTTGGGCGACCCAGTGCCATTCCCCGTCCTGTCACCCGTCCCATCACCCCACCATGTGATAAAAGCACCCCACCAAAAAGTGCTTCACCCCGGATAAATGAACTCAGGAAAGGCAGCAGGCTTGGGCGACCCAGTGCCATTCCCTGTCCTATCACCCGTCCCATCACCCCACCATGTGATAAAAGCACCCCACCAAAAAGTGCTTCACCTCGGATAAATGAACTCAGGAAAGGCAGCAGGCTTGGGCGACCCAGTGCTATTCCCCGTCCTATCACCCGTCCTATCACCCCACCATGTGATAAAAGCACCCCACCAAAAAGTGCTTCACCTCGGATAAATGAACTCCGGAAAGGCAGTAGGCTTGGGCGACCCAGTGCCATTCCCCATCCTATCACCCGTCCCATCACCCCACCATGTGATAACAGCACCCCACCAAAAAGTGCTTCACCCCGGATAAATGAACTCAGGAACAGCAGCAGGCTTGGGCGACCCAGTGCCATTCCCTGTCCTATCACCCGTCCCATCACCCCACCATGTGATAACAGCAATCTACCATCAAGTGCTTCACCCCGGCTGAATGAGCGGCGTGGAGTGGACGGTGTCAGTAGGGCAGTAAATTGGGACACTGCAGCAGTGGACAATGTCAATAGGGCAGTGGATGGTATCAGTACAGCAGCGGACAGTGTGTGGACAGCGGACACTGTCAGTACATCAGAGGACAGTGTGTGGACACCAGACACTGTCAGTACAGCAGCAGGCGATGTGTCGACAGGGAACGCTGTCAGTACAGCAGGAGACAATGTCAGTACAGCAGGAGACACTGTCAGTACAGCAGGAGACACTGTCAGTACAGCAGCAGACACTGTCAGTACAGCAGCAGACACTGTCAGTACAGCAGAGGACACTGTCAGTACAGCAGCAGACACTGTCAGTACAGCAGAGGACACTGTCAGTACAGCAGCAGACACTGTCAGTACAGCAGAGGACAGTGTGTGGACAATGCACGGTGTATGGACAGCAGACACTGTTGGTAGAGCAGTGGACAGTGTCGATGGCATAGTAGATTTTTTGATTTGGGAAATGGAGAGTAGCAGTGAGATAGAGGAAAGAATCAACAGAGCACTGGACATGGCCAGGGAAGCAAGATGGCGTCAGTAGAGCAGTGGTTGGTGTCAGCAGGGCAGAGGAAATCAGCTCACTGTAGGGGGTGAAGGGGGACAGAGGAGGACAACCTACTGTGAGGTGTGGGGGGTGAAGGGAGACAGACGATGACAACCTACTGTGAGGTGGGGGGGGTGAAGGGAGACAGACGATGGCAACCTACTGTGGGGAGATGAAGGGGGGGCAGAGGACAATGTGTGGGGAGGTGAGGGGGGACAGAAGACACCATGCTGGGGGGTATGGTGTCTTTTGCCCCCCTTTACCCCCTACAGAAATGTCCTCCCCTGTCCCCCTTTATCCCCACCTCCAAAGTAGGTTGTCCTCCTCTGCTTTCTTCACCTCCTCGCAGTAGGTAGTCCTCTTCTGTCCTTCCTAACCCCACCACATTAGGTTGTCCTCCTATGTCCCCCTTCACCCTCTATATTAGTTTGTCCTCCTCTGTCCCCCTTCACCGCCCCACAGTGAGTTGTCCTCTTCTGTCCCTCTTCAGCACCCCCCCCCCATCTTTGTTTAACCACAGTGGGCACACATAGCCCATGCTGAATCGGATAAATTTTGATCCATGTATGGTCAGTATAAGCTCCAATGGACATCACTGATTTATCCTGCTCAGCGGGGGCGGGCCTTAGAGAACAGAGATCACATATGGGCAGTGCAGAGGCTTAGCGCTTAGCCTTGCAGCACTGGAATCCTTCGATAGGCATGAACATCAAACGTTTTTTACATCGCTATTCCCCGGACCAGCATTACAGAAGAAGAGTTCTCCTCATCTTCCCAGACAGGACACTCAGAAGGGATATAAGATGGACGATGTCACCTAACCCGTCCCTGTGACAATGTAGAGCTAAAGGCATCACCTCTAAGCTCTATTGGACATAACTGATTTACCCCGCTCAGCGGGGGCAGGCCTTAGAGAACAAAGGCCATATATGGGCAGCACAGAGGCTTAGTGGTTAGCCTTGCAGCACTAGGGTCCTTGGTTCAAATCCTGACCAGGACACTACCTGCATGGAGTTTGCATGTTCTCCCTCCTGTGCTTGCGTGGGTTTCCTCCGGGTACTCCGGTTTCCTCCCACACCAAAGACATGCCCCTGCGTTGGTGTTGCAGTGGTGAGCATAGCTGCTATCCCAGCAGCTGACCCGGGTTCGATCCCCGGCCAACGCAATTGCCAAGATGGCGGCTTCACCTGCTAAGTGCATTGAGACCCCAGGGAGAAGAGCGCTATATATTAGCGATAGAATAAAATTTTATCCAAAACGAATGAAGTGAATGTGTCGTACTTTATATGTATTTTCCCAAACTCTTTTTAATAATATTTTTCTTGCAGGGGGATCTGATTACTTTGTATTCTCATTTTCAGCCAGTAGGTGGAGCACTCGGCTCTTTTTTAGGTTTTTTCTTGGTTCTCCTTAGCAGCTTGGCTGAAAAAAAGCCGGCTTTTTACTATGAGCTCAAAAGTTTTCAGACTAAATTTAGATTGGAATAAGTCTGAGCAGTGACTCCGCCCCCCCTCCCTGCCTGTACAGTGTGGGCGGTTCCATCCAGGGTGTCAATCAGACGCGGTCTGACCATAAAATCATAAAACAGAAATAACATTTCATATGAAAAACTTATAAACGTTATAACGTTACATATATCGGTTTGATCCGACCCTTTCACAGGTTTGTTTACATCGGACCGAAACCGGAAGTGACAAAATACTCGCCGTTTCCGGTTTCCTAGACCGATGGTCTCAACCTCAGTCCTCAAATACCCCCAACAGGCCAACTTCCCTTAGATAAAATAGCTCTTATCAATACCATGCCATTGATATTGATTTAAAGCGGAGTTCCAGCCATTTACTCACCTGTCCAACGGTCCAGCGATGCGGCCGCCGGAAGCCTCGATCCTCTCCCTCGGCGCCGGCATCACTGCTGTGGGCACCCGGCTGTTACAGTTTGCGGCTTCACAGCCGGGTACCCACTGCGCATGCGCGAGTCGCGCTGCGCGCCGTGATTGGCCGGCAATCTTCTGGGACCTCTGACGTGTCCCAGAAGATTGCAGGGAGGGAGGGGGAGAGGAGAACTTCCGCTCAGGGCGCCGCGGCGCTCCGAGCGGAAGTGGGAGCGGGTACCTGTCATAACTAAGTACCCGCTCCCCCCCCCCAAAAAATGACATGCCAAATGTGGCATGTCGGGGGGTCAGGACTCCCTAAAGCGGAAGTTCCACTTTTGGGTGGAACTCCGCTTTAAAGCAGCTGTGCAAAGTAAAGGAAAATCCGAAAACTTGGCCTGTTGGGGGTACTTGAGGACTGAGGCTTTGAACCACTGTCTTAGACCATAGAGATGATCAGGGACATTCCAGTCCTCCTTCATCTCTATGGTCAGCAAGCTGAACTGCTGGGTTCAGTTCCTGGCGCCTTGCTGAAAGGGTAAAGCCTCCTTCCGTCACATGTAAAAGCGATCCAGTGGCTATTTATCCACTCGGATCACTTTTACTTTATTCAGCATCGCTGGCTGAAAAAAAAAAAAAAAAAATGATACCGGGGCCATGACTGCAGCTGCATCCATGGTCCGGGGATAACAGTTTCAACCCAAGGATGTACCAGTAAGTCCTTTTTTTTTGAACAATAAGTTTTTATTGATTTTCAAAAAAACATACACAGGGAAGAACGCCAATGCAACAGGCACTGGCTGCGAACATTTTCACAGGTATACAAACAACAGCCACATTATGTAAAGAAGGAAAGATTGCCATTATATTATTTCTTCATAGCATGGGATTCATGACCTTGGAGAGGCTGAACGGTAGGGTCCACGCCTCCCACCCCCCACACCCCATCTGGGTGCAAACAGTATGGGGGGTGGGAGGGCGCACACCCCAGCCGTCAACCATGAAGGGGTAAGAAAAATACATTCAACACATTTTCACAATATTATTAAGGGTCAGCCACTCGTTCCAGCGTTCGTCAAAGGATTTACATGTCCCTTGATTGATAACTAGTAGGGCTCAAAGATATAGTTGCAGTTCACTAGTACCTTAACATCGGATAGGTCCATACTGCTGAAGGTATGTGTAAGGGGTGAATAGGGTTCGTGGAGAGGAAATGCGAAATTCGGTACCATGGAAAAAAATAGGGATGGCAGCAAGGAGAATTTCGTTCTCATGTCAGTCCAGGGGCGAGGTTTATTTTTATCTAAAAAGTCTTGTACATGGACAATTCCATGTTTTACAAGGGGTTTAGTGTATAAGAAGGGTATCCTGGAGGAAAGAGCATGAACTGGGATTGGCGGGATGTCAAAGGGGGGTTCATTAATTGAGTTATGGCGAAGGTGTCGCCATGCTAGTATGGATGCTCGTACAGTTGGGGGGAAGGATAGGATGTCCCTTGGCCTCAACGAGTCCATATACAGGAGAGATGTCAGGTCTGGGGTCTCTGTCAGTACCCAATGTTGCAGTTGATCTAAGATCGTTGCCCATCTATAGTCGTTGAGGTCAGGGAGACCCATCCCTCCCACTGATTTATGGGCTATGAGGAATTTACGTGCGCATCTTGGTTTTTTGTGTGTCCACAAGAATTTGGACAATGAACTTGTGCGCAGGTTAACATATTTTTGTGGTAGTGGTACAGGGAGCACTCTAAAATGGTATAAGATTTGTGGGAGGATGGACATTTTGTATGCCGCTAGTCTACCAGTCCATGATAGGTGTTTCGTGGACCAGGACGCCAATTGGGTATGTATGTCACGTATTAAAGGTTCATAGTTAGCTCGCGTGAGGGTCCCGAGGCTAGAGGTGAGGGTAATACCTAAGTAGGGGATACTATCTTTCGCCCAGGTAAAAGGTAAGGTGCGTTGGAGGAGAGTTACAGTGGAGGGGTCTACCCCTAGGTTCAATATGAGGGATTTAGAGACGTTTACTTTGTAAAAGGAGATGGAGCCAAAGAGTTGCAGCGTTTGCAGAACTTGGGGAAGTGATTTTTTTCGGTTCAGTCAGGAAGAGAATCACATCGTCAGCAAAAAGGTTGACCAGTTGGTTTTTCGGCTCCCACTTGAAACCCCGTGATTTGAGAGTGTTGGCGGATCATCTCCGCAAGTGGTTCGATCATGAGATTGAAAATAGTGGGTGAGAGCGGACACCCCTGTCTGGTGCCATTAGAAATCTGGAAGGGCTTGGAAAGGAGACCTGGCGTGTACACCTGAGCAGAAGGGCAAGAATACAGAGCCATGATGGCCGACTTGATAGCCCCCTGAAAACCAAAACTGGTCAAAGCTTCTGACATGTAGCACTATTCCACCCTATCAAACGCCTTCTCTGTGTCGATGGACAACAGCAGAGAAGGCGTTCGGCTGACCCCAGCGTGGTGAATCAAGTTTAGAATCCGTCTTGTGGCATCGGAGGGCTGCCTTCCTCTCACAAAGCCCAATTGGTCGTGTTTTATTAGTGAGGGGATAATAGTAGCTAATCTAGTCGCCAAGAGTTTGGCGTATATCTTCACATCTGAATTAAGAAGGGAAATAGGCCGGAAATTTGCTGGGGTTGTGGGATCCTTACCAGGTTTGGGGAGTGTGACCAAGTAAGCTTGGAGCATTTCTCTGGGGAAAGTGGAGGAGGCAGCCGCCTGATTGTACACAAGGGGTAAATAAGGCAACAATGGCTTCAACATAGACTTAAAGTATTCTTTAGGAAGCCTGTCAGGGCCCTGGGATTTGCCGTTCAGAAGAGACGCTACAATTCTGCTCACTTCTTGTTCATTAATAGGGGCGTTAAGTGTAAGCAATTGATCTACAGTGAGTTTTGGCAGGTTCAACCCATCCAGGAAGGCGTGAATCGCTTCCCCCGGTAGGTTGAACGGTCTGAGGATCGTTTTTTAGATTGTATAGATCACTGTAGTAACCCGCAAATTGGTCAGCGATTGCTTGAGGGTTGAGGATTTTGTCTTTTGATATGGGATGAATCAAGTGTCCAATTTTTGTTTTAGTTCTGGCGGCTTTTAGCCTGCTGGCCAGACATTTCCCCGTTCTATTAGCATTTGTATACGTTTGGAGTTTTAGCCGTCTGAGGTGGAAGTCGTATTTTTGCAGTAACAGGAGGCGTAGTTCCTCCCTAAGTTTGTGCAGAGTATCCGACAGCCCCGGGGATGGCGCCTTTTTATTTTGTTGCTCCAGGGAGTGTATTTCTCCAAGGATGGAGTCTAGGTGTGAATTGTAGCGTCTCTTCAGCCTGGCCCCGTTGCAATAATATCCCCTGAATGAATGCCTTGTGGGCATTCCAGAGAAAAAATACATCTGGAGTAGAGGGGCCATTATGATCAAAGAATTCTGATAGTTTATCGGCTATCACTGTAGCACAGTCCGGATCCTGGAGAATTCTAGTATTACATCTCCAAACTGGGGTTTTGACATTTACTGCATCTTCCTCTATGGTTATCAGTATTGGAGAATGGTCTGACCATGTGATGTCAAGGATGTCCGAGCAGGAAATCCGTTGGAGAAGCCATTTATCGGACAGAAAGAAGTCTATGCGTGGGTAACACCGATGCCGTGGGGAAAAGAACATGTAGTTACCTTCATTAGAGTGCTGGCAACGCCATATGTTATAGAGGTCTTCCTTGTGGAGCAGGTTTTGCATACAGAGGCCACGTCTAGGCCCAGCCCTAGAAGAGTCCAAGACTGGGTCTAGTACTGCATTGAAGTCCCCGCAGATAAGGATTTGACCGTATTTAACCTGATTCACCTTCTTGAGGAGCATTGTCAGAAAACGGTACTGGTGAGAGTTGGGGGCATATAGTGACACAATAGTATAGGGTCGGGAGTTCAGGTCACACTTCAGGATGATGTATCGGCCGTTACTATCCAGTATTGATTGTTTAAGCAAAAAGTGGATGGTGTCTCTTATGGCTAGGAGCACTCTGCTCGTTTTTTTGTTTGCGCTGGATAAGAAAACATGAGGTGAGAGCAACTGGGTGTCTTAGCGATATCAAAATGGGTCTCCTGCCCACAAAGTATGTCCGCCTTGTGCTTGAGGGCTTCTCTCCACAATAAGCGTCTTTTGGCTGGGTGATTTAACCCTTTAGTGTTCAAAGATAGGCAGGTGATGGTCATGTTGTGAGCATGTATGAAGAGTATGCAGGGAAACGGTGGGACTTACTCAACCATGCGTAGGGAACAGTCAGTAGACACCGTGTCTGATCAGTGGCAAGGCTGGAGCGATGATCGGCGATGCTTGTGCTTGATGCGTTTCTTGAGCCAGGGAACAAATGGTGGCACTGTGGCGATACCTGTGGAAAAAGCAAAAACGAGGGGAAGGAAAATAGGGGGATAAAAATAGGAACCGCAAGCGGTACCGGGAACATATCTAATGTCCTTATGAGCCTGGGGTGAAGTGGACTAACTATGAAGGTCAAACAGTGTAGCGCTAAAATAAAAAACTCATGTAAAACACACAGCCCTCAAGTGTGTGATGAAAATCCTGATGAGACACATATAATGGAGCCAGGTGCAGATAGTAGCATGAAATCCTCACACAGCCCTCCACCTTCCAAAGTGGCCTCTTACCTCAGCTCGATAAACGCAGGCAACAGGATATCCACTCTACTCGGATGAAATGCAAGCTTCTAGGACCAGAAACTCATGAGCCAAAAACACTTCCGGGCTAACTCTCCTCCATAAGTCATATAGATGGGAAGCATGAGAGACAAAAACAGCCCATAGTGTAAACCTGATATAACTTTTATTCAAATATAGACAAACACAAGGTGGCCTCTTACTCTGTAGTAGATGCAGTGCAGCGTAGTAATAGAACAGCTCCAGCGGGAGCAACGAGACCAGCTCGGTCCACGCCGGGATCCTCAGTGTCGGCGGGTGACGTCAGACACTTCCTCCTACCCCCCGCACGCGTATCGCCTCCGTGGGTGGAGGCTTCCTCAGCGGTCGTAGGGATTGGCCGACCATCACCAACCTACATAGCAACCAGTGAACACTGATTGGCTAGGTTCTAAACTTGTTCCCATAGCTGCACAGGACGCCGGAACCCGGAAGTAATGGGGATACGGCTGCAACTCACAAACAATGTCTTTTAAGAGGCAAAGACATCTAATAAAAAGGGCAAATAATAACCCATGGTGGTGTACAAACACCTAATGCTGCTGTAAAATGAAATAAAATGCGGAATAAATCCTGCTAAAATTACAATATATATATATATATATATATATATATAGAGATAAAACTATTATATATATAAAAAAAACAGGAGTAGCGTAAAGACGTTGAAAAACCCGCAGACACTTCGGATCACATATTAAATAACAATGCACAAAATACATAAATATAGATAAAATGTAAGATATAGGATCATCATAAAAACGAGTAAAAGCTTGCAATTACAAAAATAGCCACCTCAGAACACAATCTTAAAAATACAAATAAATACATAGCAGACGGCATTTATAGACAAAATCCAATAGTCAACGATCTGAGATAAAACAATTTAGGTCAAAGTCGGTGTTTAACCCACGGGGAACGGCAACTTTAGTTTCAAAAATCCAAAAAGATTCTCTCTTACTTAGCTGACGAATAAAATTGCCTCCCCTCCAATGTCTTTTAACCTTTTCAATACCCCAGAACTTGAGGTCTCTGGGGTTTTTGTCATGGTAATTTTTAAAATGTTGATAAAGGTGATGAGGTGATTTGCCTTTTTTAATACACCGAACATGCTCTGCTATACGAACCTGCAAAGCTCTGGAGGTCCTGCCCACATATTGTAACCCACAGTTACACTCCAACATATACACACCTCCAGTAGTGGAGCATGTAATAAGGTCACCTATAGTGTATTTCTTCTGTGTGGCGTGAGCCGTGAACTCTTTGCTTCGCTTTAAAGCAGAGTTCCGGGAAAAAAATCGACCTAATCGATTTTGTGCCCATCCACTTGCTTTGCTTCACCTGAAAAGGAATTGGATTATTTTTTTTTTTACTTACCTCGTAATTGTAGAAAGAAATACTCACCTTTTTTCACTTCCTCCCTCTGTGGCCGCGGCCCGCGCCGTCACTTCCGGTTTGCAATAATTCCTGGGAGCTGAACGTCATCGCTCCCAGGAATCAATGTGACGGCACCGGCCCCGCTCGTTACTTCCGGTGCGACGCCGCATTCCCTGCTAAACAGCTTCTGGGCATGCCCAGAAGCTGTGTAGGAATGTGGCGCCGCACCGGAAGTGACGAAAGGGGCCGATGCAGGCGTATTCTGGGAGAAGAAGACACGGAAGAGGACGCAGAAGAGGATCGCGCCGGCTTCAGCTGCCCACAACAGAGATGGCAACGCTGGAGAAGAAATTTTATAAGTGAGTAATTCTTCTTGCAGGTAAGTGCGAACCGGGACAGATCAGAGGCTAGCCATTGTGGAATGTACTAGCCCTGACTGTCCCGGGGGTATGTTCATTGAAAAAATGTTTCTGTGCCCGGAACTCTGCTTTAAATTGTTCTTAGCTGTGCGGCACACTACACATTTACCGCATGCATAGAACCCAGAGAGGAAAGAGAACATCTTATTTTTGGCTCTGTACTGGTGGATCTACAACACCAGGGGCCAGTATATTCCCCAAAGTGGGAGCCTTCTTATAAACGAATCGAGGTCTCTCTGGTAAATTATTGCCCAGGATCTTATCCTGCAGCAAAATCGGCCAATGCTTACTAATAATCCTCTCAATTCTTTTATGTTGAATGCTGTAATCCAATAGGAGAATGCAGGGCTGCGGGCATGGTACAGGAGAATGCAGGGCTGCGGGCATGGTACAGGAGAAGGCAGTGCTGCGGGCATGGTACAGGAGAATGTGTGGCTGCGGGCATGGTGCAGGAGAATGCGGGGCTGCGGGCATGGTAAAAGAGAATGCGGGGCTGCGGGCATGGTGAAAGAGAATGCGGGGCTGCGGGCATGGTACAGGAGAATGTGGGGCTGCGGGCATGGTACAGGAGAATGCAGGGCTGCGGGTATGGTACAGGAGAATGCGGGGCTGTGGGCATGGTACAGGAGAATGCGGTGCTGTGGGCATGGTACAGGAGAATGCAAGGCTGCGGGCATGGTACAGGAGAATGCGGGGCTGCGGGCATGGTGCAGGAGAATGCGGGGCTGCGGGCATGGTACAGAAGAATGCGGGGCTGTGTGCATGGTACAGAAGAATGCGGGGCTGTGGGAATGGTGCAGAAGAATGCGGGGCTGTGGGCATGGTACAGGCGAATGCAGCGCTGCAGGCATGGTACAGGAGAATGCAGTGCTGCGGGCATGGTAAAGGAGAATGCAGTGCTGCGGGCATGGTACAGGAGAATGCGGGGCTGCGGGCATGGTACAGGAGAATGCAGTGCTGTGGGCATGGTACAGGAGAATGCAGGGCTGCTGGCATGGTACAGGAGAATGCAGGGCTGTGGGCATGGGGCAGGAGAATGCGGGGCTGTGGGCATGGTGAAAGAGAATGCAGTGCTGCGGGCATGGTACAGGAGAATGCGGGGCTGCGGGCATGGTACAGGAGAATGCAGGGCTGCGGGCATGGTACAGGAGAAGGCAGTGCTGCGAGCATGGTACAGGAGAATGTGTGGCTGCGGGCATGGTGCAGGAGAATGCGGGGCTGCGGGCATGGTGAAATAGAATGTGGGGCTGCGGGCATGGTACAGGAGAATGCAGTGCTGTGGGCATGGTACAGGAGAATGCGGTGCTGTGGGCATGGTACAGGAGAATGCGGGGCTGCGGGCATGGTGCAGGAGAATGCAGGGCTGCGGGCATGGTGAAATAGAATGTGGGGCTGCGGGCATGGTACAGGAGAATGCAGTGCTGTGGGCATGGTACAGGAGAATGCGGTGCTGTGGGCATGGTGCAGGAGAATGCGGGGCTGTGGGCATGGTACAGAAGAATGCGGGGCTGTGGGAATGGTGCAGGAGAATGCAGGGCTGTGGGCATATTACAGGAGAATGCAGTGCTGCAGGCATGGTACAGGAGAATGCAGTGCTGCAGGCATGGTACAGGAGAATGCAGTGCTGCGGGCATGGTACAGGAGAATGCAGTGCTGCGGGCATGGTACAAGAGAATGCGGGGCTGCGGGCATGGTACAAGAGAATTCGGGGCTGCGGGCATGGTACAGGAGAATGCAGTGCTGCGGGCATGGTACCGGAGAATGCGGGGCTGCAGGCATGGTACAGGAGAATGCGGGGCTGCATGCATGGTACAGGAGAATGCAGGGCTGTGGGCATGGTGCAGGAGAATGCGGGGCTGTGGGCATGGTGAAAGAGAATGCAGTGCTGCGGGCATGGTACAGGAGAATGCGGGGCTGCGCGCATGGTACAGGAGAATGCGGGGCTGCGGGCATGGTACAGGAGAATGCAGTGCTGCGGGCATGGTACAGGAGAAGGCAGTGCTGCGAGCATGGTACAGGAGAATGTGTGGCTGCGGGCATGGTACAGGAGAATGCGGGGCTGCGGGCATGGTGCAGGAGAATGCGGGGCTGTGGGCATGGTACAGGAGAATGCAGGGCTGCGGGCATGGTACAAGAGAATGCGGGGCTGCGGTCATGGTACAGGAGAATGCAGGGCTGCGGGCATGGTGCAGGAGAATGCGGGGCTGTGGGCATGGTACAGGAGAATGCAGGGCTGCGGGAATGGTACAAGAGAATGCAGGGCTGCGGGCATGGTACAGGAGAATGCGGGGCTGTTGGCATGGTACAGGAGAATGCGGGGCTGCGGGCATGGTACAGGAGAATGCAGTGCTGCGGGCATGGTACAGGAGAATGCAGGGCTGTTGGCATGGTACAGGAGAATGCAGGGCTGTGGGCATGGTGCAGGAGAATGCGGGGCTGTGGGCATGGTGAAAGAGAATGCAGGGCTGCGGGCATGGTACAGGAGAATGCGGGGCTTCGGGCATGGTACAGGAGAATTCAGGGCTGCGGGCATGGTACAGGAGAATGCAGGGCTGCGGGGATGGTACAGGAGAAGGCAGTGCTGCGGGCATGGTACAGGAGAATGTGTGGCTGCTGGCATGGTGCAGGAGAATGCGGGGCTGCGGGCATGGTGAAAGAGAATGCGGGGCTGCGGGCATGATGAAAGAGAATGCGGGGCTGCGGGCATGGTACAGGAGAATGCGGGGCTGTGGGCATGGTACAGGAGAATGCGGTGCTGTGGGCATGGTGCAGGAGAATGCGGGGCTGCGGGCATGGTGAAAGAGAATGCAGTGCTGCGGGCATGGTACAGAAGAATGCGGGGCTGTGGGCATGGTACAGGAGAATGCAGGGCTGCGAGCATGGTGCAAGAGAATGCAGGGCTGCGGGCATGGTACAAGAGAATGCAGGGCTGCGGGCATGGTACAGGAGAATGCTGGGCTGTGGGCATGGTACAGGAGAATGCTGGGCTGCGGGAATGGTGCAGGAGAATGCGGGGCTGCGGGCATGGTACAGGAGAATGCGGGGCTGCGGGCATGGTACAGGAGAATGCGGGGCTGCGGGCATGGTACAATAGAATGCGGGGCTGCGGGCATGGTGCAGAAGAATGCGGGGCTGTGGGCATGGTACAGGAGAATGCAGGGCTGCGGGCATGGTACAAGAGAATGCGGGGCTGCGGTCATGGTACAGGAGAATGCAGGGCTGCGGGCATGGTGCCGGAGAATGCAGGGCTGCGGGAATGGTACAGGAGAATGCGGGGCTGTGGGCATGGTACAGGAGAATGCGGGGCTGCGGAACGGTACAGGAGAATGTGGGGCTGTTGGCATGGTACAGGAGAATGCGGAGCTGCGGGCATGGTACAGGAGAAAGCAGTGCTGTGGGTATGGTGCAGGAGAATGTGGGGCTGCGGGCATGGTGCAGGAGAATGCAGGGCTGAGGGCATGGTGCAGGAGAATGCGGGGCTGCGGGCATGGTGAAAGAGAATGCAGTGCTGCGGGCATGGTACAGAAGAATGCGGGGCTGTGGGCATGGTACAGGAGAATGCAGGGCTGCGAGCATGGTGCAAGAGAATGCGGGGCTGCAGGCATGGTAAAGGAGAATGCGGGGCTGCGGGCATGGTGCAAGAGAATGCAGGGCTGCGGGCATGGTACAGGAGAATGCGGGGCTGCGGGCATGGTACAGGAGAATGCGGGGCTGCGGGAATGGTGCAGGAGAATGCAGGGCTGCGGGCATGATACAGGAGAATGCGAGGCTGTGGGCATGGTACAGGAGAATGCGGGGCTGCGGGCATGGTGCAGGAGAATGCGGGGCTGTGGGCATGGTGCAGGAGAATGCAGGGCTGCGGGCATGGTACAAGAGAATGCGGGGCTGCGGTCATGGTACAGGAGAATGCAGGGCTGCGGGAATGGTACAAGAGAATGCGGGGCTGTGGGCATGGTACAGGAGAATGCGGGGCTGCGGAATGGTACAGGAGAATGCGGGGCTGCGGGCATGGTACAGGAGAATGCAGGGCTGCGGGCATAATACAGGAGAATGCGAGGCTGCGGGAATGGTACAAGAGAATGCGGGGCTGTGGGCATGATACAGGAGAATGCGGGGCTGTGGGCATGGTACAGGAGAATGCAGGGCTGTGGGCATGGTGCAGGAGAATGCAGGGCTGCGGGCATGGTGCCGGAGAATGCAGGGCTGTGGGAATGGTACAAGAAAATGCGGGGCTGTGGGCATGGTACAGGAGAATGCGGGGCTGTGGAATGGTACAGGAGAATGCAGGGCTGCGGGCATGGTACAGGAGAATGTGGGGCTGCGGGCATGGTGCCGGAGAATGCAGGGCTGCAGGAATGGTACAAGAGAATGCGGGGCTGTGGGCATGATACAGGAGAATGCGGGGCTGCGGAATGGTACAGGAGAATGCGGGGCTGTGGGCATGGTACAGGAGAATGCAGGGCTGCAGGCATGGTACAGGAGAATGCGGGGCTGCAGGCATGGTACAGGAGATTGCAGGGCTGCGGGCATGGTACAGGAGAATGTGGGGCTGCTGGCATGGTACAGGAGAATGCAGGGCTGCGGGCATGGTACAGGAGAATGCAGGGCTGCGGGAATGGTACAAGAGAATGCAGGGCTGTGGGCATGGTACAGGAGAATGCGGGGCTGCGGAATGGTACAGGAGAATGCGGGGCTGCGGGCATGGTACAGGAGAATGCAGGGCTGCGGGCATAATACAGGAGAATGCGAGGCTGCGGGAATGGTACAAGAGAATGCGGGGCTGTGGGCATGATACAGGAGAATGCGGGGCTGTGGGCATGGTACAGGAGAATGCAGGGCTGTGGGCATGGTGCAGGAGAATGCAGGGCTGCGGGCATGGTGCCAGAGAATGCAGGGCTGTGGGAATGGTACAAGAAAATGCGGGGCTGTGGGCATGGTACAGGAGAATGCGGGGCTGTGGAATGGTACAGGAGAATGCAGGGCTGCGGGCATGGTACAGGAGAATGTGGGGCTGCGGGCATGGTGCCGGAGAATGCAGGGCTGCAGGAATGGTACAAGAGAATGCGGGGCTGTGGGCATGATACAGGAGAATGCGGGGCTGCGGAATGGTACAGGAGAATGCGGGGCTGTGGGCATGGTACAGGAGAATGCAGGGCTGCAGGCATGGTACAGGAGAATGCGGGGCTGCAGGCATGGTACAGGAGATTGCAGGGCTGCGGGCATGGTACAGGAGAATGTGGGGCTGATGGCATGGTACAGGAGAATGCAGGGCTGCGGGCATGGTACAGGAGAATGCAGGGCTGCGGGAATGGTACAAGAGAATGCGGGGCTGTGGGCATGGTACAGGAGAATGCGGGGATGCGGAATGGTACAGGAGAATGCGGGGCTGCGGAATGGTACAGGAGAATGCGGGGCTGTGGGCATGGTACAGGAGAATGCGGGGCTGCGGAATGGTACAGGAGAATGCGGGGCTGCGGGCATGGTACAGGAGAATGCAGGGCTGCGGGCATAATACAGGAGAATGCGAGGCTGCGGGAATGGTACAAGAGAATGCGGGGCTGTGGGCATGATACAGGAGAATGCGGGGCTGCGGGCATGGTACAGGAGAATGCAGGGCTGCGGGCATGGTGCAGGAGAATGCAGGGCTGCGGGCATGGTGCCGGAGAATGCAGGGCTGCGGGAATGGTACAAGAAAATGCGGGGCTGTGGGCATGGTACAGGAGATTGCAGGTCTGCGGGCATGGTGCAGGAGAATGTGGGGCTGCGGGCATGGTGCCGGAGAATGCAGGGCTGCAGGCATGGTACAGGAGAATGCGGGGCTGCAGGCATGGTACAGGAGAATGCAGGGCTGCGGGCATGGTACAGGAGAATGTGGGGCTGCGGGCATGGTGCCGGAGAATGCAGGGCTGCAGGAATGGTACAAGAGAATGCGGGGCTGTGGGCATGGTACAGGAGATTGCAGGGCTGCGGGCATGGTACAAGAGAATGCGGGGCTGCGGGCATGGTACAGGAGAATGCAGGGCTGCAGGCATGGTACAGGAGAATGCACACAAGTGGAGTTTCCCGTTTTGCTGGAGCTCCGCTTTAAGCAGAAAGCAGATCATCGACCTGGAAGATGTCTGATAACCCCCCTCCCCCTCCCCCATGTCTGTACCTCCAATCAGCTCTTGTACAGCCTGCGACAGAACAGCGTCCCCCTCCCCCGTCTGCGGGACGCCATCTTCACACTTCTCATTGGCCTTGCTGTGCAGGGACCGCCTGATCTTCTGTATGAGGGGGGGTGACCGGAGGCGTGGCCACAGGAGGCGGGGTTAGCGCTGTAACGGGGAAAAAAAAATCATCTTTCACCACTTGAAGACCCGAAATATTCCGACACATTTTATTTAAATCATTATTTATTGCTGGAAAATTACTCATAGACTTCAAATATTATATATAAAAATTATTATATTATTAAAAAAAAATACATATAGATATAGATATACAGATATAGATTTTTTTTTAGCAGAGACCCTAGGGAATAAAGTGGCGATTATTGCAATTATTTTATATATAAAAAAAAAGAAATGAATTTTAATGAATTAAAAAGGAAAACACAATTTATACCCCAATGTTTTTATTTTTTGTAAACTGGAAGAATAATATTATGCTGATTAAAATCTTCCTATCATGTTACTCTTTATAATTGCGCTCACTCATGGAATGGCGACAAACTGCGATACATAAATATCTCCATAGATGGCGCTTTAATCCCCTTTACTGGTTCCCAGTTTAGATTTACATAGGAGATCTATAGAGGTGGGGGAGGGGTCATGTAGATGTATAGAGGTGGGGGAGGTGTCCTGTAGATCTGAAGCGGTGGGGGAGGGGTCCTGTAGATTTAAAGAGGTGGGGGAGGGATCCTGTAGATCTGAAGTGGTGGGGGAGGGGTCCTGTAGATCTATAGAAGTGGGGGACGGGTACTGTAGATCTATAGAAGTGGGGGAGGGGTCCTGTGTCATCTCATTGGAGGACTCTCCAGCACTCCATATCCGGGGACTCCTCCTCCTAGGCCCGGCTGTGCTGTGTGGTAATGCTGGGACTTGTAGTTCCTCCCCTCCCCCTCACTCTGCTCCTGGTTGGTCACTCCCCCTTCCTGAGCCATCCCCAGGATCTCCAATCACAGCCGCCTCTGTTGTTGTCATTCCACTTCCTGGTTTCCAGGACAGCAAGTGAAGTCTCCGCCCCCTCTCTCTCCCCCGGCCGCCATCTTTGTTATTGGCCAGTGCCAGGCTGAGCTTCTATTTCCTCATCTATAGTAATAGAATGTCAGCTCATGGGGTCAGTAATAGTGTGTGTACCCCAGAGACCCGCCATGGGGGGATACCGGGGGGGGAGGGGTTATTGTGTTCCCATCCCATATCTGTACAACATTAACACAGAGCTCTATGGGGAGAGCGGGGCATGCTGGGAGATGTAGTCCATACACAGAGCTCTATGGGGAGAGTGGGGCATGCTGGGTGATGGAGTCCATACGCAGAGCTTTATGGGGAGAGCGGGGCATGCTGGGAGATGTAGTCCATACGCAGAGCTCTATGGGGAGAGCGGGGCATGCTGGGAGATGTATTCCATACACAGAGCTCTATGGGGAGAGCGGGGCATGCTGGGAGATGTAGTCCATACACAGAGCACTATGGGGGGAGTGGGGCATGCTGGGAGATGTAGTCCATACGCAGAGCTCTATGGGGAGAGCGGGGCATGCTGGGAGATGTAGTCCATACGCAGAGCTCTATGGGGAGAGCGGGGCATGCTGGGAGATGTAGTCCATACGCAGAGCTCTATGGGGAGAGCGGGGCATGCTGGGAGATGTAGTCCATACACAGAGCACTATGGGGAGAGCGGGGCATGCTGGGAGATGTAGTCCATACGCAGAGCTCTATGGGGGGAGCGGGGCATGCTGGGAGATGTAGTCCATACGCAGAGCTCTATGGGGGGAGCGGGGCATGCTGGGAGATGTATTCCATACACAGAGCTCTATGGGGAGAGCGGGGCATGCTGGGAGATGTAGTCCATACACAGAGCACTATGGGGAGAGCGGGGCATGCTGGGAGATGTAGTCCATACGCAGAGCTCTATGGGGAGAGTGGGGCATGCTGGGAGATGTAGTCCATACACAGAGCACTATGGGGAGAGCGGGGCATGCTGGGAGATGTAGTCCATACGCAGAGCTCTATGGGGAGAGCGGGGCATGCTGGGAGATGTAGTCCATACGCAGAGCTCTATGGGGAGAGTGGGGCATGCTGGGAGATGTAGTCCATACACAGAGCACTATGGGGAGAGCGGGGCATGCTGGGAGATGTAGTCCATACGCAGAGCTCTATGGGGAGAGTGGGGCATGCTGGGAGATGTAGTCCATACACAGAGCACTATGGGGAGAGCGGGGCATGCTGGGAGATGTAGTCCATACGCAGAGCTCTATGGGGAGAGCGGGGCATGCTGGGAGATGTAGTCCATACGCAGAGCTCTATGGGGAGAGTGGGGCATGCTGGGAGATGTAGTCCATACGCAGAGCTCTATGGGGAGAGCGGGGCATGCTGGGAGATGTAGTCCATACACAGAGCACTATGGGGAGAGCGGGGCATGCTGGGAGATGTAGTCCATACACAGAGCTCTATGGGGAGAGGTGGGGGAGGTGTCCTGTAGATCTGAAGCGGTGGGAGAGGGGTCCTGCAGATGTAAAGAGGTGGGGGGGATCCTGTAGATCTATAGAGGTGGGGGAGGTGTCCTGTAGATCTGAAGTGGTGGGGGAGGGGTCCTGTAGATGTATAGAGGTGGGGGGGGATCCTGTAGATCTATAGAGGTGGGGAGGTGTCCTGTAGATCTGAAGCGGTGGGGGAGGGGTCCTGTAGATGTAAAGAGGTGGAGGGATCCTGTAGATCTATAGAGGTGGGGGAGGTGTCCTGTAGATGTATAGAGGTGAGGGAGGGGTCCTATAGATCTGAAGTGGTGGGGGAGGGGTCCTGTAGATGTATAGAGGTGGGGGGGGATCCTGTAGATCTATACAGGTGAGGGAGGTGTCCTGTACATGTATAGAGGTGAGGGAGGGGTCCAGTAGATCTGAAGAGGTGGGGGAGGGGTCCTGTAGATGTAAAGAGGTGGGGGGGGATCCTGTAGATCTATAGAAGTGGGGCAGGTGTCCTGTAGATCTGGAGTGGTGGGGGAGAGGTCCTGTAGATGTAAAGAGGTGGGGGGGATCCTGTAGATCTATAGAGGTGGGGGAGGTGTCCTGTAGATCTGAAGTGGTGGGGGAGGGGTCCTGTAGATCTATAGAGGTGAGGGAGGGGTCCTGTAGATCTATTGGAGGTGGGGGAGGGGTCCTGTAGATCTATTGGAAGTGGGGGAGGGGTCCTGTAGATCTGAGGTGGTGGGGGAGGGGTCCTGTAGATCTATAGAGGTGGGGGAGGGTACTGTAGATCTATAGAAGTGGGGGAGGGGTCCTGTATCATCTCATTGGAGGACTCTCCAGCACTCCATACCCGAGGATTCCTCCTCCTAGGCCCGGCTGTGCTGTGTGGTAATGCTGGGACTTGTAGTTCCTCCCCTCCCCCTCACTCTGCTCCTGGTTGGTCACTCCCCCTTCCTGAGCCATCCCCGGGATCTCCAATCACAGCCGCCTCTGTTGTTGTCATTCCACTTCCTGGTTTCCAGGACAGCAAGTGAAGTCTCCGCCCCCTCTCTGTCCCCCGGCCGCCATCTTTGTTATTGGCCAGTGCCAGGCTGAGCTTCTATTTCCTCATCTATAGTAATAGAATGTCAGCTCATGGGGTCAGCAATAGTGTGTGTACCCCAGAGACCCGCCATGGGGGGATACCGGGGGGGGGGAGGGGTTATTGTGTCCCCATCCCATATCTGTACAACATTAACACAGAGCTCTATGGGGAGAGCGGGGCATGCTGGGAGATGTAGTCCATACACAGAGCCCCCTGCTGGCCAAACTGGTCCATAGAGGAGAGGAGCTCCTGAAATCTGCACCCTGATTGGTCCGAATTTATTCATCAAATGGATTTCATTGAAGAAAATGTTTTTTTGTATCTTTTGGATGGAAATGTAAAGAAGAGATTTGTGTATTTGGGGTGTTATAGATGGCGGATCTCTCCATAAAGAGGAGCGCTCACCCTGATTTCTATCACCGGGGAAAAAAAAAATGAAAGTGCCCCCCCTCCCCCGTGCTCTCCCGCAGAATGGAACGCAAAACTAAACCGCGCATGCGTATGTAAACGGCGTTCCCAGCACACATGTGAGGAATCGCCGCCAACGTTAGAGCGAGCGATAATTCTAGCGCTAAATCTCCTCTGTAACTCCAAACCGGTGACCGCTAACATTCTATAAAGCGCCCCCTATGGAGATTTTTATGTATCGCAGTTTGTTGCCTTTCCACCAGGGTGCGCAATTTTAAAGCGTGACATGTCAGGTATCTATTTACTCGCCGTAACGCCATCTTTTATACTTTACAAAACAAATCCGGGAATATATTGTGTGTTTTTTTTTTTTTTAATTAAAGTATATTTTTTCAAAACAAAATTACATTTGAAATACCGGATTACAATTGTGCGATGACTCGGCAAGAGAGGGAAAAGATAGGTTTCCTTTTTGTCCCCCCCCCCCCTCCTCTCCCCCCCCCCCTTTTTATTTTTTTTTTTTTTTTTTTGGGGGGGGGTTGTGTTATTTTTCGGGTTACTTTGGTTAATATATAAAAATAGAAAAGACAGGGAGGGTAGAGGCGGTGCTATCAGTAGTTATGCTATGAAGAGGAGATTATAGGAAGGATAGAGGAATAGACAGATTTAGGGGTAGATAAGAGGAGAGAGGAGACCCCGATCGTTAGATACTTGGATTCGTTTTGAGGAAATAAGAATCTTATTTTTATTGATAAATCATATGACTATATGCTGTGTTTTTCTTCTTTTCTGTTTCTCCTGTGTTTGTACAGCCTTACTACAAACCCTTAATAAAATTTATATTTGGAAAAAAAAAGAAGAAATACCAGATTACAAATACCGCGTGATATAAATAAAATTGCAATGATCGCCATTTCATTCTCTGGGGTCTCTGCTGAAAAAAAAAATATCTAATGTTTGGGGGTTCTGAGTCATTTTCTAGCAAAAAATAATGATTTAAACTTGTAAACAAAAAGTGCCAGAAAATGCTGAGTCAGCAAGTAGTTAATGACAGTTCCCCCCTCCCCCTCCCCCCAGACTGGAAATCCCCTGATTACCTTCCCCCACCTTCTGACAGTTACAATATCCCTATCAGGAAAATCTTGGCAGTTGGCCAATGGTCACATGACCTCCCCAGCCTGGAAATCCCCTGATTACCTTCCCCCGCCTTTTGACAGTTACAATCTTCTATCAGGAAATCTTGGCAGTTGGCCAATGGTCACATGACCTCCCCAGCCTATAAATTGGAGTGCGCCCTCAGCCAGGTGTCAGTTGATGTTTGCTCTCTGTAGAGACAGGTTGTCTGTAGAAAGCTCTCTCTGATTACTGTGTGTTTCATTCTATTTGAACTCCAGTGATTGGTTGTCAACTGATTCCCTTTGATTGATAGCGATCGGCAATAGCTGATTTCTCTCTAGATTTGCTGTAGTAATTGTTTTTAGTGTCAGTTACTATTCATATAATGATGAGGAACGAAATCCTCAGCATAATTCTTATGTTTTTACTCCCATGGGGAGGAAAACGAAATGTCAGCATAGACCCCCCAGACATCCACATGCTGGATAAGGGGGCGACCATCAGAAGAACGGAGCAACCAGTGGAAGAACTGGTCAGGGCAATGGAAAACGTTCCTCCACAGATCTTCATGCCAAGTAGGAACGCGGCCATCGAGTCAATGGAGGAACCTACATTAGAACCAGTCAGAGAAATGGCAAACGAGCCACTGGAAGCCTCCAGCTGGTTCTCATTACTGGCCAGCACTGCATTCTGGGTAAAGATGACACTCTGGATAAGTGTTATCATTCTGAATTACATCCTGCCCAGAAATGTCCTGGCCACCAAAATAGGAGAATTTCTGATGCTCCTGCAGCTGACGGAATTCTTTTATGAAGTTTTGGTCCAATCCGATTTCTGCTGGTTCAGCGAGGGGCTGGTCTTAGACAACACAGGCCCGCCCCTGCTTATAAATATTGTGGCTGAGATCTGGTCAGAATACTCTCTGGGGCTTGTCATGATACAGCCGGTGCTGCCGGCCATGCTGCTGGTGCTGCTTGTAATACTGCAGGCACTGCTGGTATTATACTTCAAGGCGTTCAACCGATTCTCCCCAACATCAAGAGAGGACACAATCCAGCCAATCAATTCTCAGGAGGTGAGACCCAGCATAGCACCTCCTAGGGGTTGCATTAATATCATCACCCCATCAACGAGTGATATCACCCCATCAATGAGTGATATCACCCCACCAACAAGTGATATCACCCCATCAACGAGTGATATCACCCCATCAACAAGTGATAATATCACCCCACCAACAAGTGATATCACCCCATCAACGATTGATATCACCCCATCAACAAGTGATAATATCACCCCACCAACAAGTGATATCACCCCATCAACGAGTGATATCACCCCATCAACAAGTGATAATATCACCCCACCAACAAGTGATATCACCCCATCAACGATTGATATCACCCCACCAACAAGTGATATCACCCCATCAACAAGTGATATCACCCCACCAACAAGTGATATCACCCCATCAATGAGTGATATCACCCCACCAACAAGTGATATCACCCCAGCAACAAGTGATATCACCCCATCAACAAGTGATATCACCCCATCAACGAGTGATATCACCCCATCAACAAGTGATAATATCACCCCACCAACAAGTGATATCACCCCATCAACGATTGATATCACCCCACCAACAAATGATATCACCCCATCAATGAGTGATATCACCCCACCAACAAATGATATCACCCCACCAACAAGTGCTTCACTCTGGGTCATTGAGCTCAAGGAAAACATCAGGCTCAGACGACTTAGTGCCATCCCTCGTCCTATGAATGCACAAAAGACGGATGACATCACCCCACAATGTGATAACAGCAATCCACCAACAAGTGATAATATCACCCCACCAACAAGTGATATCACCCCACCAACAAGTGCTTCACCTCGGATAAATGAGCTCAGGAAATACAGCAGGCATCCCAGAATTATTCCCCCTCCTATCACCCCACGAAAGATGGGTGTCAGCCCATCAATGAGTGATATCACCCCAGCAACAAATGATAATATCACCCCACCAACAAGTGATATCACCCCACCAACAAGTGCATCACTCTGGATGAATGAGCTCAGGAAAAACATTAGGCTCAGACGACCCAGTGCTATTCCTCGTCCTATCACCCCACGAAAGACGGACGGCATCACCCCACCAACAAGTGCTTCACCCCGGATAAATGAGCCCAGGAAAAGCAGCAAGCTTGGGCGACCCAGTGCCATTCCCCGTCCTGTCACCCGTCCCATCGCCCCACCATGTGATAAAAGCAGCCTACCAAAAAGTGCTTCACCCCGGATAAATGAACTCAGGAAAAGCAGCAAGCTTGGGCGACCCAGTGCCATTCCCTGTCCTATCACCCGTCCCATCGCCCCACCATGTGATAAAAGCACCCCACCAAAAAGTGCTTCACCCCGGATAAATGAACTCAGGAAAAGCAGCAGGCTTGGGCGACCCAGTGCCATTCCCTGTCCTATCACCCGTCCCATCGCCCCACCATGTGATAAAAGCACCCCAGCAAAAAGTGCTTCACCCCGGATAAATGAACTCAGGAAAAGCAGCAGGCTTGGGCGACCCAGTGCCATTCCCCATCCTATCACCCGCTCCATCGCCCCACCATGTGATAAAAGCACCCCACCAAAAAGTGCTTCACCCCGGATAAATGAACTCAGGAAAAGCAGCAGGCTTGGGCGACCCAGTGCCATTCCCAGTCCTATCACCCGTCCCATCACCCCACCACGTGATAAAAGCACCCCACCAAAAAGTGCTTCACCCGGGATAAATGAACTCAGGAAAGGCAGGAAGCTTGGGCGACCCAGTGCCATTCCCTGTCCTATCACCCGTCCCATCACCCCACCATGTGATAAAAGCACCCCACCAAAAAGTGCTTCACCCCGGATAAATGAACTCAGGAAAGGCAGCAGGCTTGGGCGACCCAGTGCCATTCCCTGTCCTATCACGCGTCCCATCACCCCACCACGTGATAACAGCACCCCACCAAAAAGTGCTTCACCTCGGATAAATGAACTCAGGAAAGGCAGCAGGCTTGGGCGACCCAGTGCCATTCCCCATCCTATCACCCGTCCCATCACCCCACCATGTGATAAAAGCACCCCACCAAAAAGTGCTTCACCCCGGATAAATGAACTCAGGAAAGGCAGCAGGCTTGGGCGACCCAGTGCCATTCCCCGTCCTATCACCCGTCCCATCACCCCACCACGTGGTAAAAGCACCCCACCAAAAAGTGCTTCACCTCGGATAAATGAACTCCGGAAAGGCAGTAGGCTTGGGCGACCCAGTGCCATTCCCCATCCTATCACCCGTCCCATCACCCCACCATGTGATAACAGCACCCCACCAAAAAGTGCTTCACCCCGGATAAATGAACTCAGGAACAGCAGCAGGCTTGGGCGACCCAGTGCCATTCCCCGTCCTATCACCCGTCCCATCACCCCACCATGTGATAACAGCAATCTACCATCAAGTGCTTCACCCCGGCTGAATGAGCGGCGTGGAGTGGACGGTGTCAGTAGGGCAGTAAATTGGGACACTGCAGCAGTGGACAATGTCAATAGGGCAGTGGATGGTATCAGTACAGCAGCGGACAGTGTGTGGACAGCGGACACTGTCAGTACAGCAGGAGACACTGTCAGTACATCAGAGGACAGTGTGTGGACAGCAGACACTGTCAGTACAGCAGCAGGCGATGTGTCGACAGGGAACGCTGTCAGTACAGCAGGAGACACTGTCAGTACAGCAGGAGACACTGTCAGTACAGCAGGAGACAATGTCAGTACAGCAGGAGACACTGTCAGTACAGCAGGAGACACTGTCAGTACAGCAGCAGACACTGTCAGTACATCAGAAGACACTGTCAGTACAGCAGAGGACAGTGTGTGGACAATGCACGGTGTATGGACAGCAGACACTGTCGGTAGAGCAGTGGACAGTGTCGATGGCATAGTAGATTTTTTGATTTGGGAAATGGAGAGTAGCAGTGAGATAGAGGAAAGAATCAACAGAGCACTGGACATGGCCAGGGAAGCAAGATGGTGTCAGTAGAGCAGTGGTTGGTGTCAGCAGGGCAGAGGAAATCAGCTCACTGTAGGGGGTGAAGGGGGACAGAGGAGGACAAACTACTGTGAGGTGGGGGGGTGAAGGGAGACAGACGATGACAACCTACTGTGAGGTGGGGGGGGTGAAGGGAGACAGATGATGGCAACCTACTGTGGGGAGATGAAGGGGGGGCAGAGGACAATGTGTGGGGAGGTGAGGGGGGACAGAAGACACCATGCTGGGGGGTATGGTGTCTTCTGCCCCCCTTTACCCCCTACAGAAATGTCCTCCCCTGTCCCCCTTTATCCCCACCTCCAAAGTAGGTTGTCCTCCTCTGCTTTCTTCACCTCCTCGCAGTAGGTAGTCCTCTTCTGTCCTTCCTAACCCCGCCACATTAGGTTGTCCTCCTATGTCCCCCTTCACCCTCTATATTAGTTTGTCCTCCTCTGTCCCCCTTCACCCCCTCACAGTGAGTTGACCTCTTCTGTCCCTCTTCAGCCCCCCCCCCATCTCTGTTTAACCACAGCGGGCACACATAGCCCATGCTGAATCGGATAAATTTTGATCCATGTATGGTCAGTATAAGCTCCAATGGACATCACTGATTTATCCTGCTCAGCGGGGGCGGGCCTTAGAGAACAGAGATCACATATGGGCAGTGCAGAGGCTTAGTGCTTTGCCTTGCAGCACTGGAGTCCTTCGATAGGCATGAACATCAAACGTTTTTTACATCGCTATTCCCCAGACCAACATTACAGAAGAAGATTTCTCCTCATCTTCACAGACAGGACACTCAGGAAGGATATAAGATAGACGATGTCACCTAACCCGTCCATGTGACAACGTAGAGCTAAAGGCATCACCACTAAGCTCTATTGGACATAACTGATTTACCCCGCTCAGCGGGGGCAGGCCTTAGAGAACAAAGGCCATATATGGGCAGCACAGAGGCTTAGTGGTTAGCCTTGCAGCACTAGGGTCCTTGGTTCAAATCCTGACCAGGACACTACCTGCATGGAGTTTGCATGTTCTCCCTCCTGTGCTTGCGTGGGTTTCCTCCGGGTACTCCGGTTTCCTCCCACACCAAAGACATGCCCCTGCGTTGGTGTTGCAGTGGTGAGCATAGCTGCTATCCCAGCAGCTGACCCGGGTTCGATCCCCGGCCAACGCAATTGCCAAGATGGCGGCTTCACCTGCTAAGTGCATTGAGACCCCAGGGAGAAGAGCGCTATATATTAGCGATAGAATAAAATTTTATCCAAAACGAATGAAGTGAATGTGTCGTACTTTATATGTATTTTCCCAAACCCTTTTTAATAATATTTTTCTTGCAGGGGGATCTGATTACTTTGTATTCTCATTTTCAGCCAGTAGGTGGAGCACTCGGCTCTTTTTTAGGTTTTTTCTTGGTTCTCCTTAGCAGCTTGGCTGAAAAAAAGCCGGCTTTTTACTATGAGCTCAAAAGTTTTCAGACTAAATTTAGATTGGAATAAGTCTGAGCAGTGACTCCGCCCCCCCTCCCTGCCTGTACAGTGTGGGCGGTTCCATCCAGGGTGTCAATCAGACGCGGTCTGACCATAAAATGATAAAACAGAAATAACATTTCATATGAAAAACTTATAAACGTTATAACGTTACATATATCGGTTTGATCCGACCCTTTCACAGGTTTGTTTACATCGGACCGAAACCGGAAGTGACAAAATACTCGCCGTTTCCGGTTTCCTAGACCGATGGTCTCAACCTCAGTCCTCAAATACCCCCAACAAGCCAACTTCCCTTAGATAAAATAGCTCTTATCAATACCATGCCATTGATATTGATTTAAAGCAGCTGTGCAAAGTAAAGGAAAATCCGAAAACATGGCCTGTTGGGGGTACTTGAGGACTGAGGCTTTGAACCACTGTCTTAGACCATAGAGATGATCGGGGACATTCCAGTCCTCCTTCATCTCTATGGTCAGCAAGCTGAACTGCTGGGTTCAGTCCCTGGCGCCTTGCTGAAAGGGTAAAGCCTCCTTCCGTCACATGTAAAAGCGATCCAGTGGCTATTTATCCACTCGGATCACTTTTACTTTATTCAGCATCGCCGACTGAAAAAAAAAAACAAATGATACCGGGGCCATGACTGCAGCTGCATCCATGGTCCGGGGATAACAGTTTCAACCCAAGGATGTACCAGTAAGTCCTTTTTTTTTTGAACAATACGTTTTTATTGATTTTCAAAAAAACATACACAGGGAAGAGCTACAATGCAACAGGCACTGGCTGCGAACATTTTCACAGGTATACAAACAACAGCCACATTATGTAAAGAAGGAAAGATTGCCATTACATTATTTCTTCATAGCATGGGATTCATGACCTTGGAGAGGCTGAACGGTAGGGTCCACGCCTCCCACCCCCCCACACCCCATCTGGGTGCAAACAGTATGGGGGGTGGGAGGGCGCACACCCCAGCCGTCAACCATGAAGGGGTAAGAAAAATACATTCAACACATTTTCACAATATTATTAAGGGTCAGCCACTCGTTCCAGCGTTCGTCAAAGGATTTACATGTCCCTTGATTGATAACTAGTAGGGCTCAAAGATATAGATGCGGTTCACTAGTACCTTAACATCGGATAGGTCCATACTGCTGAAGGTATGTGTAAGGGGTGAATAGGGTTCGTGGAGAGGAAATGCGAAATTCGGTACCATGGAAAAAATAGGGATGGCAGCAAGGAGAATTTCGTTCTCATGTCAGTCCAGGGGCGAGGTTTATTTTTATCTAAAAAGTCTTGTACATGGACAATTCCATGTTTTACAAGGGGTTTAGTGTATAAGAAGGGTATCCTGGAGGAAAGAGCATGAACTGGGATTGGCGGGATGTCAAAGGGGGGTTCATTAATTGAGTTATGGTGAAGGTGTCGCCATGCTAGTATGGATGCTCGTACAGTTGGGGGGAAGGATAGGATGTCCCTTGGCCTCAACGAGTCCATATACAGGAGAGATGTCAGGTCTGGGGTCTCTGTCAGTACCCCTTCCAGAGAAGCCCAGCGCGGTCTATCCTGCGTGTGGAACCAATGTTGCAGTTGATCTAAGATCGTTGCCCATCTATAGTCGTTGAGGTCAGGGAGACCCATCCCTCCCACTGATTTATGGGCTATGAGGAATTTACGTGTGCATACGTGTTCACCGTATGCACACCGTCAATCAAGAAATAACATTAGAAAAGCATCTTGGTTTTTTGTGTGTCCACAAGAATTTGGACAATGAACTTGTGAGCAGGTTAACATATTTGTGTGGTAGTGGTACAGGGAGCACTCTAAAATGGTATAAGATTTGTGGGAGGATGGACATTTTGTATGCCGCTAGTCTACCAGTCCATGATAGGTGTTTAGTGGACCAGGACGCCAATTGGGTATGTATGTCACGTATTAAGGGTTCATAGTTAGCTCGCGTGAGGGTCCTGAGGCTAGAGGTGAGGGTAATACCTAAGTAGGGGATACTATCTTTCGCCCAGGTAAAAGGTAAGGTGCGTTGGAGGAGAGTTACAGTGGAGGGGTCTACCCCTAGGTTCAATATGAGGGATTTAGAGACGTTTATTTTGTAAAAGGAGATGGAGCCAAAGAGTTGCAGCGTTTGCAGAACTTGGGGAAGTGATTTTTTTTTGGTTCAGTCAGGAAGAGAATCACATCGTCAGCAAAAAGGTTGACCAGTTGGTTTTTCGGCTCCCACTTGAAACCCCGTGATTTGAGAGTGTTGGCGGATCGTCTCCGCAAGTGGTTCGATCATGAGATTGAAAATAGTGGGTGAGAGCGGACTCCCCTGTCTGGTGCCATTAGAAATCTGGAAGGGCTTGGAAAGGAGACCTGACGTGTACACCTGGGCAGAAGGGCAAGAATACAGAGCCATGATGGCCGACTTGATAGCCCCCTGAAAACCAAAACTGGTCAAAGCTTCTGACATGTAGCGTCATTCCACCCTATCGAACGCCTTCTCTGCATCGATGGACAACAGCAGAGAAGACGTTCGGCTGACCCCAGCGTGGTGAATGAAGTTTATAATCCGTCTTGTGGCATCGGAGGGCTGCCTTCCTCTCACAAAACCCAATTGGTCGTGTTTTATTAGTGAGGGTATAATAGTAGCTAATCTAGTCGCCAAGAGTTTGGCGTATATCTTCACATCTGAATTAAGAAGGGAAATATATAAATATATTAGAATATAATATATATATATATATATATATATATATATATATATATATATATATATATATATATATATATATATATATATATATATAAATGATTTATCTTTGTCTCATTTTTTTACATCACAGAAAGCGGACATTTTACCAGGGTTGTGTAGACTTTTTATATGCACTGTATTAGGCAGCAAGTGAACATGTTGACCCTGAAGTTGATGTGTAGAAAGCAGAAAATATGTACTTCACAGTTTGTTGTGTAGGGGGGCTGTGTAGCCGCAGAGCGGTCAGGGTGCCCATGCTGACCCGTGTCCACAGCCAAAAGCCCCTACAATGGGCACTGAGCATCAGAAGTGGAGCACGGAGCAATGGAAGAAGGTGGCCTGGTCTGATGAATCACATTTTCTGTTACATCGCGTGCATGGCCGGGTGCGTCACTTTCCAGGAAAAGAGGTGGCACCAGGATGCAGTATGGGAGGAAGACAAGCGGGTGGAGGCAGTGGGATGCATTGGGCAATGTTCTGCTGGGAAATCTTGGCTTCTGACATTTATGTGGGTGTTACTTGACACGTACCACCTACCTAAACATTGATGATGGCCAAATACACCCCTTCGTGGAAGACCGATGGGAGTGGCCTCTTTCAGCCAGATCAGAGGCGTAACTAGAACCTTCAGGGCCCTGATGCAAGAAACCATGAAGGGCCCCCCAGACCCCTGGCCGGGGTCCTTACCTTCAAGTCCAGGGCTCTTCCCACTAATCCTGGGGCTCTTTACACTCGTTGCATGGCCTTTTATTACGGTCCCGCAGCAGGATTCTTTCACAAGTTCTGCAGTGGGCCCCCTTCCTGCAATCTTGTGGGCCCACTTCCTGCAATCTTGGGGCCTCCCCACAGTGGTGCAATGCCAGGGTCCGGTCGCAAGTGTGACCTTTGCGATCCTGGAAGTTCACCCAATGGTTTGCTACCGGGCCCCCTGGAGCATGGGGCCCGGTAGCGATTGCAACCCCTGCAACCCCTGTAGTTACGCCCCTGAGCCAGATAATGCTCCCTGCCAACCTCCAAAAATGGTTCAAGAATGGTTTGAGGAACACAAAAATAAGTCTGAGGTGTTGACTTGGCCTCCAAATTCTCCAGATCTCCATCCAATCGAGCATCTGTGGGATGCACTGGAAAAACCAAGTCCAATCCATGGAGGCCCCACCTCCCAACTTACAGAACTTTTTTTTTACATTGTAGAAACCTGACATTTAACCAGGGGTGTGTAGACTTTTTATATCCACTGTATATCCCACCCAGGGGGTAATCAATGTTATTCACTTAACCAGTCAGCAGTAATAAAGTTATTATTATTATTGTACAGGATTTATATGGCACCAACAGTTTGCACAGCGCTTTACAAAATGAAGGGGGGGGGGGGGGGCAGTACAATTACAAAACAGTTCAATACAGAAGGAATAGGAGGTCCCTGCTCATGGAGCTTACAATCTAATGGTTGATCGGCGTAAATAAAATAAAGACATTCATCTTCTGCTAGATCAAAGGTCTCCCATTGCTTGCCGTTATCTTGGCCTCGGAGCATTATTACTCCAACTGACCCCCTTGATGGGCAATTTTCTCCCATTGATATCAACAATGAGCCACTATTCCTCCCACTGACATTACCGATGAGCCACTATTCCTCCCACTGACATTACCGATGGGGCAATATTCCTTCCACTGATATTACCGATGAGCCACTATTCCTTCCACTGATATTACCGATGGGGCACTATTCCTTCCACTGATATTACCGATGGGGCACTATTCCTTCCACTGACATTACCGATGGGGCACTATTCCTTCCACTGATATTACCGATGGGGCAATATTCCTTCCACTGATATTACCGATGGGGCAATATTCCTTCCACTGACATTACCGATGAGCCACTATTCCTTCCACTGACATTACCGATGGGGCAATATTCCTTCCACTGATATTACCGATGAGCCACTATTCCTTCCACTGACATTACCGATGGGGCAATATTCCTTCCACTGATATTACCGATGAGCCACTATTCCTTCCACTGATATTACCGATGAGCCACAATTCCTTCCACTGATATTACCGATGGGGCACTATTCCTTCCACTGATATTACCGATGGGGCAATATTCCTTCCACTGACATTACCGATGAGGCACTATTCCTTCCACTGACATTACCGATGAGCCACTATTCCTTCCACTGACATTACCGATGGGGCAATATTCCTTCCACTGATATTACCGATGAGCCACTATTCCTTCCACTGATATTACCGATGGGGCACTATTCCTTCCACTGACATTACCGATGGGGCAATATTCCTCCCACTAACATTACCGATGGGGCACCATTCCTTCCACTGACATTACCGATGGGGCAATATTCCTTCCACTGATATTACCGATGAGCCACTATTCCTTCCACTGATATTACCGATGGGGCACTATTCCTTCCACTGATATTACCGATGGGGAACTATTCCTTCCACTGACATTACCGATGGGGCAATATTCCTTCCACTGACATTACCGATGAGGCACTATTCCTTCCACTGACATTACCGATGAGCCACTATTCCTTCCACTGACATTACCGATGGGGCAATATTCCTTCCACTGATATTACCGATGAGCCACTATTCCTTCCACTGATATTACCGATGGGGCACTATTCCTTCCACTGACATTATCGATGGGGCAATATTCCTCCCACTAACATTACCGATGGGGCACCATTCCTTCCACTGATATTACCGATGAGCCACTATTCCTTCCACTGATATTACCGATGGGCCACTATTCCTTTTTTTTTTATTCTGTTTATTAATTTTAAGCACACAGAAAAACAAGGCCATAAGGGGGCATACCCCGGCCAACAGACAAACAACACAACCCCAGAAAACACCCACCCTAAACATCCCTCAACCACACTGCTCAGCACCGTCAATCAAGAAATAGCATTAGAAAAGCAAACAAAGTCCTTGATAGGAACAAGTATTCCCCGTTCTCTCTCCCCACGGTCCCACCAGAGTTCAGGCCGTGTCAGAGGCCCGCTTGTCCACCGTGGATCTGGAATCCACCCAGACCCGCCAGACCTTTTCATATTTCTTAGGGCAATTCCTAGAGATATAAGTCGCCTTGTACAGCGGTACCACCGCATTAACCAACCCCTTCCGGAAGCCCAGAGTCGGAGAGTGAGGAGATTTCCATTTGAGGACTATGGCCTTCCTGGCATAAAACAGTAGGATACCAATAAGGGTCCTTGTTGCCCTGGCCGTCGCCAACTGGTCAACCAGGCCAAGGAGACAGACCCCCACCGTCATCGGGACCGGGACAGAGGCCAAACTGGATACAAATCGAGTCACCTCCAACCAATAAGAAGCGATTTGTGGGCAATCCCAGAAAACATGAGAGAAGTCTGCAGAAGTGCACGTGCATCTCCAGCAGGAAGCCGAGACACTAGGATAAATACGATGTAGCCTGTGAGGAGTGTAATAAATCCTATGCAATATTTTAATTTAGATCAGCACGTCCCTGGTCGCAATAAGTGGTCGGAACGAGCTATCCCAAATGTCCTCCCAGTCCTCATCATCCAAACCCTCCTCCCCCGCGCTCCACGCGGCCCGCAGTCCCGTCAACCCAGCATGAACCGATGGTAACAAGGCCCTGTAAATGGTGGAGAGCGGCTGACGCATACCAGGGTCCCAGAGCTGAGACTCAAAGTCGCTGCGGTCCAGGCCAGCCACAGGCGAGGGGAACTGCGCACGGTAAGCATGAAGGAGTTGGAGGAACCTGAAAAAGAAGGAGTTGGGAAGTTGAAATTTAGCCTTGAGATCATCAAAAGTAGACAGAGCCCCGCCAACGCTGATATCTGCCAGGGTCTTAACGCCCCAAGCGGCCCACAGGGCCGGGGTCCGGGATGGACAGGAATTCCACCAAGTGAGGGTTGAACTAGAGCGGAGTGTCTGGAGACCAGCGGGCCAGCTTCCGCTCCGGCGCAACCACCAGTTGGGTCCATACCCGCACCACCACTCGCATAGCCGGGGTCAGAGGGGGATAGGAAACTCTCAGGCCCCGGTACAGGGCATTACGAAGAGTCTCGTAGGACCCCACATACGCCGCCTCAAGGATAACCGAGGAGTTGGTGTCGTCCGACAAAAGCCAGTTATGAGCGTGATTGAGCATGGCAGTCAAAAAGTATGAGTAAAAGTCAGGGCAGGCGAGCCCCCCCTGTGTCCTGGGCCAGCGGAGGATCCGTTTATTAAATCGAGGAGGTCGAGAAGACCACAAAAAGGTGGAAATTACGGAGTCTAATTGGGCAAAATAGGACTTTGGAATCCAGACAGGGGAATGCCGAAGAGTATAAAGGAGGACTGGAAGAACCTTCATTTTCAACAAATTGATCCTGCCAATCAGGGACAGGGGCAATTGGGACCACGCCCACAGCCGTTTCTTACACCAAAGTATCTTGGGCTGCACATTAAGTTTGAGAAAGTCCCTGGTGTCCGGAGAGATAAGAATACCCAAATATTTAACAGTACGGGTCAAACGTAGCGGGGACGCCGGGTCCCATAAGGCTACGGCCCCCTCATCGACAGGCAAAACCAGGGACTTATCCCAATTAGTGCGCAGGCCAGAGACATCAGCGAAGGAGGCCATAATACGGAGAGCCTCCGCAAGGGAAGGGCCAGGATCCGCAAGAAAAAGAATGAGGTCATCCGCATATAGAGCCAATTTTTCCACTATAGGGCCCACGCGAATCCCCTGCACCCCCGGTGCCCGCCGCAGGGCCACAGCTAGCGGCTCCATTGCTAGGGCAAAGAGGGCCAGTGACAGCGGGCAGCCCTGTCTCGTTACCCGCCTGATACTAAATGGAGGCGAGAGCTTCCCACTCAATTTAATACAAGCCTTGGGCGCACTGTAGAGAAGGCTGACCCAACGACAAAAAACAGGGCCAAAACCAAAAGACTCCAGGACTTGCATAAGGTAGCGCCAGCGAACCGTGTCAAAGGCCCTTTCAATGTCGAACGACACCAGAA
The DNA here is from genome assembly GCF_965119305.1 of Pelophylax lessonae. Taxonomy (NCBI): domain Eukaryota; kingdom Metazoa; phylum Chordata; class Amphibia; order Anura; family Ranidae; genus Pelophylax; species Pelophylax lessonae. The sequence goes on from NC_138772.1 coordinate 557,292,313, forward strand.
TCCTCGTCGCGCCAGCCGGAGGCGGCAGCTGAAGATGTGTGAGGACCCTTCTAAGATTGATATCCGTGGATTTGCCCGGCATAAACCCCGTCTGATCAGTGTGTATCAGCGTCGGCAAGACTCTCATCAACCTAGTAGCCAGCACCTTTGCGATTATTTTCAGGTCACAATTCAACAAAGAAATAGGCCGGTAAGACGAGCAACATAGCAAATCCTTGCCCGGCTTAGGCAGAAGCACGATATGCGCCTGGTACATACTGTCAGGGAGGCGATCAGATTCTAGACATTGGGAGTACAGCTGATGCAGTTTGGGGGCCAAGACCTCCGAGTGCACCCTGTACCAATCCCCAGGCAGACCGTCCGGGCCCGGCGATTTACCGCAGGGGAAAGAATGAATGGCAGCCATGATTTCTTGCAGTTGAAGCGGCTGATCCAGCTCTGCCCGAGCTGCCTCAGATAACACCGGGAGGTTAAATTCCCCCAGTGTCTCCAGACAGGGATCCCCGAGGGCCGAGGCCGGATCATCATAAAGGGCACTATAGAAGGAGTGGAACTCGGACAAAATGTCCCCCTGGTCAGTGACCAGGCGCCCTTCCCGCGTCTTGATCTCGGGAATCACCGTCTGGGAACGCGTGTCAGCCACCAGATTCGCTAGTAGCTTGCCATTCTTGTCCCCCGCTTCAAACAACCGCGCCCGGAACTGTGCATGGTCCAGTTGCACCAGAGAGGTGTAGTGTAACCGCAACTCCCTTCTGACAGACGCCAGCGCAGCATAGGATGCATCGCCAGGCTGCGAGGCAAAGTGAGCCGCGGCCGTCATCTCCTCCTGCCCCAGCTGAGTCGTGCGGGAAGCCGCCTCCACCCGTACCGCCTTAATACAGGAGACATATTCGCCACGGGTAACCGCTTTACAAGCCTCCCACACCACTTCAGCCGGGGTGGACTGATCATTGACGGTCCAATATTCAGACAATTTAGCAGACACCCGCTCTTGTATCTTAGGCTCATGCACCCAGTGAGCTGCCAGTCGCCAGCATCCCGGCTCGCGACCGCCCCCCGGGGCCACACAAACCTCCAAAGGAAATTGGTCCGAGAGGCCGGCCGGGAGGTAGGAGGCCGCCCTGATCCAAGGAAGAACCCCGGAAGAACCAAACAAGAAATCAATGCGAGCCCCAGACTTATGCCCGGGGGACACATGGGAGAAAGCCCGCTCCCGGGGATTGCGCCAACGCCAAAGCTCCTGGAGACCAAAGGCGTCCGCCCAGGTGACCAGGTCCGGATGCGCCCCCCCTCGAAGAGTTGGACGCATCCAGATCCCCGTCTAGAATGGCATTGAAATCCCCGCCCACCAGGAGATGAGGCACCTGGAGAGGAGCCAGCTTAGCAAAAACAGTATAGAGAATACCAGAGTCAAAGGGCGGAGGAGCATAAATATTGACAAGGGCCCAGCGAGTAGCGTACATTTGCAATATTAGAATAATGTATCGACCCCCAGGATCAGTAATGACCTGTTCCACAGCACACGGCAGAGCCTTATGGAGCAGAAAGGACACCCCCCTAGAATACGAGGAATAAGTGGCATGGAACCCTTGTTTTACCCAGGCGCGTTTAAGAGAAAACACCTTAGCACCCGTCAGGTGTGTCTCCTGCAGGAACAGGATTGTGGGCTTATGGGCCGTCAAATATTTGAACATCAAAGACCGTTTGACCCTGTCATTCAACCCCCGCACATTCCAAGAAATAAGTTTAATGGGAGAACCCATGATACTTTAATAACACATATGGCATAGCAGGATAACACACAGTACAATATCATTACCCAGTCAAGCGAGTAGAACATCGGCCCCGGGGGGACCCATAGGGAGAGAGAAACCCATGAAATCCGAGAGATGTGGTAGTACCGAGCAGTCTGAAAAAGAAAAAAACAAAAACAAAAAGAGAAAAAACGGAGCACCGAACCGTGCCCAACAGTAAACTCCCGACTGACCAGCATTACCCCAACAACTAGCTAGACCAGGGCCGGTGCTTCCACTAGGCAAACTAGGCAGCCGCCTAGGGAGCATTGCCACCTAGGGGCGCAGCCAGGAGTCAGCACTCTCTCTCCATCATGAATGATTATTGTGAGCTGAGGGGAAAGGTGGCGGTAGGGGAGGAAGAAGGGACAGAGAAAGATGCCAGGTGTCTTGGGCAGTGGCGGAACTATCAGGTCCTGGCTTTCCACCACTGTTGGAGGGACCCCAAGAGGCAGGAATGGAGCCCCCCCAAAGTGCATCCTGCATGAGGATCTTCTTCAGCTGGAGGTGAAAGGCCTTAACCCCAGGCAGGAAGTGACTCTCTGCACTGAGCTGGTAGGCAGCCGTTCATTTCCCTGGGTTGGTATTAAGCAGGGAGCCGACGAGAGCTGAACCTGAGCCAGGGCTTGGCACTGGAGAGCGGAACCTTTACCGGGGCAGAAGCGACGAGGTACCAGAATGGTCTGAGGAGGTTGGTGATGAAGGACATGCGGAGCTCTCTGACTGCTGCTTTTCCCTCCACCAGGAGCCGGTTGGAGCTGTGGTGAGCACTGTGGTCAAGGAGAGGAGTATCCTGGGAGAAGGAATCAGCAGGATCACTGTGAAGGAGGGCAGAATGGGGGCCACTCTCTTCATGCCGCCCAGTTAGTGTCCCCAGAACAGGGGATCGGGGTACCTGGGTGTTACATGAAGCATCCCTGGTATGAAAGGGAATCGGGGTCACCAGGTGTGCCATGGGGAATCAGAGTCACCAGGTTTGACATGGAGGATAGGGGTCCTGGGGTGTAACAGGAGTTCAGGGTCCCTGGGTGTGACATGGAGGAACATCAGGGTCCCCAACTGTGACATGGAAAAACATCAGGGTCTGACATAGAGGAACATTGGGGTCACTGAGTATGACAGCATGACATGGAGGAACATGGGGGTCCCTGGGTGTGACATAGAGGAACATCAGGGTCAGTGGGTATGACAGCATGATATGAAGGAATATTGGGGTCCAAGGGTGTGACATGGAAAAACATCAAAGTCCCTGGGTGTGACACGGAGGGACATTAGGGTCCCCGAGCGTGACATGGAGGAATATGGGGGTCACTGGGTATGACAGCATAACATGGAGGAACCATCGGATCAGAGTCACTGGGTATGACATAGAGGAGTTTTTAACCCCTTTGATGTTTTTTTTTTTTGGGGAGGGCGCAAGTAGTTGGTCTTGCCTTCTTGCCTAGGGCGTAAAATAGTCTAGCACCGGCCCTGAGCTAGACAGTTTAGACCCCAAACTTGTGACAGAAGTCAACTGAACTACAGAGTTCTCAGGGAGGCCCCGAGGTGCGTCCGTATCTGGGCAGTGGACGTAGGTTTGTAGCAACCCCAAAACTCAGAAAAACAACCCAGAGGGAAGGGAGTGACCCTCAAGAGCTCCGATGAATCCAGAGGCAATCCAGCAGAAGCATCCAAAACAAAAAGGAGGGGAGGAAGTGAAGCCAAGGTGCGGAGTGGTCCAGGAGGTGTGTGTGGGGGGGGGGAATGAAGACATGACAGGAACCAAGTCCAGCGCCCAGCGACAGGGGGGCAGGGAAAACAGGACAGAGACCCCCTCCCTCAACAGCACGGGGAGCACAGATAGTCCGGGGGGCATAATAACCAGAAGCAACAATACAGGCTATGACCAGGCTCCACGAGACCGGAGGGGGGGGGGGGAGGAGAGGCCAGGCAGAGGGCACAGGTGTGGACAAGGTAGGGAGAAATCCAAACATCAATGCAGGGATTCACAGGCAAACAGGCCTCAGTGCAGGGTCAGGATCCAAGCGTCAGCATCTTCAGGGGCATCAAAGAACTTCACAGAACCCTGATGTTGCACTCTAAGGCGACTAGGATAAAGCATAGAGTGCTTGATATCCCGCTCCCTGAGTCTGCGGCGGACATCCGTGAATGTTCTCCTCTTTTTCTGCAGCTCAGCGGAGAAGTCCGGGTACAGGTGAATCTCGGAATTCTCAAAGGGGAGAGTGGCATGTTTCCTGGCTTCACTCAAAATGCGATCCCGGTCCCTATAATTGAGGAACCTCACAAGGAACGGTCTGGGAGGGGCGCCGGGTATCCCCCAGCCCGTTGGGACCCGATGAGCCCTTTCCATCACATATGTAGAAACATCGGTAAGGGAGAGCAGGGATTTAAAGAAGGACTCAGCAAATTCAGCAGGGCGGTCCCCCTCGGCCCCTTCAGGCAGGTCCAGCACCCTGACATTGTTCTGCCGCTGGCGGTTCTCGGCATCATCCGCTTTGGCAAGAAGCATAGCAACAGTCTGCTGCAGGGAACGTAGGGACTGAGAGTGCTGGGTTGAGGTGTCCTCCGTTGCTGAGATCCTACTCTCAGTCTCAGTCAGCCTGCCCCGGATCTTATCAAGGTCGGCCCGGATGAAATTACATTCCTCAGCCAAATGATCTATGCGTGCCAAAAGAGAAGTCTTACTGTGCTCGATGGCCGTGAGAATCATCGCCGCGTCGCTGCCCTGTGCCGCCGGAGCCGGGGATGGAGAAGCCGCCCGATCAGAAGACATCTCCAATGTGTCGGGACACGAGGCCTGCGGGGGATCCGGCTTCTTCTTCGGCACAGGGCAGCGACACGGCGATGATTCTCACGGCCATCGAGCACAGTAAGACTTCTCTTTTGGCACGCATAGATCATTTGGCTGAGGAATGTAATTTCATCCGGGCCGACCTTGATAAGATCCGGGGCAGGCTGACTGAGACTGAGACTAGGATCTCAGCCACGGAGGACACCTCAACCCAGCACTCTCAGTCCCTACGTTCCCTGCAGCAGACTGTTGCTATGCTTCTTGCCAAAGCGGATGATGCCGAGAACCGCCAGCGGCAGAACAATGTCAGGGTGCTGGACCTGCCTGAAGGGGCCGAGGGGGACCGCCCTGCTGAATTTGCTGAGTCCTTCTTTAAATCCCTGCTCTCCCTTACCGATGTTTCTACATATGTGATGGAAAGGGCTCATTGGGTCCCAACGGGCCGGGGGATACCCGGCGCCCCTCCCAGACCGTTCCTTGTGAGGTTCCTCAATTATAGGGACCGGGATCGCATTTTGAGTGAAGCCAGGAAACATGCCACTCTCCCCTTTGAGAATTCCGAGATTCACCTGTACCCGGACTTCTCCGCTGAGCTGCAGAAAAAGAGGAGAACATTCACGGATGTCCGCCGCAGACTCAGGGAGCGGGATATCAAGTACTCTATGCTTTATCCTAGTCGCCTTAGAGTGCAACATCAGGGTTCTGTGAAGTTGACATCATTAATGGGGCAACATTTCTCCCACTGATACCAAGAATGGGGCACTATTCCTCCAACTGACACCAATTATGGAGTACCATTTCTTCCACTGACACCATTGATAGGGGACCCTTCCTCCCACTAATATCAACAACGGGGCACTAAACCTCACATTTAAACCAATAATAATATAATGTTAGGGGAGGCCATGGCCCACTCTGCCCCCTCTAGTGACGCCACTGCTATTCCTCCAAATTACACCATTAATGGGGCAAAATTTCTCCCACTGACACCAGCAATGGGGCCTTATTCCTCCAACTGACACCATTGATGGGGAAATATTCCTCCCACTGATATCAGCAATGGGGCACTAAACCTCGCATTTAAACCAATTAAACCATTTAACCCCCCCCCCCCCCCCAGTTAGAATCACTCCCCTAGGCTCACATTTAACCCCTTGATCACCCATAATGTTAACCCCCTTCCCTGCCAGTGTCATTAGTACAGTGACAGTGCATATTTTTAGCATTGATTACTGTAGTAATGTCACTGCTCCCCCCCAAAAGTGTCAAAAATATAAGTCTCTTTACCAGAGGAGCTTACACTCTAATGTTCCCTCCCCCACAGTCACATCAGTCTCTGTACCAGAGGAGCTTACACTCTAATGTCCCCTCTCCCACAGTCACATCAGTCTCTGTACCAGAGGAGCTTACACTCTAATGTCCCCTCCCCCACAGTCACATCAGTCTCTGTACCAGAGGAGCTTACACTCTAATGTCCCCTCCCCCACAGTCACATCAGTCTCTGTACCAGAGGAGCTTACGCTCTAATGTCCCCCCCCCCCACACACACACACACAGTCAAATCAATCTCTGTACCAGAGGAGCTTACACTCTAATGTCCCCTCCCCCACAGTCACATCAGTCTCTGTACCAGAGGAGCTTACACTCTAATGTCCCCTCCCCCACAGTCACATCAGTCTCTGTACCAGAGGAGCTTACACTCTAATGTCCCCTCCCCCACAGTCACATCAGTCTCTGTACCAGAGGAGCTTACACTCTAATGTCCCCTCCCCCACAGTCGCACACAGTTATTCTACATTTATATAGCTCTGACATACAGTGCTGTACAATAATAATAGTGTGTGACTGTGGGGGGAGGGGACATTAGAGTGTAAGCTCCTCTGGCACAGAAACTGATGTGATTGGCTCAGTGATCTCTGTACAGCACTGCGGTATATGACAGAGCCAGGCCCGGACTGGGACAAAAAATAGGCCCGGGCATTTTGGACTGAGCAGCCCAGGAGGGGGGGGGGGGCGTGACGGGGGCATGACTGGGGCGTGGCGTTCGTCGGAATGGTTGATGACAGAATTTAATGTTCAAGGATGTGTGGATTCGATTACGGTACCTTTTTTAGATTAATCTGATAGATTGGGTCCAATTTAGATCAGAGCTGATGCTGTTTTTTTTTTTTTTTGTCTTACTTTAAATCCTGTTTTGATGGTTGAGTTCTAAAAATGGTATGAAGCAGCACAAGATGAGGGTTACTCTAATCAAGGGGTAGACCACCTTTTTGGGCACAATGTGCCGAAAAATGTTTTCAAAGAAATTGGGAGTGCCAGATACATAAAAAACAACTGTCAACTTCATATAAAGTAACTGCTGTAAACCGCTTGAATAATAGTAAGAAATCAAGTGAGCTTTGCACCTTCACACCTCAGATCACCCCAATTCCTGCACCTTCACACCTCAGATCACCCCAATTCCTGCACTATCACACCTCAGATCACCCCAATTCCTGCACTATCACACCTTAGATCACCCCAATTCCTGCACATTCACACCTCAGATCACCCCAATTCCTGCACTATCACACCCTATTAAACGTTGCTGCCTCATATACACCTGTAGGCTGCACTGCACATGCCAAGTACATGTATGGCAGAGAGAGAGAGAGAAGAAAAACAACACAGCAGACAGCCACATGCCACATTACCTTCCTCCGCAGCGTATAGCACATGAAGGAAGGAGGTGGGTGGAGTGATTCAGTAAAAGGCGCAGAGGACGAGATCCTCCTCTGCTGTGTGCATGCTGGGTCTTCTCCCCGGGATGTCACTGGTTGCTAGATGCCATTCGGCCGGCCATCCTAGCAACCAGTGTAGCTCACAATGAAGCGCCCAGCGCCGGCAGAGGATCAGATCGGAGCGGTCAGCAAAGATACCCGGAGATGACAGGGAAGTGAAGGGCTCTGTTTTTACACATAGTAGCGGCCATACATTTTCGGCATCTTTAACTCCTTATCGGCCGAAATGGGATAGGCTAATTTTCGGCCGAAAATATCAGTTGCCAAAATTTCGGTGCATCTCTACTTACATGGCACATGTTCTAGCTGTGACCGTGTGTAGCTGTTTTGAAAACAGCTACACATACACTGTCACTGGCTGCTGCTAGAAAACATGTGCCATGCGGCATGCCAGTTTGCTTGTTACATGTGATGTGACAGCCAGGTGCACATTTTCAAGTTCAAAATGTGCACCTGGCTGTCACATCACATGTAACAAGCAAACTGGCATGCCGCATGGCACATGTTTTCTAGCAGCAGCCAGTGACAGTGTGTGTGTGTAGCTGTTTTCAAAACAGCTACACACGGTCACTGCTAGAACATGTGCCATGTAAGGAAAGGGCACAAAAACAAACACGACAACACCGCTGGGATTTGTGGTTCTGGCCTCCGGCAGAGCATGGTTCACTTCTGGCTTAGCAGCAGGCAGGCAGGCCGCAGGCGTAAAAAACAGATAACAGTCAGCTACACACTGTCACTGCTAGAAAACATGTGCTATGCCAGTTTGCTTGTTACATGTGATGTGACAGCCAGGTGCACATTTTCAACTTGAAAATGTGCACCTGGCTGTCACATCACACGTAACAAGCAAACTGGCATAGCACATGTTTTCTAGCAGTGACAGTGTGTAGCTGTTATCTGTTTTTTACGCCTGCAGCCTGCCTGCCTGCTGCTAAGCCAAAAGTTCCAGACCAGAACACCGCTCTGCCGGAGGCCACCCAGAACCACAAATCCCAGCGGTGACAGTGGTGTGTGGTCTGTGGTGTTGTGTTTGTAAATTGTGCTGCTGCCCTTCTTTCCTTACCTGTTGTTGCTGTTGATGCCTTGGCTCCTGTCCTGGTTGTGGGTGGTGGTGTTGTTAATGTTGTCTGAGTCTCAGTCTCACACTCGACTCCAGTGCAGCTCCAGGGCAGGCACTAGTGACACTTGACACCCCACACTCTGACTCTGACACTCAGTCACTGTCTCAGGCAGACTGTCAGTTTCTGTCTGCGGTGCAGTGCGGCGCCGGCGACTATTCACTTCCCGCTTCTTCCAGACCAGTGACAACACACAAGGCAGCATGGGGTCCCCGCCGGCCTCTAGCTCCACCCCCGGCCTTAGTCACCTGACGTTTCACACACAGTCACACGGTCCATCGACTCCACCCCCTCCTGAGCAACGCTGGATGCCGCTGCGGAGCCGGCTGCCAGCTGAAGTTAGCCAGGAGTGGGGAGTCGGGGACAGCGGCGGGCGGCCAGATTGTGGTATTGCGGGGCCCGGACAGTCGGTGACAGTGGCGGGGCGGGCAGGCGGCCAGATTGCAGTAATGCGGCGGCCCTCAGACTCCGCGGAATCGGCCGCGGAGAGGCCAGCAGCGGCAACGGCCGGACACTTACATTATAATGCGCCCGGACTCAGAGCGGAGGCCTCGGCGGCCCACCGGGCATATGCCCGCTGTGCCCAATGGTCAGTCCGGCCCTGGACAGAGCTATATAAATGTATAGTAATAGTGTGTGACTGTGGGGGAACATTAGAGTGTAAGCTCCTCTGGTACAGAGACTCATGTGACTGGGGGGGGGGGACATTAGAGTGTAAGCTCCTCTGGTTCAGAGACTGATGTGACTGGTTTATATAGCTCTGACATATACCGCAGCGCTCTACAGAGATCACTGAGCCAGTCACATCAGTCTCTGTACCAAAGGAGCTTACACTCTAAAGTCCCCCCCAGAGTCACACACTATTATTATACATTTATATATCTTTGACATATACCGCAGTGCTGTATAATAATAATAGTGTGTGACTGGGGGGGGAGGGGACATTAGAGTGTAAGCTCCTCTGGTACAGAGACTGATGTGCCTGTGGGGGAGGGGACATTAGAGTGTAAGCATAGGCGTGCGCACAGGGTGTGCCGGGTGTGCCTGGGCACACCCTAATCACCTAGGGCACATTAGCATTATCGCTCTGTTTGCCAGTGAGGAGATGGGAAAGATCTCCCTCGGACCTACTCTGCCATAAGAGAAGTGCCACACACTTCTATTTCCCTTTGCCAGCAGGGAGAGTAATGTATTGGGGCCATGTACATGTAGGCAAACACATGCATGTGTATTTAAACTTTGGGGTGCACACCCTAATGCAATAGGCTGCACACACCTATGAGTGTAAGCTCCTCTGGTACAGAGACTGATGTGACTGTGGGGGGACATTAGAGTGTAAGCTCCTCTGGTACAGAGACTGATGTGACTGTGGGGGGACATTAGAGTGTAAGCTCCTCTGGTACAGAGACTGATGTAACTGTGGGGGGACATTAGAGTGTAAGCTCCTCTGGTACAGAGACTGATGTGACTGTTAGGGAGGGAACATTAGAGTGTAAGCTCCTCTGGTACAGAGACTGATGTAACTGTAGGGGGACATTAGAGTGTAAGCTCCTCTGGTACAGAGACTGATGTAACTGTGGGGGGACATTGGAGTGTAAGCTCCTCTGGTACAGAGACTGATGTGACTGTGGGGGAGGGGACATTAGAGTGTAAGCTCCTCTGGTACAGAGACTGATGTGACTGTTGGGGAGGGGACATTAGAGTGTAAGCTCCTCTGTTACAGAGACTGATGTGACTGGCTCAGTGTTCTCTGTACAGCGCTGCGGTATATGTCAGAGCTATATAAATGTATAATAATAGTGTGTGACTGTGGGGGAGGGGACATTAGAGTGTAAGCTCCTCTGGTACAGAGTCTGATGTGATTGGCTCAGGGAGGAGAAGATATGGTGTTGGATCGGGATGAGGCCTCATCTGCTCTTTCCTAGACTGGAAATTCCCCTCCGGCCACATGAGAGCAGGCCGGGCCCTGGGCTGGATTATGGGTGGAATCCCAGACACGTCGGATACTCCATTCCACATTCCTCCTCACAAGTGACCTTTGGGGATCCATCTGCTGCCTCCAGTCATGTGTCAGTCGGCCGCCTTCCTGTCGGTGACACATCCATGGCTCGGCCACAATAGCAGAGTCATCCCCCCCCCCCATCACTGCACATATAAAGAGATCAATCAATGCCTTGTGGGTAAAAGACAACTTTGTATCATCAGCTTGAACGAAGCAAGACGGTTAAACTATAAGTACATAGCTAGGATCAATTCATTCAGCTTATTATTTTGTCACATTATGTAAACCCAATCACTTGGGGTCTATTTATAGAAAAGGTTCGCTGTGTGAATCTCTAGTAAATCCTGTGATGCGTCTAATATGTTTATTACCTATGATCATCGGCTCCATCTAGTGGCCATAATGTAATTTGTTCCTGATTGTAGTATTTCAGAAGAATGATTATTATGCCCACTAGATGGAGCTGATGATTAATATGAAATGCACATATTGGACACATTACCGGGACCATTCTCTAAGGCTGTGCAAACACCGAGGCGGTCGCACAGCGAATGTTCTTATGAATAGACCCCTTAAATTTCATATATTATTATTATTATTATTATACAGGATTTATATAGCGCCAACAGTTTGCTCAGTGCTGTACAATATGAGGACAGACAATACAGTTACAATACAATTCAATACAGGAGGAATCCGAGGACCCGGTTCATATAATTTTTTTTTTTTTTTTTCTCAGAAGAAAGTTTTATTTGAACACATTAAAGTATAAAAGTTCCATAAACATAAAAGTATGCCAAGCTGTAATGTAAAAAAAAAAAAGAACACAAATAGCCAATTATAGCTGCCAACTACATTTCCTATAATCTTTACCGCCTCAAATCCGGACACTCCCCCAAAACTGTACCCATATGAAATTTTATTAACCACTTCAATACCGGGCACTTTTCCCCCTTCCCGCCCAGGCCAATTTTCAGCTTTTAGCGCTGTTGCATTTTGAATGACAATTGCGCGGTCATGCAACACTGTACCTAAACCAAATTTATGTCATTTTTTTTACCAAAAATAGAGCTTTCTTGTGGTAGTATTTGATCACCTCTGGGTTTTTTTCCTTTTTTGCTAAACAAATAAAAAAAGACAGAAAAGTTAAAAAAAAAAAAAGAAAAAGTTTTATGTTATAAAATTTTGTAAATAGATACTTTTTTCCTGCACTGATAGGCCGCACTGACAGGCACTGATGAGGAGTAGGGATGATCGAACGGTTCGGGTCCACCATCGGTTCGGCCCGAACATTGGGTGTTCGAGGTTCGGCCGAATTTAGAACTTTTTGCCCAAAAAGTTCGGAATTCGGCAACCAGAACCGCCCAAAATGAAATGCTTCAGGAAATGGGCTTTAAAAGCCCGTGATTGGACCAGAACCATTAGCAAAAGCCAATTGAGGAGGCAGTAGAATGCTAGGAATGTGATTGGAGTGACTAGGGGGTCCCTAGACCAATCATTAGTGAATACGCCCCCCAGTATATAAGATCGCCCCCGCCATATTCCTAGCATTGTTATACTGGACATGGAAGAGAATGGAAGCAGTTCTGTTAATTTTACTTTAAAAGTGTCATTTAGCATTTATTAGTGTGAGGAAAGGGATATCTAGTGTAGTTAGAGTGCTCCTTTACACTTAAGTTAGCTTCAAAAATTTAGTTTCTGTAGGGAAAGTGTGAAGTGTCAGGGGACCGTAGTGTAGTGTAGGGTTAACTGGCAGTGACTGCTATGGCAGGGTGACAAAACCCTTCCATAGCAGGGTGACCGCTATAGAGAAATGATTATTTCTCTGAATTGCTTCGTAACTGGAATATGGCTTCTCACCAGCCAAGCATTTTTTATGCTGCAGGGGTTGCCACTGCCAGTGCTTTTTTGAGGACATGTTTGATGTCAGACATGACATCTGAACATGTGTATAGGGGGTATATATAGACATATATGTCTGAATATATACCCCTAGACATATATAGGTGTGATAGTAGCAGAAATATATGCTTGCGCTAATGAAATCATTTACAGTAATATATTTCTGCTACTATCACACCTATATATGTCTAGGGGTATATATTCAGACATATATGTCTATATATCCCCCCTATACACATGTTCAGATGTTTTGCCTGCCTCAAAAGAACCCAAAAAAATGCCAAAAAAACGCTAGCGTCAAAAAAAAAATGCCCAGGTGTGTTTTTGCTGGCATTTTTTGGGGGGTTTTGGAGGCAGGCAAAACATCAGAACTTGTGCACAGTACCACTATACACAAGTTCAGATGTTTTTCTTGACTGCAAAGAACCCCAAAAAATGCCTCCTATTAAACCGGGAGAGAAGCTAACTACCTGTGTTTAAAGTGTTCTAATACAAACAATCCTTTTTTTTTTTTCTGGTTCTGGACATGCTACAGAGCTGAAACTTCATAGGTACACCTTTTAGACCCCCCAGACACTAAATCACACAAAAAAAGTTCTTAAAATTTTTCATTTTTGATAAAAAAAGCCAATTATTGAAAAAATTAAAAAAAAAAAAAAAAAGAGATTTTTTGATTTTTACTTTGGATTTCAGATCTGGGGGGGTCTAAAAAGTGTACCTGTGAAGTTTCAGCTCTGTAGCATGTCCAGAACCATAAAAAAAAAGATTGTTTGTATTAGAACACTTTCTTTCAGGACAGGTAGTTAGCTTCTCTCTCGGTTTAATAGCAGGCATTTTTTGGGGTTCTTTGCAGTCAGGAAAAACATCTGAACTTGTGTATAGTGGTACTGTGCACAAGTTCTGATGTTTTGCCTGCCTCCAAAAACTCCCAAAAAATGCCAGCAAAAACACACCCCTGGGGTCATGAGTGGGCATCACTGGTGGTTCTAGTGTCACCCCCCAAGGGTCTGCACTGGTAATCAATGCTCTGATTACCAGTGCACACCCCCCCCTGTCAGGAGAGCCGCAGATCGGCTCTCCTCTACTCGTGCCTGTCAGGCACGAACTGAGAAAAGACGATCAACGGCTCTTCCTGTTTACTATGTGATCAGCTGTGATTGGATGCAGCTGGTCACATGGTAAAGAGCCTACGTCACTTGCTGGAAAATAATGGTGGCCACACAAAATATTGACACTTTGGGCCCAGTTTGGACATTGTCACTTAGGGGTGTACTCACTTTTGTTGCCAGCGGTTTAGACATTAATGGCTGTGTGTTGAGTTATTTTGAGGGGACAGTAAATTTACACTGTTATACAAGCTGTACACTCACTACTTTATATTGTAGCAAAGTGTCATTTCTTCAGTGTTGTCACATGAAAAGATAGAATAAATTATTTACAGAAATGGGAGGGGTGTACTTACTTTTGTCACATACTGTATGCATGTATATATATGTGTGTGTGTGTATATATAAACAAAAAGTTCCAGAAAATGCCTGGTCTTCAAGTGGTTATGAGGACAGATACGGGTCTCTTGAGTTGGTGAACTGCTGCATGTCCTGGCACTCTTCTCCCGGTGACACTCTACGTTCCTGGCTGTGTATCCGTCCAGGACAGAGGAATATTGGCGATAAGAAGATAGAACGCGTAAGACAAGGATTTGTCCCTCCTGCTGTGAATCACAATAATGTCTTAGCTGGATCAGCGCTGGCGTCTCCCGTTATACCCGGCCTCCTCCTCCTAAGTCCTCCGCTGGCTTCGGATCAGCTTGGAACTGAACCAACTCCCCCCTAATCACCCCCCCCCCCCGTCCATCACTCCGGGGGGTGCACCTTGGGACACAATCCCTGAGGGGGGGTGCACCTTGGGACACAATCTCCAGGAAGGGGGGGGCACCTGGGGACACAATCTCCGGGGGGGGGGGTACACCTAGGGACACAATCTCCAGGGGGGACACAATCTCCAGGAAGGGGGGGGGGCACCTGGGGACACAATCTCCGGGGGGGGGGGTACACCTAGGGACACAATGTCCAGGGGGGACACAGTCTCCGGGGGGGATGCACCTAGGGACAATCTCCGGGGGGGGGGGCAAAATCTCCAGGGGAGGGGCACCTGGGGACACAATCTCCAGGAAGGGGGGAGAAGCTGGGGACACAATCTCCAGGGGGGAACCTGGAGAGACAATCTCCGGGGGGGCACCTGGGGACACAATCTCTGGGGGGGCGCAAGGGGACACAATCTCTGGGGGGGGGGCAAAATTTCCAGGGGAGGGGCACCTGGGGACACAATCTCCAGGGGGGGCACCTGGGTACACAATCTCCGGGGGGGCACCTGGGTACACAATCTACGGGGGGGGCACCTTGGGTCACGATCTCCAGGGGGACACCAGAGGACACAATCTCGGGGGGGGGGCACCTGGAGACACAATCTCCGGGGGGGCACCTGGGGACACAATCTCCGGGGGGGGCACGTGGGGACACAATCTCCAGGGGGGAGGGGGGGCACCTGGGGACACAATCTCCGGGGGGGGGGTACACCTAGGGACACAATCTCCAGGGGGGACACAATCTCCAGGAAGGGGGGGGCACCTGGGGACACAATCTCCGGGGGGGGGGTACACCTAGGGACACAATGTCCAGGGGGGACACAGTCTCCGGGGGGGATGCACCTAGGGACAATCTCCGGGGGGGGGGGCAAAATCTCCAGGGGAGGGGCACCTGGGGACACAATCTCCAGGAAGGGGGGAGAAGCTGGGGACACAATCTCCAGGGGGGAACCTGGAGAGACAATCTCCGGGGGGGCACCTGGGGACACAATCTCTGGGGGGGCGCAAGGGGACACAATCTCTGGGGGGGGGGCAAAATTTCCAGGGGAGGGGCACCTGGGGACACAATCTCCAGGGGGGGCACCTGGGTACACAATCTCCGGGGGGGCACCTGGGTACACAATCTACGGGGGGGGGGGGGCACCTTGGGTCACGATCTCCAGGGGGACACCAGAGGACACAATCTCGGGGGGGGGGGGGCACCTGGAGACACAATCCCTGGGGGGGGAACAATCTTCGGGGGGGGGCACCTGAAGACATAATCTCCGGGGGGGCACCTGGGGACACAATCTCCGGGGGGGGGCACGTGGGGACACAATCTCCAGGGGGGAGGGGGGGCACCTGGGGACACAATCTCCGAGGGTGATGCTTACAATGGTTTATAAAACGTTTATCATTTCCTATTTTCTTCCTTTAGGCAGATATAGAAGATGGAAATAAATGCAGCTCTGTAATTACTTATACATTGCAAGCTGATTTTTTTTTTTTTCTCCCCAGTTTTGATTTACAGAGGAGGTCTGGTGCTAGAATTACTGCCCATGGTCTGGCTCCCACACAAAAAAAAAAATGTAAAAAAAAATAAAATAAATAATAATAAATAAAATATATAAAGCACCAATAGGAGTCAATAAAATGTAATAATTAAAAAGTTGTTTTAAAACAATGGTGTAAAAATAAAACAATAAAATAATTTTATAATTAAAAAAAAAATGTAAAGCAACAGTGTAAAAATAAAATTAATAATTAATAATTATTAATTAATAATTAAAAAAATATATAAATAAAGTGCCTCTGTCCCCCAATGCTAGCTGCAAGGAATTATTGCCCATGATCTAATGATTGTGGCAATACCTCACATGTGTGGTGCGACCACTGTTTACATTTGCGTGCGGTATCGGACA
Organism: Pelophylax lessonae; assembly: GCF_965119305.1. NCBI lineage: Eukaryota > Metazoa > Chordata > Amphibia > Anura > Ranidae > Pelophylax > Pelophylax lessonae. The sequence goes on from NC_138772.1 coordinate 557,308,464, forward strand.
TGTGCGTTCGCCACTGCGTGTGAGCATGGGGTGACGGGGGCCCTTTAAATTTTTTATTATTATTATTATTATTTTTTTATTATTATTTATTTTATAATCTTTTTTTTTTTTTAAATCACTTTTATTGCTGCCAAAAGGAATGTAAACATCCCTCTTGATGGCAATAGCAATGACAGGTACTCTTTATGGGGGGATGGGGGGTCTGGCTGCCCAGCCGCTCGCATTACTTTTACTAAAAAGAGAATTGCCGGCTATAGAAAATAACACCGGGGTCCTAATTGTACCACCAACCATAATCCCGGTATAACTGCCCCCCTACCAGGATACACAGTATCTGACAAAAGTAAGTACACCCCTCACATTTTTGTAAATATTTTAATTTATCTTTTCATGTGACAACACTGAAGAAATGGCACTTTGCTACAATGTAAAATGTAGCACCCTCCTGGGTAGGTGCGAGGTTAAATGCATATGTGACCCTGTTCTGCTTATCAGGAGGGTCTGATCTGTCAGTTAGCCTGTCACATGTTTCCAGGTGTGTTCTGTTGGAGTCTCCCCACTGTATCCAATGAGGGACCTTGTTAGACAGTGGAGGAAACATAGCCAATAGCACACCCGGTTTATGACTGTCCCAGTGGGTGGGCATTGCTGCAATGAATCCTGGGATTGGGAATATATCTGGAGGGAGCATGTGACAGGGTGTCATTGGGCGGGAAGCCAGGTCCCAGGAGGAGGGTGATGCTGTCTCTCCTCCTGTTGCTGAGAAAGGTGGTCCAGGCCTAGGGACCAGGGGTTGAGCTGTGCTGCAGAGGATCCAGTGAGTGCTGACCAAGTGGAGCTGCTGGGAAGGATTCTTTTGGAAAAACAGTATCGTGAGTACTCAAGAATCTGCCCAGGGGTCTGCCTGAGAGAGGGGATCACTCCAGAGAGGTCAAGGGGATCAAGGAGCCAGCTCACCCGGTGTGTTACAGTAAAGGGGCTGCCAAGTGTAAAGCCCTGAAGATTAGAGGTTAAAGGGGGTGCCAGGAAGGGCCCCGAAGCTGCTCAGCAGTGCAGTCTACTATTAAAGTCAGCTACCTCAGGAAGGAGTGCCTTAGGAAGCTAATAGGACTCTTTCATAGTCGAAGGTGAAACACAGTAAGTGGCCTAGCCGTGACTAGCTCAAACAGCGTTAACCAGCATTTATCAGATCGTCCCTGCTTATTGTGCATAGTTTAGTTCCGTTGGAGTATCCCATTCATCCCTTCTCCTATCCAAGTTCCTAATAAAACATAAAAACCAAAGAAACTTGACTGGTCCTTGTCTGAGTTAAAATCACTTGGAAACATGTCAGAATGTTCTACTGTTGCTAATGGTAACCCAGGGGAACCCACACACAGCAGCTCCCTTGGAAGTAGTGCTACATAAAGTAGTGAGTGTACAGCTTGTATAACAGTGTAAATTTGCTGTCACCTCAAAATAACTCAACACACAGCCATTAATGTCTAAACCGCTGGCAACAAAAGTGAGTACACCCCTAAGTGACAATGTCCAAATTTTGGGCCCAACTAGCCATTTTCCCTCCCCGGTGTCATGTGACTGGTTAGTGTTACAAGGTCTCAGGAGTAAATGGGGAGCAGGTGTGTTACATTTGGTGTTATCGCTCTCACTCTCTCATACTGGTCACTGGAAGTTCTACATGGCACCTCATGGCAAAGAACTCTCTGAGGATCTTAAAAAAAAAGAATTGTTGTTCTACATAAAGATGGCCTAGGCTATAAGAAGATTGCCAAGACCCTGAAACTGAGTTTCTTTCTATAAAAAGTCGCGCTAACTTGAATAATGGAAAATAAAGTCCATAAAGTCCATATAAATCAGGAACACAGTATCCAAACAGGCTCCCTATGGGTATACGCTTACCAGAGCTGGTAAATCAAAAGGCAGGTTCTCAGAAGCTAATCTCGTCTCTTTGATAGTAGACTGGAACCAATCTCTCGCGTAGACTCAAAAAATTGGAAAAAAGAAAAAAACGCAATAGCATAAAACCCAACAAAAACGGATGAAAAAAATTAATTATACACCAAAATGGGTGACTAACAACTGGATGAATAGTGTGAACTCCACCAGTGTATGGAAAAAAAGAAAAAAGAAAAAGAGGAATGCTCTGATAGGGACACCTAAGGTACCCCTTACCAAAGATAGCTGAAAAACATGCAATCATATAAGTGCAATCCTGTGACAGCCGGAGTCGCCTCTTACCACAGTGTAAAGATATGTTTGCCAATGTGAATAGAAAATCCTATGGGTGTCTTCTATGTAGATAACCACCACCAATAACACTCGCCTCTTACCAGATAGAAATCAGATTGAGCCAAATAAAGCAAGAGAGTATGACAGGACGCCAGCCTTCACCAGTAGAATTTGCCTCTTACCCTAAGGGGATGGTAAATGAGCCTATAGGGATGATGAGCTTCACGGAACCTGCAGTGGACTCCAGGGCAAGTGACTCCAATACGAGTAACTCCAATGAAACCAGGGTATTACCACCATGCCCAGGACTCCTCCACATCAGCGGCCTGTCCGGTACATTGTCTGCCCTCCCCGGTACACAGGATCGCGGCTATAGATAGAAGTCTCCCCGTCCGGATCTCTATCACTCTCTCTATGATCACCCTGTACGAGCCGCTCTGTGTGTGCTGTGCACGTAAGCGTATACCCATAGGGAGCCTGTTTGGATACTGTGTTCCTGATTTATATGGACTTTATGGACTTTATTTTCCATTATTCAAGTTAGCGCGACTTTTTATAGAAATATTGCTTGGGGTGTGGTCACACTTGAAGTTGCTGCTGTTCTCCTGTACCATTAGCGCGGTTATTACTTTTTATCTACCTGAAACTGAGTTGCAGCACAGTGGCCAAGACCATACAGTGGTTTAACAGGACAGGTTCCACTCAGAACAGACCTCACCATGGTCCACCAAAGAAGTTGAGTGCACATGCTCAGCATCATATCCAGAGGTTGTCTTTGGGAAATAGACGTATGAGTGCTGCCAGCATTGCTGCAGAGGTTGAAGGGGTGGGGGGTCAGCCTGTCAGTGCTCAGACCATACGCCGCACACTGCATCAAATTGGTCTGCATGGCTGTCATCCCAGAAGGAAGCCTTTTCTAAAGATGATGCACAAGAAAGCCTGCAAACAGTTTGCTGAAGACAAGCAGACTAAGGACATGGATTACTGGAACCATCTCCTGTGCTCTGATGAGACCAAGATAAACTTATTTGGTTCAGATGGTGTCAGGCGTGTGTGGGGGCAACCAGGTGAGGAGTACAAAGACAAGTGTGTCTTCCTACAGTCAGGCATGGTGGTGGGAGTGTCATGGTCTGGGGCTGCATGAGTGCTGCCGGCACTGGGGAGCTACAGTTCATTGAGGGAACCATGAATGCCAACATGTACTGTGACATACTGAAGCAGAGCATGATCCCCTCCCTTCAGAGACTGGGCCGCAGGGCAGTATTCCAACATGAAAATGACCCCAAACACCTCCAAGACGACCACTGTGTTGCTAAAGAAGCTGAGGGTAAAGGTGATGGACTGGCCAAGCATGTCTCCAGACCTAAACCCTACTGAGCATCTGTGGGACATCCTCAAACGGAAGGTGGAGGAGCGCAAGGTCTCTAACATCCACCAGCTCTGTGATGTCATCATGGAGGAGGGGAAGAGGACTCCAGTGACAACCTGTGAAGCTCTGGTGAACTCCATGCCCAAGAGGGTTAAGGCAGTGCTGGAAAATAATGGTGGCCACACAAAATATTGACAATTTGGGCCCAATTTGGACATTGTCACTTAGGGGTGTACTCACTTTTGTTGCCAGCGGTTTAGACATTAATGGCTGTGTGTTGAGTTATTTTGAGGGGACAGCAAATTTACACTGTTATACAAGCTGTACACTCACTACTTTACATTGTAGCAAAGTCTCATTTTTTCAGTGTTGTCACATGAAAAGATAGAATAAAATATTTACACAAATGTGAGGGGTGTACTTACTTTGTGAAATACTGTACAACAGATGATCAGGAGTCCTCAGACTGAATTCATTCCCCCCTGATGAGGTTTAGTTTATGATATGAATGAATGTATTCCTCTGCAGGGACTCACATTACATTTGTTCAGGTAGGATTCTAAACACGAGTTAATATTCTTCCCATACATTATCCTGATTGGTGAGAGGGAATCTCCTTATAATTCATCATTCCTTTAAGTGATTTTATAAGAGAATGACAGAGCGAGGTGACAACCTTGTGGCCAGTTTTATTTTTCCTGAAATGTTGGTTTAACCACTTGTCCTCAGGAAGATTTACCCCTCCCCCACACTTCATGACCAGGCTATTTTTTGCGATTCGGCACTACCTTACTTTAACTGACAATTGCGCGGTCGTGGGACGCTGTACCCAAATAAACTTGATGTCCTTTTTCCCCACAAATAGAGCTTTCTTTTGGTGGTATTTGATCACGTTCTGCCGTTTTTATTTTTTTGCGCTATAAACAAAAAAAGAGCGACAATTTGAGAAGAAAATCATATTTTTTTTACTTTCTACTATAAAACTCATCCAATAAACAAAAATGTAAAAAATCTAATTTCTTTATAAATTTAGGCAAATTTGTATTCTGCTACATGTTCTTGGTTAAAAAAAAAATTCCCAATAAGCGTGTAGTGATTTACGCAAACGTTATAGCGTCTACAAACTATGGGATATATGCTGGAATTTTTTTTTTTTATTAACCACTTTAAGCCCGGAAGGATTTGCCCCCTTCCTAACCACGCCATATTTTGCCATTCGGCACTGCGTTACTTTAACGGACAATTACACAGTCGTGCAACGCTGTACCCAAATAAAGTTGACGTCCTTTTTTTCCCCACAAACAGAGCTTTCTTTTGGTGGTATTTGATCACCTGTACGATTTTTATTTTTTGCGCTATAAACAAAAAAGAGCGACAATTTTGAAAAAAAATCATATATTTTTCACATTCTGCTATATGAAAAAAAGAAAAAAAAGTAAAAATCTGAATTTTTTTGGTTTGCGCAAAAGTTATCACATCTACTAACTATGGGAAGGATTTATGTCATTTTTATTAGACAAGAAAATGAAGGGGGACCCCCTTCGTTTTCTTGTCTACTGTTCAGTATAGGGATGAGGGTGATGTAACTTATTACTCCTTCATTGAACCCAACCTCCATACCATTTTTTGTATGTCATTTTTATTGTTTTTTTTTTTTTTACTAGTAATAGGGGCAATCTGCGATTTTTTGCCAGACTGCGACATTGCGGCGGACAGATCGGACCCCTAACTGACATTTTTGATACTTTTGGGGGGACCAGTGACATTACTACAGTAATTAAGTGCTAAAAATATGCACTGTCACTGTACTAATGACACTGGCAGGGAAGGGGTTAACATTATGGGTGATCAAGGGGTTAAATGTGAGCCTAGGGAAGTGATTCTAACTGTGGGGGGGCCTGGCTTCTGAAATGACCATAGAGACCTGTGATCCTATATAGAAGGATCACATGGGCTCTATGATCATTGCAGGGAGATGGATGGTCGACTGTGTTTACAACAGCCGACTGTCCTTCTCTCTCAGCGGGGAGCGATTGCGGGTGTCGGCTCCTCCTAGCCTCCCAAGAGTGAGCGCCATACATTTACGGCCATTTGTCTGGGAGCGGCTGCCTGCCGCAGTGTAACTGCAATGGGCGGTCATTAACCAGTTAATACTAGTAATGGTGGCGATCAGAGACTTCTAGCGGGACTGCGAGATTGCGGCGGAAAATTGGATACTAACTGACACTAGTGACACATACAATGATCAGTGCTAACAATATGCATTGTCACTGTACTAATGAAACTGGCTGGGAAGGGGTTAATTATCTAGGGCAGTGGTCTCCAAACTGTGGCTAGAGGGCCAGCTGCGGCCCTTTGCTTGCCATAATCCGCTCTTGGGGGTCCTATCCCTCCCACTGATACCAGACACTATTCTGCCTTCTGACACTGACAATGGAGCACCATTCCTCCCACTGACACCACTAATGGGGCACTAATCCTCCCACTGACACCAATGATGGGGCACTATTCCTTCCACTGACACCAATGATGGGGCACTATTCCTCCCACTGACACCAATGATGGGGCACTATTCTCCCCACTGACACCAATGATGGGGCACTATTCTCCCCACTGACACCAATGACGGGGCACTATTCCTCCCACTGACCCCATGATGGCACACTATTCCTCCCACTGACCCCATGATGGGACACTATTCCTCCCACTGACACCAATGATGGGACACTATTCCTCCCACTGACACCAAAGATGGGACACTATTCCTCCCACTGACATCAATGATGGGGCACTATTCCTCCCACTGATACCAATGATGGGGCACCATTCTTCCCCTATGAAACCAGTGATGGGGCATTATTCATCCCACTGACACCAATGATGGGGCACTATTCCTCCCACTGACACCAATGATGGGACACTATTCCTCCCACTGACACCAATGATGGGACACTATTCCTCCCACTGACACCAATGATGGAGCACTATTCCTTCCACTGATCCCAATGATGGGGCACTATTCCTCGCACTGACACCAATGATGGGGCACTATTCCTCCCACTGACACCAATGATGGAGCACTATTCCTTCCACTGATACCAATGATGTGGCACTATTCCTCCCACTGACACCAATGATGGGACACTATTCCTCCCACTGACACCAATGATGGGACACTATTCCTCCCACTGACACCAATGATGGGACACTATTCCTCCCACTGACACCAATGATGGGGCACTATTCCTCCCACTGATACCAATGATGGGGCACCATTCTTCCCTATGAAACCAGTGATGGGGCATTATTCATCCCACTGACACCAATGATGGGACACTATTCCTCCCACTGACACCAATGATGGGGCACTATTCTTCCCACTGATACCAATGATGGGGCACCATTCTTCCCTATGAAACCAGTGATGGGGCATTATTCATCCCACTGACACCAATGATGGGGCACTATTCCTCCCACTGACACCAATGATGGGACACTATTCCTCCCACTGACACCAATGATGGGGCACTATTCCTCCCACTGATACCATTGATGGGGCACCATTCTTCCCTATGAAACCAGTGATGGGGCACTATTCATCCCACTGATACCAATGATGGGACACTATTCCTCTCACTGACACCAATGATGGGGCACTATTCCTCCCACTGACACCAATGATGGGACACTATTCCTCTCACTGACACCAATGATGGAGCACTACTCCTCCCACTGGCACCAATGATGGGACACTATTCCTCCCACTGACACCAATGATGGGGCACTATGCTTTTACAAGGAGAAGGAGATGAATCTTAGTCCCTGCTTTGCCAGAACACAAAATCTATTCCTTCCCCCCGTCAGACTAGAGATCTGCCTTGTTTAGCTCCGTCTGAGTCTCTGCCCGATGATTGGCAAGTGCCAGAGGACATCAAGGGCTCCGTACCCGCAATTCAGCTACTGCTGGGATTAATCACAGCAGAAGTGGTGTGCGCCCCCTGCAGGTGGAAGTGTAGGATCACTTATATATACAGTACGTGATCCTGTGCAGGGCTGCCACCCTGTAGCAGTAAAACTGCTATAGGGCGGCCAGCAAGTGGTTAACATCTGACCCCTTCTGCATTTTACTTACTGCATCCAGTCTGGGAGCCACCATAGCAGTTCCTGTGCCAAAGCAAAACACGGCAATGCCAATCTACCAGCAATGAAAATCTGCATTGTGAGTGACAGAGTAAAAACACATTTTCCATAGACAGTTGTGTTGCCGGAATGGCGCACACCCGGCATGCACACGGTGATGTGTCTGCATTATTGGGTAATATGAGGATAAGACACACATCTGCGAGCAGCGTGCCGCTTTCATGGGACATACTGAATTAGAATCGCACTCCATTATTAACATTTTGTGGGGAGAAACAATACTCGGCCCAAGAACTGACAACAAAGCCGGGATGTGAGTCACACGGGGGCCCTCACGCTGCGACAATGTCACAAGGACCCAGCAAAATGATTAACTGAGTGTTAAAACTGAACTGAAGCCAGAGCACTAAATACAATAGTAAAAGGGGGTGACACCGCTTTTCAAAGCGTGCAGGTCTACTGCTTCCTGTGTCACCTCCGAGCCAGCAGCCTGCATCCTTCCTGAGTCCTCCTCCTACTTGGAGGTCCATATAGACACCTTCCCCAGGCCCCAGTACATGTTAGAGAAAAGCTGTGCAATGGCAAAGATCATGATTGGCTCACCTGGCTGACACTCCCACTCTCAGTCTGATCTCAGGTGTGCAGGGAAATATAATGGAAAGAATGTGTCAAATACTTACCATAATTTTGCTTTCCTGATGCCAATCCAATGCAGCATACTACCACATGTACGGCACCATGTTGGCACCAGGAAAATTTGATCAAATGCTTAGCATAATTTTCCTTTCCTGGTGCCAATCTATGGCATCATGCTACCACATGTGCGCTGCTACGGTGCAACCAAGAAAACTGTAGAAAATGCTTACCATAATTTCCCTTTTCTTTTATGGCAACATATTATTACACGTGTGCTGTCATGGTGGAACCAGGAAATTTTTATTAAATACTTACCATAATTTTCCTTTCCTGGACCAATCTTTGACAGCATACTACCACATGTACGCCGCCATGTTGGCACCAGGAAAATTGTATCAAATACTTACCATAATTTTCCTTTCCTGGCGCCAATCCATGGCAACGTACTACCACATGTACGCCGCCATGTTGGCATCAGGAAAATTATATCAAATACTTACCATAATTTTCCTTTCCTGGTGCCAATCCATGTCAGCCTATTACCACATGTACATCGCCATGTTGGCACCAGGAAAATTGTCTCAAATCCCTACCATCATTTTCCTTTTTTTGATGCCAATTCATGGCAGCATATTATTACATGTGTGCTGCCATGGTGGAACCAGGAAAATTGTATCAAATATTACCATAATTTTCCTTTCCTGACGCCAATCCATGGAAGCATACTATCACATGTATGCCGCCATGTTGGCACCAGGAAAATCGTATCAAATGCTTACCATAATTTTCCTTTCCTGGAACCAACCCATGGCAGCATATTATCACATGTGCTGCCATGGTGGAACCAGAAAAATTGCATCAAATGCTTACCATAATTTTCCTATCCTGGCGCCAATCCATGTCAGCCTATTACCACATGTACATCGCCATGTTGCCAACAGGAAAATTGTATCAAATCCTGACCATAATTTTCCTTTTTTGATGCCAATCCATGGCAGCATATTATTACATGTGTGCTGCCATGGTGGAACCAGGAAAATTGTATCAAATACTTACCATAATTTCCCTTTTTTTGGCGTTAATCTATGGCAGCATATTCTTACATGTGTGCTGTCATGGTGGAACCAGGAAAATTGTGTTAAATACTTACCATATTTTTCCTTTCCTGGCGTCAATCTATGGCAGCATACTACCACATGTACGGCGCCATGTAGGCACCAGGAAAATTGTATCAAATACTTACCATAATTTTCCTTTCCTGGTGTCAATCCATGGCAACATACTACCACATGTACGTCGCCATGTTGGCACCAGGAAAATTGTATCAAATCCCTACTATAATTTTCCTTTTTTGATGCCAATCCATGGCAGCATATTATTACATGTGTGCTACCATGGTGGAACCAGGAAAATTTTATCAAATACTTACCATAATTTTCCTTTCCTGACGCCAATCCATGGAAGCATACTACCACATGTACACCACCATGCTGGCACCAGAAAAATTGGATCAAATGCTTACCATAATTTTCCTTTCCTGGCGCCAATCCGTGGAAGCATACTATCACATGTATGCCGCCATGTTGGCACCAGGAAAATCGTATCAAATGCTTACCATAATTTTCCTTTCCTGGAACCAATCCATGGCAGCATACTACCACATGTATGCCGCCATGTTACTATGTACTATGTACATATGTACTAGTGCCATAATATGCCACCTACTATGTACTATGTACTATGTTGGCACCAGGAAAATCGTATCAAATGCTTACCATAATTTTCCTTTCCTGGAACCAACCCATGGCAGCATATTATCACGTGTGCTGCCATGGTGGAACCAGAAAAATTGCATCAAATGCTTACCATAATTTTCCTATCCTGGCGACAATCCATGGAAGCATACTACCACATGTACGCCGGCATGTTGGCACCAGGAAAATTGTATCAAATGCCTATCATAATTTTCCTTTCCTGGCACAAATACAAATCTATGGCAGCATACTACCACATGTATGCTCCCATATTGGCACTAATGAAACGAAAAAAGGCAGAGCATTTAAAAAAAATAAAAAAAAAATATCTGCTATAAAACATATTAAAAAAATGTAAAAAAATCTAATTTCTTTATCAATTTAGGCCAATAAGTATTCTGCTACATATTTGTGGTAAGAAAAATCCCAATAAGCGTAGATTGATTGGTTTACGCAAAAGTTATCACGTCTACAAACTAGGGCATATATACCAGGATTTTTCTTTTTTTCTTTTTTTTTAATACTAGTGATAGCGGTGATCAGTGACTTATAGCGGGACTGCGATATTGTGGCGGACATTCTGACACTTTGTGGGAATCAGTGACACTAATACAATAGTCAGTGCTAATATTGTATACTGTCACTGTACTAATGACACTGGCCGGGAAGTGGTTATACATCTAGGGCGATCAAAGGGTTAAATGTGAGCCTAGCCAGTGTTTATGTGTGTACTGTGTGCTGCTTTTACTAAGGGATGTGCAGGGAAACAAAAAAACGCTGACAGGACAGAGCTCTGTATTGTTTACATAACCAGAGCTCTGTTCTATCTTTCTCCTAGCCGATCATCGGGTGCCGGAGGTCAATCATTGGCCGGCACCTGCTAATCAACTTGTGCTGTGCCCCCTACCCGGAAAAGCTGAATCGTGTATATATCTGTGATTCTGTGCAGCCGGCCCGGACTGTAGCAGTAAAGCTACAGTGCATGTTCGGCAAGTGGTTAACCATAGCTAACAGCTGAAACGCGTTGGATTTTTATGGCTGTTTTTCACCTGTATTATTAAAGAATAACGTTTTAGCTGATTTTCATGGCGCCAGCCTTTCCCTTTTTGGATAGAGTCAGCATGGAGATCCCTGTAGTTACTGTGTCTACTACAATGATTTCCATCTTCCAAAGGAATTGGCCAGGTATGGCACATACATGCTTACATCGGTCCAAGCTGGACCACCTGGAATTCATCTTTAAGTATTTTTAGGCGAACGTTTACACATTTTTTTTTGACATTTCAGCAACAAATCCTCAGTTAGCCCCAACCGGCATGATATACGAGTGGTAGATGGAGCTATTCCAGTCCTCTGTGAGTCTTTCCAGGTCCCAGGCTGAGTCACCTGCCAGGTGTGAGGACAGCAGATTGGGAGATCAGGTGACAGTATTGTACAGGTGGGATTATCTGAAGCCGGAGGATCTCGTTACACCGGGGCCCAGAACAATGGCGGAGGGACCAGACTGGGCCAGTCATTGGACAACCTCCAGAGGCCTCACCAGCACCGCACACAATGATGCTCTTATACTCTCAGCTACACCTAACAAAGTGCCTGTGAAGACGGCTCATCACACTGCTGTATTGCTATAAAAATCAAAATACTGCACACAACAGCATTTTGATTCTGCAATCAAAAAAGGCGCCGCATGGTGGGCAGCATGGCGTGTTAGCACAGTGTACTGCCAGAACATTGTTGTCTAATGGACTCTGGACCAGCTATACAAGTTATTAATTGGCCATTGGTTGATCTCTTGTTCCTTCATACTCATTGAAGTTTACAGGAATTTAATGTCATCCAATATCTGCTTGTGATCTACAGTATCTCACAAAAGTTAGTACACCCCTCACATTTTTGTAAATATTTTATTCTATCTTTTCATGTGACAACACTGAAGAAATTACACTTTGCTACAATGTAAAGTAGTGAGTGTACAGCTTGTATAACAGTGTAAATTTGCTGTCCCCTCAAAATAACTCAATGCACAGCCATTAATGTCTAAACTGCTGGCAAAAAAAGTGAGTACACCCCTAAGTGAAAATGTCCAAATTGGGCCTAAAGTGTCAATATTTTGTGTGGCCACAATTATTTTCCAGCTCTGCCTTAACCCTCTTGGGCTTGGAGTTCACCAGAGCTTCACAGATTGCCACTGAAGTCCTCTTCCACTCCTTCATGACGACCTCACGGAGCTGGTGGATGTTAGAGACCGTCCGCTCCTCCACCTTCTGTTTGAGGATGCCCCACAGATGCTCAATAGGGTTTAGATCTGGAGACATGCTTGGCCAGTCCATCACCTTTACCCTCAGCTTCTTTAGCAAGGCATTGGTCGTCTTGAAGGTGTGTTTGGGGTTGTTATGTTGGAATATTGCCCTGCGGCCCAGTCTCCGAAGGGAGGGGATCATGCTCTTCTTCAGTATGTCACAGTACATGTTGGCATTCATGGTTCCCTCAATGAACTGTAACTCCCCAGTGCCGGCAGCACTCATGCAGCCCCAGACCATGACACTCCCACCACCATGCTTGACGGTAGGCAAGACACACTTGTCTTTGCACTCCTCACCTGGTTGTTGCCACAAATGCTTAAAATCCATCTGAACCAAATAAGTTTATCTTGCTCTCATCAGACCACAGGACATGGTACCAGTAATCCATGTCCTTAGTCTGCTTGTCTTCAGAAAACTGTTTGCTGGCTTTCTTGTGCATCATCTTTAGAAGAGGCTTCCTTCTGGGACAACAATTTGATGCAGTGTGCGGCGTATGGTCTGAGCACTGACAGGCTGACCCCCCAACCCTTCAACCTCTGCAGCAATGCTGGCAGCACTCATACGTCTATTTCCCAAAGACAACCTCTGGATATGACACTGAGTACGTGCACTCAACTTCTTTGGTCGACCATGGGGAGGCCTGTTCTGAGTGGAACCTGTCCTGTTCAGCCGGCTGTATGGTCTTGGCCACCGTGCTGCAGCTCAGTTTCAGGATCTTGACAAACTTCTTATAGCCTAGGCCATCTTTATGTAGAGCAACAATTCTTTTTTCAGATCCTCAGAGAGTGCTTTGCCATGAGGTGCCATGTTTAACTTCCAGTGACCAGTATGAGAGAGTGAGAGCGATAACACCAAATTTAATACACCTGCTCCCCATTTACTCCTGAGACCTTGTAACACTAACGAGTCACATGACACCGGGGAGGGAAAATGGCTACTTGGGCCCAATTTGGACATTGTCACTTAGGGGTGTACTCACTTTTGTTGCCAGCGGTTTAGACATTAATGGCTGTGTGTTGAGTTACTTTGAGGGGACAGCAAATTTACACAGTTATACAAGCTGTACACTCACTACTTTACATTGTAGCAAAGTGTCATTTCTTCAGTGTTGTCACATGAAAAGATAGAATAAAATATTTACAAAAATGTGAGGGGTGTACTTACTTATGGGATATACTGTACAGGCTTCCGGGATTTTCAGTAGGGCATTTTCTATGTCAATATTTGGATATTGTTGAGGTTCTCTATGACAAAGTTTTTATAACCAAATTTAATGTTTATAAATAAATGAATTATGTTTTATATTTTGTGTTGCGCTCCCCCATATTGAGCCTATAAAGTCCGTTCTTTTTTGGGCTATGCTTTTGATAGCTAGCCCATATTTTTGGTATCTATATTCGGATGTGGCTTAGAAAGGCCAAAACCTTGTCCTGCTGCATGCAACAGTTTTAATGGCCTACGGAGGAATCCCAGGGGCTGCAGAAGTGAATGGCATTTCACATGCGTGTTATCGTACCTTTGTGACACATGAAATGATTAGAAAGCCGGAAGGGCTCTATATTCAGATGCTTCAGCTTATTATTAACATTTGCACTTCGCACATCCGAGTCTTTCAAACCTTCGGCCACAAAAGCCACAACCTCTCCAGTAGATGTACAATGCCGGCGTATGGCTCCTTCCTGCGTGACTCATACGGAGAACGCTCTAATACAAAGAACTGCACTGTATCCTCTGCCGTCACTCACGGGGCAGATCGTTGAGGGTCACAACAAGCTGCAGAGGGGTGGGGGTGGGGTGGGTAGCCTTTCAAGGGGTCAGTCCACCCCGTACTGACATTTTCGTAATGAAAGAAGCTGAAGGGTGAAATCACTGGCTTCAAATGTGTTATTTTCCTTCTTTATGACCATAGAAAGAGGACCCTTAATGCCACATCCCAAAATGCAGAAAAACAAACAAAGTATGCAGAACCCCAAACACATTGATAGGAGAAAATATAAAAATTTAGATTATAAATATAATGAAAAACGTAGTTGGTATCACATCAACACAGTACAACAACACATAGATATTAAAATCACTGTAAAAACAGTAGGACATAGGATGAGGTCTTAGTACAACGTATCCCTTACTCCTCTATACGGGATGAAGTATTCCCCAAATATGGGGGGTGCATGTATTGTACCAGGACACCTACACTGGTCACAGGTCGACGCGTTTCGCTAACAAGCGTAGCTTCCTCAAGACCACTTGTGAGAGGGAATTTAACACTCCTGGTTGCTGGTGCTATCTGACCACCGAGTCCCGACACTGTCCTGGCCCCTCCCCTACATGTGTTGACACAGGGTCACGTGTCTTCGTCAGGGGATTCTTTTGGACAGTGATCTAGTCAGCCTTATACACTGAACAAAATTATAAACGCAACACTTTTGTTTTTGCCCCCATTTTTCATGAGCTGAACTCAAAGATCTAAGACTTTTTCTATGTACACAAAAGGCCGATTTCTCTCAAATATTGTTCACAAATCTGTGTAAATCTGTGTTAGTGATCACTTCTCCTTTGCCAAGATAATCCATCCACCTCACAGGTGTTGCATATCAAGATGCTGATTAGACAGCATGATTATTGCACAGGTGTGCCTTAGGCTGCCCACAATAAAAGGCCGCTCTAAAATGTGCAGTTTTATCACACAGCACAATGCCACAGATGTGGCAAGTTTTGAGGGAGCGTCCAATTGGCATGCTGACTGCAGGAATGTCCACCAGAGCTGTTGCCCGTGAATTGAATGTTCATTTCTCTACCATAAGCCGTCTCCAAAGGCGTTTCAGAGAATTTGGCAGTACATTCAACCGGCCTCACAACCGTAGACCACGTGTAACCACACCAGCCCAGGACCTCCACATCCAGCATCTTCACCTCCAAGATGGTCTGAGACCTGCCCAGGACCTCCACATCCAGCATCTTCACCTCCAAGATGATCTGAGACCAGCCCAGGACCTCCACATCCAGCATCTTCACCTCCAAGATCGTCTGAGACCAGCCCAGGACCTCCACATCCAGCATCTTCACCTCCAAGATTGTCTGAGACCAGCCCAGGACCTCCACATCCAGCATCTTCACCTCCAAGATGGTCTAAGACCAGCCCAGGACCTCCACATCCAGCATCTTCACCTCCAAGATGGTCTGAGACCTGCCCAGGACCTCCACATCCAGCATCTTCACCTCCAAGATGATCTGAGACCAGCCCAGGACCTCCACATCCAGCATCTTCACCTCCAAGATGGTCTGAGAACAGCCACCCGGACAGCTGCTGCAACAATCAGTTTGCATAACCAAAGAATTTTGGCACAAACTGTTAGAAACCGTCTCAG
Organism: Pelophylax lessonae; assembly: GCF_965119305.1. NCBI lineage: Eukaryota > Metazoa > Chordata > Amphibia > Anura > Ranidae > Pelophylax > Pelophylax lessonae. The sequence goes on from NC_138772.1 coordinate 557,324,263, forward strand.
GGAAGCTCATCTGCATGCTCGTCGTCCTCATCGGGGTCTCCACCAGATTGCAGTTCATCGTCATAACCCACTTGATTGGGCAAATGTTCACATTCTATGGTGTCTGGCACTTTGGATTCTTCACTGATGAATCCCGGTTTTCATTGATCAGCTCATGAAAAATGGGGGCAAAAACAAGTGTTGCGTTTATAATTTTGTTCTGTATATATGTTCTTGCAAGCGCCATGTTCCTGTAGCTTATCAGGCGCCACCATTTTTCGAGTGGTGTATCCCGTACCTTTCATGTGCCCTCCCCTAATTGAGACTATACATAGTTGCTATTTGTGTTCAACATTAATGCACCCCTTATGTTCCATGTAAAACAGGACAGCAATGTTTTATTGACCTGTGCACAGTCCGGAACCACCTTACATCAAAGTACTACTAATATACCATTTCTAATACCATCAATGTATATATAATATCAATAAATAGACAAATATTATGAGATACACTACCAATATTGGGGATCTCAGCCAGATTCTATCAATTAAATATTATAATCAATATGTAGCACTGCCCCCGTAAGAGCTGCTAGATATGTTTACTATACGGGTCCCCCTGGTTACCAGCACACGGCTATAAGCAAATGCAATTTCTTATTTCCTCTTGGCTCTCACTTCAATATTCAGTCCAGGGGTATTTGGTTGTTTTGTTGTTTATTTTATAATGGGCATAAGAGAAGGAAAAAGTGGGATACTCCAATTAACTATTCACAGTATTAGCCCCCGTTTACATTAGGTCGCTCCGACTTCGGGGGCGACCCGTGAAATCGCATGCAGCGCGACTTCGGCGCGACTTGCACGGACTTTATAACATGAATGTGTATGCAAGTCGCCTCCAGGTCGCCCCGAAGTAGTACAGGACCCTTTTTCTAAGTCGGAGCGACTTGTGTCGCTCCTATCAGAACGGCTTCTGTACTACACTATGGGAGCGATGGTGCACGACTTATCAGGCTGACCAAGTCGCCTGACAAGTCGTACCAGTGTGAATGGACACTTAGAGGACTTCTATCTTCTCTACTTCACTTTTAGATATGGAACAGCCAGACTGTTAATTCATCCTGCCACTTTGGATGAATGGGGATTACCGTATGTATATATATATATATATATATATATATATATATATATACTCGAGTATAATGCTGGAAAAGCCCCCCTCGGCTTATACTCGAGTCACGGTCTCACTTACCTTTACCCTGGACAGTGCGCATGCGCTCGGGGAATCCCGTACACGTTCGGCTATTCCCAGGCAGACGGCGCATGCGCAGTGACGTGTTGGTGCCGGGCGGCGCCATTTTTAAATGTAAGGCAGAAAGTTAAGTGAGAATCCTCTGCAGCACTGCAGGTAAGGGTAAGTGAGACTCCTGTACCATGCCCGTAGCACTGCATCACCTGTACCATCAGTGCCATATGTGTGCCATGCCTGTACCATCTGTGCCATGCCTGTACCATATCTGTGCTATGCCTGTACCATCTGTGCCATGCCTGTACCATCTGTGCCATGTCTGTACCATCTCCTGTGCCATGCCTGTACCATCTGTGCCATGTCTGTACCATCTCCTGTGCCATGCCTGTACCATCTCCTATACCATGCCTTTGCCATCTCCTGTACCATGCCTGAACCATCTCCTGTACCATGCCTGTACCATCTCCTGTACCATCTCCTGTACCATCTCTTGTACCATGCCCACAGCCCTGCATCTTCTGTACCATGTCCGCAGCCCCTGCACAATGCCCGGAGCCCCTATTTCTCGTGGTGGTCCAGTTGGGACAAGTAGCTGCTGCATTTCCCACCCCACCGTAGGCTTATACTTGAGTCAATAAGTTTTCCCACTCTTTTGTGGTAAAATTAGGTGCCTCGGCTTATATTCGGGTCAGCTTATACTCGAGTATATACAGTAAGTCTCGGTTCCTTCAAGACGACTTGGTGGACAATCTCTTATCTTCAGGACACTCTCCCTAGTATCCTCTCTCTCTGCTGACACCCGTCCACTGACTATCCTATAAACGAGGGTGGCCCCCCTCAGGTCAGGCCCCTTGACACGAGTCCCTATACTCATGATAATGCAGCCTCAGGGTCTCCAGTGTCTCCCCTCTCAATCAGCTTCCATGGATCTCTGGGTTCAGCTCCTCTAAACCACTCCTCTGGCACTCAGGACAACCTCCTGCAACCGCATGGCACTTCTACAGAGGAGGAGGCAGCCGCCCCCTCCCTCGGGGACTCTGCTCTCCAATGAAAGGCCGTGAGCACATGTGCTCCTGGCTTTTGATACAGTATCCCAGCATGCACCGAGGCGACCTGCCCTCTGCCAATCATCAGGACTATACCAAAGCCTATGCACCCATTCGTCAGATTTCCTCCTACTGTCCAACATGCTTCCCTATTGGACCAGCGTGAAACACTATCCAGACTGAATGAATCGCATACTGAGCACAATGAGCAGACCTCACTAACAGATCCTCTCTGGTAGGCAGAGAGCAACATAGATTTACCTGCAGCCCCTCTGGTAAGCAGACAGAGCTCAAAACTATACTCTCTCCCTAGCATCTACCTAGGAGGGTTCTACAAATATACTGTATGTGCAGTGTGTATCAACAATTAACCAGTAATGTGAGATACACTCTCCAATCAACAACAGACAAGTATTGCGTTAAAGCTCAGGCATGAAATATGAACAAAGCCTATCCCTCCTCTAGTGTGTACTTGTCTCAGTCCAGAGCACTAAGTGTCATTTCTGTCTGCTGCCTCTTTCCTCTGCTTTCAGCAGAAATCACTTCTGACAAGTTTTCCTGACACCAAGAGAAAAATGATGACAGAGGAAGGAGCTCCAGCACACAACCTGTAATTGACAGCCTCAGCTTGTTTCCTGTGTGCTGTGTGGCGGTCGTGTGTCTCTTCCATTCAATCAGCTCTCAGAGTCCTTCTCATTAAGCTCTACAGAGCTCTCTGCCCTCTTTTTTCTGAGCTCTCAGACAAGCCTTAAAGTTCAGAACTGATATAGAGAAAAGAAGTATAGATAAACAGGTACAACTTATGTAGGAGGATTTGTGCATCACCTGAGGGTATATCCTTCACTGGGTATATGGAACGGCTTACAACCACTTTAAGGTAGCTACAGCCAATTAATTTGTATGGGCTGCCAACGCAACACAACGCAGTGAAAACTGGAAATGCGCTTTGTTTTCTGGTGCAGTGCAAAATCAAGTTTCAAAATGTGAAATAGGGCACACATGAGGTTGGGGGCGGTAAAACCATGAGGTTGAGTCACAGTTTTACCACCTCCCCCAATTGCCCTTTAGCTGCAGAGGCAGCAGAAAGGGCTGTACACATGCCACGGCAGGAATTGTACTCCTTGTCGCCTTTGGGGGGGCACAGCACCTGCCGAATGCAACCCATTCAAATGAATGGTGCCGCTCTGCAAGCACCCTGCAACCAGGGCTGTGGATAAGGGGGTAGCACCAGTCCTGCATGGGGCCCGGGCCAGCAGGGGGACCCAGGCAGCAGGGTGAATCAGAAGTGGGCAGGGAGGGTGATTGGTGCAGCGGGGGGGGGGGGGTGGCAATTACTGGAACCAATCCACTGTATGGCTCTCCCTGCAGCAGCTGAAAGCTGGTTTCTTCTCCTCTCCCTCCTGTTGGCTTTCAGCTACTGCAGAGAGTGCCGTACAAAAGATTGGTTCCAGGATTGGATTGGGGGACACCGATCACCCTCCCTGCGCACCATAAATTTCCCATTGGTACCCATGTCTGCCCCCTACCCTGCAGTGCTGCCGGTTTACCTCCTCTCCTTCCTGCCGACAGCTGCAAGCACACAGTAGGATCCTTCAAGATTAAAAGTGGTGGAAGGTTTCGGTAAATATGTCATACCAGCTCCTTCCTTTCCTGAATGAACACAATGAGTGATTGGTATTGATCGCTCAACGTGTTCATTCGTAACTGAAGTATTGGCTGTATAGGGCCCTGTGTCAAGTTGTCTGTATAGGGCCCCGTGGTTTCTAACAGCAGCCCTGAATGCAACCATGATGATCAAGGGGTGATCAAAGGGTTGTAGCAGGTGGTGAGGAGGCAATACAATGCCCCCTCACCACCTATCAAATGTTCGAACGCGGATCATTTAGAACAGAGATTAGTCTGTATGTATGTGGCCAACAATCGATGCACTGGCATAAGTAACACCTCCCCCACCACCACCTCACTGCTCCCCCACCACCTCACTGCTCCCCCACCCCCACCACCACACTGCTCCCCCACCCTGAAGCTCCTTTAGTATTATTTTTTATTTTAAATCAGCCAGTGATTGGATTTTTTATGAAAGTGATCCTCATTAACCGCTGGATCACTTTCAGAAGCGGCGGGAGGGGATGTTCCTCCCCCCAACTCCCGCTGCTTGCTGTTGTTTCTCAGGCTTGCTGTTTGCTGTGCACCCGAGAAAGGATCCAACAGTGCGGCCAGCTGGTCACAGAGGCGAACGGAGACCAGGTCGTCTCTGATCATCTCTATGGCCTTGGAGGACTGGAACCACGCCATAACATCACTTCCGATCTAGGGAAGAAGTAAACAATTTTATTTATTTATTTTTTAATGTTTTTTTTTTAAAGGTAAAGGAGAGATTTGGGGTCTTTTTGACCCCAGATCTCTCCATAAAGAGGACCTGTCATCCTTATTTCTATTACAAGGGATGTTTTTTATTACAATGTGGAAAATATCAAGGGGTATGAATACTTTTTCAAGGCACTGTAATGGCCTTGCTATAGATTTAGACCATTTCCGTACCTCCCGAAGCCTGGCTAAAAAACATCCAGAGATGCCATCATTTGCCTTGTTATTAGAATGTTGCTTAGACTCTCCCAGCCACTTCAAACCCCCTCTCATGTGTTCTCTCTCCCCTGTCATAGTAGCAATGGAGGAGATAGTGGACCACATTTGTACAGGGGTTTGAAAGCACACTCCTGTGATGGAGGGGGTGGAGCAGTAACAGCTTGGAGTGTCTTAGCAACATTCTAGCAACAAGGCAGGACAGGATGATGCCATCTCTGGGAGTTTTTAGGCCCAGCTTCGGGAGGTATCTAAATGGCTTGCACATATAGCGAGGGCCTTAGTCAAAGCTGCACAGTTTGTTTTTATCTACAAGAGCCCCTTTACCTGCATAGCCTTTTTTTTAAGGGTGGACTAATCCTTTAAGACTACAGCTACGTCCAGATTAAGTGAACTGCATGTGCGTAGTTTCTTTTCATGACAGCAGCAGCTCCTGGCATGATCATGGATGGACAAGACTATTCCTGCTCATTGTTCTCAGGGGGGAGATCTCCTGTCTATGACTAGACCGTGACATGGCAAGTTCCTCCACTTACCAGCACAGTCACGCTCCTCTTACATCGGAGATGTGGATTGGGATGGTGATATCATACGCCTGGAGCCGCCTGGCTGCCTCATTTAGACATTGATAAGAAGCAGCAGCTGTGAGCATGGACTCCTTCCAGCAGGCCTGGATCCATAGAGGAACCGGATTACAGCTTACTATTATGGCAGCACTACAATGTCGTGCAAATGACACCAGTGAGAGGGCTAGGGGGTAAGGACAATGATGCTGAGAGATGCGTCAGTGACCCGGAATCTTCCCCTGATATTTATCTATTCACACCTAGAGCATATTCCCCTGGAGAGTCTTGGGGGCCCCTAGTCAGGGCAATTTTAATAAGGGTTAGGAGGACATTTTCCACAAGGTCACCTGAGAGGCTGTAAGGAGAACCCATACCCATGTCAGGGTGCCAGGAAAGCAGACCACACAGGGAAAATAAAGCAGTTTATTGGAGAAAACAACAATAATCGGACCGCAAGAGTGAGGAAGAGAGAGCAGGAACAAGCCTGGGTCAAGTCCAGGAGCAGGTAGTCATCCAAGCAGGGGTCGGGTCTGTAACGGAACCGCAACCCACACTGTGTTTGTGGGATTCCATCAGCATACGGCTTCCTTCAGTCTTGAACATAGATATCAAATATTCCAGCGGCCCCCATACAAAGCTAGCCGACCACTTAGTTTGTTCTGGAACCTTCTCCTTTATTGAACAGTCACACAGAATATATATACAGCATGGACATCCCCCTTCTGATCAAATTATCCCATCAGGTCAGGGGTTGCCTGATCACATTATCATATGCAGGTGAAATTGTGTACAGAAATAGAATTAACCTGAACTAATTATCTAGCCATCTGGACAGAAACAATATTTGAGTTCATTAACAATGGGACAGACAGGCTTAACAGAATCCACATCACACCTCAATGCACAGACAATAGGAAGGGACCACCAGTGACAGAATGTCCGTCTCTGACACTGAAGAACATGGAACAGAGGCCAATGTGATTAGCTCTTTCAATCAACATGTTCAGAATCAAACAGGCCAGGAATAGTCCTCACATATTTCTCGAGATACATGGCTGACAAATATTACTGTCCCATTTGAAGTAATCCAAACCATATCCTCAGTGTCCATTAAGTATCTGCCTTTCACTCCCAGTGACGGTGAGTACCGTCACAGGGTCCAATAGTGGGTAGTCTGCCGATGCCGGGTCGTCAGTCAAAGCCAGGTTGAGAGCCAGTAGAGTCATTAGCCAAGCCAGGTCATACACGGAGGAACACAGAGCACAGAAGACTGCTAGCAGAGATGCACCTTGGAGCACAAACACCAGGGCAAGGATTGCAACCCAACAGGTGATAGATATAGTCAGGTGTGCAGCATCATCACTGTGCGACACCCAGGTAGCAGGAAGTGATGATGCAATCAGAGTCTATAAGAAGCATCAGTCTGCACATGTCCAAGATGGCTGCCAACAGGAAGGCAAGGTAAAAACCTTGACAACTCATGAGCAAGATGCCCTATTTTTTCTTTTTAAAGCCCCACTCTGGACTTATTCCCCTTAACCAGTCCTGGGTGGCCCCCTGCTGGTGTGGGGACTTTTTTTGTGAGCACTTTTTTCAGCACCTTTTTTTCTGTGTGTGTGTAGAAAGCCACTGTAGGCGGAGCATTATTTGATTGTGGGCATGGCTCTAGAAGAAGAAAAATAAAAATGCGGTGCGTGAATTGGGTGTGGTTTAGCCGGATTCTGACCGCCCCATGTACATTTACTGCGGCAGGGCGTCTGCTCTGGGCAGAATCACGTACCTATACATGTTTCTGCACCTCTGGTCTGGGGCGCATGTGCGTGCCACTGGCGACCCGCTCCCGCTGTGATTGGACACAGTGAGAGCCAATCAGCGGGTCCAGGGGAAGCGATATATCTGCCAGGACCCGCCAATGGTTTGGGAGAGAAGCAGAACGGCGGTCTGCCTATGTAAACAATGCAGATCACCGTTCTGTGAGAAGGGAAGGTGGAGATCCTGTGTTTCTGCGAGCAGGAACATGGATCTCTGCCTTTCCACAGTACAAGCACCTCCCCCCACAGTTAGCAAGCACTCCTAGGAACACAGTTAACCTTTTGATCGCCTCTGATGATAACGCCTTCCCTGCCAGCGTCATTAGTACATTGACAGTGTATATTTTTAGCACTGATCACTGTATTAGTGTCACTGGTCCCCAAAAAGTGTCAAAAGCGTCATTTACTGTAAGTGTCCGATTTGTCTGCTGCAATATCGCAGTCCCGCTATTAGAGTCCCTAATCACCGCCATTACTAGTATTAAAAAAAAAAAAAAAAAAAATTCCAAAAATATATCCCATAGATTGTAGACGCTAGAACTTTTGCGCAAACCAATCGATATACGCTTTTTGGGATTTTTTGTTTAACAAAAATATGTATCAGAATTAATATTGGCCTTAATGTATGAATACATTTAAAACATATGAATTAAATTTTTTTATTGGATCTGTTTTATAGCAGAAAGTAATATATATATATATATATATATATAAATATATATATATATTTTTTTTTATTTTTTATTTTTTTTCAAAATTGTCAGTCTTTTTTTGTTTATATCTCAAAAAATAAAAACTGCAGAGGTGATCAAATAACACCAAAAGAAACCTTTATTTGTGGGAGAATTTTCCACAAATAAATTGCATTTTATAAATTTATTTATAAATTGTAAGTAAATTTTATTTGGGTACAGTGTCTCACGTCCGCGCAATTGTCAGTTAAATTAACGCAGTGCGTATCGCAAAAAAATGGCCTAATCATGAAGGGGGGGGGGGGGTAAACCTTCCGGAGTTGAGGTGGTTGAACTACATAGTTACATGGTTAGTGTGGTTGAAAAAAGACACAAGTCCATCTAATTCAACCAATAGGGGGGAAAAAAAAATTTATACAATCCTATACCCGCAGTTGATTCAGAGGAAGGCAAAAAAAACCCCAGCAAAGCATCATCCAATTTGCTTCAACAGGGTAAGAAAATTCCTTCCCGATCCCCAGAGAGGCAATCGGATATTCCCTGGATCAACTACTACTACTATAATACGCTAAATATCAGGCGTGGCTTAAATGGGGTGTGCTTCAATAGAGTCTGAGATCACCTACATACTGTCATCTCAGCCATCCACATAAGCTACAGTCCATCCCAACCATCACTCCCCACCCCAAAAAAACATTTAAATGAGGCCCCCCATCACAGCCATCCCCATGAGATACAGACCACCCACCACCGCTTCCCCCCCAAAAAAAATAATAATAAAAAAGGCCCCTATCACAGCCATTAGTCCCCATGAGATAAAGACCAAACACCGCTGCTACCCCCCCCCCCAAAAAAAAATAACCACACCAACCATCCCCCCCCCCCCCAAAATAAAAAAAATGAAAAAACACACAAACCAAAAATCAGACACTCCTCTATAACAGCCATCCCCATGATATACAGACCACCCACTTTTGCCCCCCCCCCAAAAGAAAACAAAAAAGGCCCCTATCACCGCCATTAGTCCCCATGAGATACAGACCACCCACTGACACTTCCCCCCCCAAAAAAATAAAAAAAGGCCCCGATCACAGCCATTAATCCCCACGAGATACAGACCACCCACTGCCGCCCCCCCCCCCAAAAAAAAAAAATAATTACCACACCAACCCCCCCCCCCCCCCAAAAAAAAACCACACAAACCAAAAAACAGACACTCCTCTATAACAGCCATCCCCATGAGATACAGACCACCCACTGCTGCCCCCCCCCAAAGAAAATAAAAAAGGCCCCTATCACAGCCATTAGTCCCCATGAGATACAGACCAAACACCGCTGCTATCCCTCCCCCCCCAAAAAAAATAACCACACCAAACCCCCCCGCCAAAAATAAAAAAAATGAAAAAACACACAAACCAAAAAACAGACACTCCTCTATAACAGCCATTCCCATGAGATACAGACCACCCACTGCTGCCCCCCCCCCAAAGAAAATAAAAAAGGCCCCTATCACAGCCATTAGTCCCCATGAGATACAGACCAAACACCGCTGCTATCCCTCCCCCCCCAAAAAAAATAACCACACCAAACCCCCCCGCCAAAAATAAAAAAAATGAAAAAACACACAAACCAAAAAACAGACACTCCTCTATAACAGCCATCCCCATGATATACAGACCACCCACTTTTGCCCCCCCCCCAAAAGAAAACAAAAAAGGCCCTTATCACCGCCATTAGTCCCCAGGAGATACAGACCACCCACTGCCACTTCCCCCCCCAAAAAATAAAAAAAAGGCCCCCGATCACAGCCATTAGTCCCCACGAGATACAGACCACCCGCTGCCGCCTCCCCCCCCCAAAAAAAATAATTACCACACCAAACCCCCCCCCCCCCAAAAACACACAAACCAAAAAACAGACACTCCTCTATAACAGCCATCCCCATGAGATACAGACCACCCACTGCTGCCCCCCCCCCAAAGAAAACAAAAAAGGCCCCTATCACAGGCATTAGTCCTCATGAGATACAGATCACCCACTGCTGCCCCCCCAAAAAAAAAAATAATAATAAAAAAAGGCCCCTATTATAGCCATTAGTCCCCATGAGATACAGACCAAACACCACTGCTATCAACCCCCCCCCCCCCCCAAAAAAAAAAAAAAACACACAAACCAAAAAACAGACACTCCTCTATAACAGCTATCCCCATGAGATACAGACCACATTGATCGGCTCAAGGTGTGCTGGCCTGATCACCCTCGGGTGGCCACACCCCTCACTAGTACTGACCAATTCGCAAACAGGCAGGTACCACCTGACATCCTGGGGAGGAGGAGGTAGGGGAAGGGATCTAGTGCGTACCCAGCACTGCAACCGTGTTGCCACAGTGAACCGGAAGCTGTCTCAGCTGTCCGTGACAGAGTTTAAATTTTGGGATTCTGCCTGGGATAAGAAATTCAGGACTGTCCCGGGCATTTCGGGACTGTTGGCCACTTTGAACATGGCAGAAAGCTGTCATTCCTGCCCAATCAACTGTAGCCAGGGCATTCCCCGCTTAAGTGTGAACAAGGGTAGGGTAGGGTGGTGGTTGATTGTCATGTCCTCTATGTTCCCCTCCTCGTTGGGTGCCAAGCAGGGGTTACATGAAAGGCCTACTCTGGGGTGGGTTCTTCTGGGCTACCCAAGGCACCTTTTACAAAGTCACTTTACTATACATGGGGTACCTTTAGTTTGTGCCGTCTTTTTCAATGCCCTGGGACAAGGCTGAGGCTGCCGTGGTTGAGTACTCAACCTTGAGGCAGGCCTCTACTCTTAGAGATGAATATTCACCATGTACACTGACACCACAACTGTTCTCCAGTTAACTCTTAATTCCCCATGCACTGAGGAGGGACATTCTGTGCCTTGTCCTCCCCCCCCCCCCCCACACCATGGCAACTCATGATGCTAATCCAGGACAAACTGAGTTCCATACTAATGGGCACCCTGGTTGAGAAATACTGCAGTGCTGGTAAATAATGGTGGCCACACAAAATATTGACACTTTGGGCCCAATTTGGACATTGTACTGGGTGTACTCACTTTTGTTGCCAGCGGTTTAGACATTAATGGCTGTGTGTTGAGTTATTTTTGAGAGGACAGTAAATTTACACTGTTATACAAGCTGTACACTCACTACTTTACATTGTAGCAAAGTGTCATTTCTTCAGTGTTGCCACATGAAAAGATAGAATAAAATATTTACAAAAATGTGAGGGGTGTACTTACTTTTGTGAGATACTGTATAATTTTTTAGGCTCTGGATTCAGCATGTAGATTTTGTTAGGCCCTGGATGCAACACATATAATTTTTTAGGCCCTGGCTGCAACACATAGAATTTTTTAGGCCTTAGATGCAGCATGTAGAATGTTTTAGGCCCTGGATGCAACACGGAAGTTTTTAGGCCCTGGATGCCACACAGAATTTTTTAGGCCCTGGCTGCAACACATAGAATTTTTTAGGCCCTGGCTGCAACACATATCATTTTTTAGGCCCTAGATGCAGCATGTAGAATGTTTTAGGCCCTGGATGCAACACTGAAGTTTTTAGGCCCTGGATGCCACACAGAATGTTTTAGGCCCTGGATGCAACACGGAAGTTTTTAGGCCCTGGATGCCACACATAGATTTTTTTTAGGCCCTGGCTGCAACACATAGAATTTTTTAGGCCCTAGATGCAACACACAGAATTTTTTAGGCCCTAGATGCAACACATAGAATTTTTTAGGCCCTGGATGCAGCATGTAGAATTTGTTAGGCCCTGGATGCAGCACATATAATTTGTTAGGCCCTGGATGCAGCATTTAGAATTTTTTAGGCCCTGGCTGCAACATATAGAATTTCTCGGGCTCTGGATGCAGCATGTAGAATTTTTTAGGCCCTGGATGCAACACATAACATTTTTTAGGCCCTGGATGCAGCATGTAAATTTTTTTAGGCTCTGGATGCGGCGTGAAGACTTTTTTAAGCTCTGGATGCAACACACAGAATTTTTTTAGGCCCTGGATGCAGCATATAGATTTGTTTAGGCTCTGGATGCAGCATGTAGAATTATTTAGGCCAGGGGTGGGGAACCTATGGCTCAAGGGCCGTATGCGGCCCGCAAAATCATTTGGTCCGGCCCCCCAGGCTGCCACTGAGTCTGTGTCTCTCAGCTGAGCTGTCAGAATGGACACAATATTTTCTGTATAGTTCGGTCTCCGTCTTGACAGTCTGAGTCACAGGCAGAGTGATTTCAAATGCACTCAAACTGTGACCAATACAGGAAGCATTGCATCTATCTTCCTCCAGCGCGGCACCGCTCCTGAGTCTCACGCCAGCATTTCCCGCCAGCAGTACCAGCCTGAGCCAGCAGTACCCCCAGCAGTACCAGCCAGCAATGCCAGCCTGAGTCAGCAGTACCAGCCAGCACTTCCCACCAGCAGTACCAGCCAGCACTTCCCACAAGCAGTACCAGCCAGCATTTCCCACCAGCAGTACCAGCCAGCATTTCCCACCAGCAGTAACAGCCAGCTGTACCCACCAGCAGTTTCAGCCAGCAGTACCCACCAGCAGTTCTTTTCAAAACTTACCACCACAAAGAGTCGACTGCGCACCAGAGTGACCGACGCAAACCTGGAAAACCAGTTGGGAGTAGCAGCATCATCAATACCAGCTAACATCACTCACATCACCAAAGAGAATCAGTTCCAGCCATCAAATTTGGGGTGAATTAAATAAATGTTTGACCAAATATAACAGGCTAATTTTTAAGTTGATAATTTTGTACGGCCCCCGAATGATGTTATAAATATCCAAATGGCCCTTGGCAGAAAAAAGGTTCCCCACCCCTGATTTAGGCCCTGCATGCAGCATGGATAATTTTTTAGGCTCTGGATGCAGCACATATAATTTTTTAGGCCCTGGATGCAACACATATTCATTTTTTAGGCCCTGGATGCAGCATGTAGAATTTTTTAGGCCCTGCATGCAGCATGTAGATTTTTTAAGGCTCTGGATGCAGCACATATAATTTTTTAGGCCCTGGATGCAACATGTAGAAATTTTTAGGCCCTGGATGCAGCACATATAATTTTTTAGGCCCTGGATGCAACATGTAGAAATTTTTAGGCCCTGGATGCAGCATGTAGATTTTTTTAGGCCCTGGTTGCAGCATGTAGTTTTTTTTAGGCTCTGGATGCAGCATTAAGATTTTTTTAGGCCCTGGATGCACCATGTCGATTTTTTTAGGCCCTGGATGCAGCACATATAATTTTTTAGGCCCTGGTTGCAGCATGTAGTTTTTTTTAGGCCCTGGAGGCAGCATGTAGAATTTCTTAGGCCCTGGTTGCAGCATGTAGTTTTTTTTAGGCCCTGGATGCAGCATGTAGATTTTTTTAGGCCCTGGTTGCAGCATGTAGTTTTTTTTAGGCTCTGGATGCAGCATTAAGATTTTTTTTAACCTTGATGGATTTTTTTAACGTTTCAGAGCACATAGGTGTGAAGAGGTGCGCTTTGGCTTGTGTATACAGAGCAAATATCACGGCTGTACAACACAGCAGGGAAAAGCTTGTCCTCCCGTATCAGTGACAAGGCCACGCGGAAGCCTTTATTACCACCACAACAAAGCTGCGCCTTAACCGACACTTCTATGGGCTTCCATTCTTCCAGGTGACAAGATTAATGACAGTAAATACTGGCCTGATTTGTTTCTTTACCATCCCCTCCGGGGAGACGTCTGTCAGAGAATACAGAAATCCACAATATACAACAGGCTACGCGGGGCGGGTGGAGGAATTCTGACTGCATGAAAACGTCTTATGGAGGCCTGTCCCTGCAAAGACAAAAACTGCTTTCTGTGCTCCTGTTAGGTAGAGTCACCCCCCCTCCATTTCTCCAGGTGACCGTTACCACTGAGAGTGATAGAAGATCCCAAATTTTGGGTTATCACCAAAACATCAACAGAGTGGAAATCATCCGATGGGGACATTAGTTCTGGTGTCACTCCGGGATTCTCTCACTTTGGAGGGATTTACCATATATATACTTGGTGGGGATATCACTGTATACTGGGCGGGGATATCACTGTATACTGGGCAGGGATATCACTGTATACTGGGCTGGGATATCACTGCATACTGGGCGGAGGTATCACTGTATACTGGGCATTGATATCACTGTAGACTGGGCGGGGATATCACTGTATACTGGGCGAAGATATCACTGTATACTGGGTGGAGATATCACTGTATACTGGGCGGAGATATCACTGTATACTGGGCGGGGATATCACTGTTTACTGGGCGGTGATATCACTGCATACTGGGCGGAGATATCACTGTATACTGGGCAGGGATATCATGGTATACTGGGCGAGGAAATATCACTGTATACTGGGCGGGGAAATATCACTGTATACTGGGCGGGGATATCATGGTATACTGGGCGGGGATATCACTGTATACTAGGCGGGCATATCACTGTATACTGGGTGGGGATATCACTGCATACTGGGTGGGGATATCACTGTATACTGGGTGGAGATATCACTGTATACTGGGCGGGGATATCACTGTATACTGGGCGGCAATATCACCATATACTGGGCTGAGATATGACTGTACTGTGGTCAGGGATATCACTGTATACTGGGCAGAGATACGACTGTATATTGGGCAGAGATATCACTGTAGGCTGGGTGTAGATATCACTGTAGACTGTGTGGAGATATCAACCGGAACAGTCTCGTGGGTAACCTGTGCCGGTTGCAGGGGTCTGCCATCAATTGCCTCAATAAGTAGTGGAGAAACACGAGGCTGCAAGGGTATGGAATTCGCAGTAGCAAACGTACTGTCAATAAAATAACTGCCAGCACCGGAGTCTACCAACGCCTGAGTAATCCTTGAACCCACTGCCAAGGAGAAGACAACTGTGATTAGCCGTTTATCTTTACGGGAAACCAGGGACGAGGAAATTCCACCTAAGGTCTGCCCCTGACAGGACCTTAGGTGCGATCGTTTCCTGGATGGGTCGGACAACATTTCAGGAAATGCCTACCAAGGCCGCAATACAGGCACCGGCCCTCCCTCCTCCTAAAGGCCCGCTCAGCCTCGGCAAGGCGAGTGAACCCCAGCTGTATGGGTTCACTGCCAGGCGCACCATCCCCAGGAGGTGAGGGAGGAATGGGTGGGGAAAAAAAACGTAGGAGCCAATCTGGTAGGAGGCCCTTGCAGGCGCTCCTTAAACTATGGTCTCTCCCTGAGCCTGGTATCGCTCAAAATCAAGAAGGAAATGAGAGCCCAGAGCTCGTCAGGGAGATCCTTGGCCATAATCTCATCCTTCAATGCAGCGGAGAGACCATGAGAGAAGACAGCCACCATAGCCTCATTATTCCAGCCCACCTCTGCTGCCAGGGTACGAACTTCAATGGCATACTCTGCAACGGTTCGAATACCCTGTTGAATGGACAAGAGCAGCTTTGCAGCAGAGGCAGAGCGAGCAGGCACATCGAATACCCTACGAAAGGAGGCAACAAAACTGGAGTAATCTAGTATCACAGGATTATTGTTCTCCCATAAGGGATTCGCCCAGGCCAAGGTCCTGTCCGAGAGCAACGAGATTAGGAAGCCCACCTTGGACCTGTCAGAAGGAAACGCCTGAGGAACCATCTCATAATAAATGCCCACTTGGTTTAGGAAGCCACGACACTGACTTGGTTGACCCCCATATCGCTGCGAAAGGGGGGCTGAACCAGTCATCCCTCTGGTAACAGTGACTCCAGCTGCAACTGCAGGAGCGGCAACAGGAGCAGCAGCAGGTGCAACAACAGGAGGAACCACCGGCCTAGCAGCACCAGCAGGGAGGTGCACTGTGCATGCAAGCAACGTCTGCAACACCTGAGTGAACTGGCCCAAAAAGTGATCTTTTGATCGAGCCTGGTAAACAGCATATGGAGCTTAGGAGCACCTGCATTGTCAGGATTCATGGCCCTTGTGCACTGTCAGGGTTCCAGAAACCAGACCACACGGGGGATGCAGGTAAAATAAAGCAGTTTATTGGAGCAGACAACAATAAACGCACAGCAAGAGTGAAGAAGTGGGAGCAGGAACAAGCCGGGGTCAAGTCCAGAAGCGGGTTGTCATCCAAGCCAGGCTCAAGTCTAGAAGCGGATAGTCATCCAAGCTGGAGGCAAGTCCAGAAGCGGGTTGTCATCCAAGCCAGGCTCTAGTCTAGAGGCGGGTAGTCATCCAAGCTGGGGTCAAGTCCAGAAGCGGGTAGTCATCCAAGCTGGGGTCAAGTCCAGAAGTGGGTTGTCATCCAGGCCAGGCTCGAGTCTACAAGAGGGTAGTCATCCAAGCTGGGGTCAAGTCCAGAAGCGGGTTGTCATCCAAGCCAGGCTCTAGTCTAGAGGCGGGTAGTCATCCAAGCTGGGGTCAAGTCCAGCAGCGGGTAGTCTACTGATGCTGGGTGGAGAGCCAGGAGAGTCGTCAGCCAGGCCAGGTCATACACGGAGGAACATGGAGAACAGAAGACTGCTAGCAGAGATGCACCTTGGAGCATAACCACAATGGCAATGACTGCAACCCAACAGGTGATAGATATAGTCAGGTGTGCATCATTACTGTGCAACACCCAGGCAGCAGGAAGTGATGATGCAATCAGAGTTTATAAGAGGCAGCAGTCTGCACATGTCCAAGATGGCTGCCAACAGGAGGACAAGGTAAGACCTTGACAACTGGGCGGAGACATCACTGTATACTGGGCGGGGATATCACTGTATACTGGGTGGAGATGTCACTGTATACTGGGCGGAGATATAACTGTATACTGGGCGGAGATAACACCGTATACTGGGTGGAGATAACCCCTTATACTGGGAAGAGATAACACCTTATACTGGGTGGAGAAAACACTGTATACTGGGTGGAGATAACATCATATACTGGGTGGAGATAACACCGTATACTGGGCGGAGATAACACTGTATACTGGGCGGAGATAACACTGTATACTGGGCGGAGATAACACCGTATACTGGGCGGAGATAACACCTTATACTGGGTGGAAATAACACTGTATACTGGGCGGAGATAACACCGTATACTGGGCGGAGATAACACCGTATAATGGGCGGAGATAACACCATATAATGGGCGGAGATAACACCTTATACTGGGCGAAGACATCCCCTTATACTGGGCGGAGATAACACCAAATACTGAGCGAAGATAACACTGCATACTGGCCGGAGATAACACTGCATACTGGGTGGAGATAACACCACATACTGGATGGGGATAGCACCGTATACTGGGGGGTGATAACACTGTATACGGGATGGGAATAATACCGTATACTGGTGGGGGGTGAAAACACTGTATACTGGATTGGGATAACACTGTATACGGGGGGGGGGGGGGGGGTTTGTGTGATAACACCATATACAGGGTGTTGATAACACCTTATACTGGGTAGAGAGAAGGCTGCAGAGAGCCCGCCATTATTCCCTTATAGGAGACTGCAGAGAGTCTACTAAAATTTCTCCTATCGGAATTAAATTCCACTATTATTTTCCTATAGGAGACCGTCTTTCCTTTATAGGATGCTTCAGAGAGTCAGCTGATCCACTATAGGACGCTGCAGAGAGACAGCTGATCGACTATAGGACGCTGCAGAGAGTCAGCTGATCCACTATAGGATGCTGCAGAGAGACAGCTAATCCCCTAAAGGACGCTGCAGAGAGATCACTGATCCCCTAAAGGACGCTGCAGAGAGCCACCTGTTCCCTTATAGGACGCTGCAGAGAGCCAGCTGATCCACTATAGGATGCTGCAGAGAGCCCACTGATCCCCTATAGGATGGTGCAGAGAGCCCACTGATCCCCTAAAGGATGGTGCAGAGAGCCCACTGATCCCCTATAGGATGCTGCAGAGAGCCAGCTGATTCCCCTATAGGTAGGGTTATCACCTCATCCCTTTAAGCCAGTACACTCATTAATTACACAGGTTCTGTGGCTGATTAAGGAGGTAATTAAACTCACTTAGTGCCTTATATGCATTATATCAGCCTCAGAACCTGTGTAATTCATATGTGTCCTGGATTAAAGAGATGAGATGGCAACCCTACCTATAGGGCGCTGCAGAGAGCCAGCTGATCCCCTATAGGATGCTGCAGAGTGCCAGTTGATCCACTATAGGACGCTGCAGAGAGCCAGCTGATCCCCTTTAGGATGCTGCAGAGTGCCAGTTGATCCACTTTAGGATGCTGCAGAGAGCCAGTTGATCCACTATAGGATGCTGCAGAGTGCCAGTTGATCCACTATAGGACGCTGCAGAGAGCCAGTTGATCCACTATAGGATGCGGCAGAGAGTCCGCTAATCCCTTAAAGGACGCTGCAGAGAGACCACTGATCCCCCTAAAGGACGCAGCAGAGAGTCAGCAGATCCCCTATAAGAAGCTGCAGTGAGCCCATTAATCTCCAATAGGATGCTGCAGAGAGCCCGCTGAACCCCTATAAGACGCTGCAGAGAGCCAACTGATTCCCTATAGGACGCTGCAGAGCCAACTGATTTCCTATAGGAGGCTGCAGAGAGCCAGCTGCTCTCCTATAGGAAGCTACAGAAAGCCCACTGTCCCCTATAGCGGAGAACCAGTGGGTCCCCTATAGGATGCTGAGGGGAGACCACCGATCCCCTATAGGACACTGCAGAGAGCCCGCTGAACCCCTATAAGACGCTGCAGAGAGCCAACTGATTCCCAATAGGACGCTGCAGAGCCAACTGATATCCTATAGGACGCTGCAGAGAGCCAGCTGCTCCCCTATAGGAATCTACAGAAAGCCCACTGTCCCCTATAGCGGAGAACCAGTGGGTCCCCTATAGGATGCTGAGGGGAGACCACCGATCCCCTATAGGACACTGCAGAGAGACCACTGATCTCCTATAGGATGCTGCAGAGAGCCAGCTGATCCACTATAGGACGCTGCAGAAAGCCAGCTGGTTCACTATAGGACGCTGCAGAGAGACCACTGATCCACTATATGATGCTGTAGAGAGCCCCCTGATCCCCTATAGGGCACTGCAGAAAGCCCACTGATCCCCTAAAGCAGAGGACCAGCTGATCCCCTATAAGACTCTGCCGAAAGCCAGATGATCTCCTATAGGATGCTGCAGAGAGCCAGGTGATCCACTATAGGACGCTGCAGAGAGCCCGCTGATCCCCTATAGGATGCTGCAGAGATCCAGCGGATCCCCTATAGGATGCTGCAGAGAGCCAGTTGATCCCACTATAGGACGCTGCAGAGAGACCACTGATCCCCTATAGGATGCTGCAGAGAGAGCCAGCTAATCCCCTATAGGACGCTGCAGAGAGCCAGTTGATTGCACTATAGGACTCTGCAGAGAGACCAATGATCCCCTATAGGATGCTGCAGAAAGCCAGCGTATTTCCTATAGGACACTGCAGAGAGCCAGCTGTTCCACTATAGGACACTGCAGAGAGCACGCTGATCCCCTATAGAAAGCTACAGAAAGCCCAATGTCTCCTATAGGACGCTGAGGGGAGACCACCGATCCCCTATAGGACACTGCAGAGAGACCACTGATCCCCTATAGGATTCTGCAGAAAGCCAGCTGATCTCCTATAGGATGCTGCAGAGAGCCAGCTGATCCACTATAGGACGCTGCAGAAAGCCAGCTGATCCACTATATGATGCTGTAGAGAGCCCGCTGATCCCCTATAGGGCACTGCAGAAAGCCCACTGATCCCCTATAGCAGAGGACCAGCTGATCCCCTATATGACTGCCGAAAGCCAGTTAATCCCCTATAGGACTCTGCAGAGATCCAGCTGATCCCCTATAGGACGCTGCAGAGAGACCACTGATCCCCCATAGGATGCTGCAGAAAGAGCCAGCAAATCCCCTATAGGACGCTGCAGAGAGACCAATGATCCCCTATAGGACGCTGCAGAGACCCACTTAATCCCCTATGGGATCAGTACTCTGTCAGTTACACAAAGGAGAACAATATTTTTACTTGGGGTGCTCTGTCAGGGTGAAGGAGGAGTATTACTCTGGTACTCTGACTGTTAGAGTGATAGGAGGAGTATTATTACTCTGGAATTCTGCCAGCGACACAGGGAAGAGTATTATTTCTCTAGTACTCTGTCAATGACACAAAGGTCATGGTGATGGGAGAAATATTATTAGTCTATAGCCGTATTATTACTCTGATACTCAGGGTGATGGGAGGAGTATTATTATTATTATGGTATTCTGTCAGGGTGATGGGAGGAGTATTATTACTCTGGTACTCTGCCAGGATGATGGAAGGAGTATTATTACTCTGGTACTCTGTCAGGGTGATGGGAAGAGTATTATTATGCTATAGGAGTACTGTGCCTCTGTCAGGGTGATGGGAGCTGTAGTATTACTTAATAGGAGTACTGTTCCTCTTGTACATTATCAGGGTGAGGGGAGGGGTAGTATTACTCCATAGGAGACAGTGCTCTTTCTCTGGTACTGTCAGTGTCACAGGAGAAGTATTATTACACTATATGAGTACTATTTCTCTGTCAGGGTGATGGGGGGTATTATTACTCTATATGAGGACTCTTCCTTTGTTACTCTGTGTGGGTGATAGGGGGGAGTGTTATTATTCTATAGGAGTACTCTTAATCTGGAACTGTGTGTAGGTGATGGGAGGAATTGTATTACTCTATAGGAGTACTGTTCCTCTGTCGGGGTGATGGAGGGGAGTATTAATCTGATGGGAGGAGTACTCTTCCTCTTGTACTCTGTCAGGATGATGGTGGAGTATTATCACTATGTATGAGGAGTACTCTTCCTCTTGTACTCTGTCGGGGTGATGGGAAGTAATATTACTCTGATATGTGAGTACTCTTCCTCTGGTACTCTGTCTGAGGTATATTATTACTGTACAGGAGTACTTTTCCTCTGGGTGATGGGGAGTATTATTACTCTAGTAGAAGTACTCTTCCTCTGGTGCTCTGTCTAGGGGATGGGGTTTTATTACTCTATAGGAGTAGTACTCTTCCTCTGTCTGGGCGATGGGGAGTATTATTACTGATAGGAGTAGTCTTCCTCTGTCAGGGTGCTAGGAGGAGTACTCTTCCTTTGTCAGGGTGATGGGGAGTATTATTACTCCAACAGGAGAAGTACTCTTCTTATACTGTCTGGGGGATGGGGAGTACTATTGCTCTGATGGTAGGAGTACTCTTCCTCTGGGTGATGGGGAGTAGTATTACTCTGATAGGAGGAGTACTCTTCCTTTGTCAGGGTAATGGGGGAGTATTATTACTCAGATGGGAGGAATACTCTTCCTCTGGTAACCTTTGAGGATGATGGGGGAGTAGTATTACTATGATGGGAAGAGTACTCTTCCTCTGATTGGGGAGCATTATTACTCTGATAGAACTCTTCCTCTGTAATGATGGGGGAGTATTATTACTCTGATAGGAGGAGTACTCTGTGAGGATGATTGGGGAGAATTATTACTCTGATGGGAGGAGTAGTCTGTGATGATGATAGTATTATTTCTCTGATAGGATGAGTACTCTGTAAGGATGATGGGGGAGTATTATTACTCTGATGGAAGGAGTACTCTGTAAGGATGATGGGCAAGTATTATTACTCTGATGGGAGGAATACTATGTGAGAATGATGGTGGGAGTATTCTTACTCTGATGGGAGGAGTACTCTGTAAGGATGATGGGGGAGCATTATTACTCTGATTGGAGGAGTACTCTATAAGGATGATGGGGGAGTATTATTATTCTGATGAGAGTAGTACTCTGTAAGGATGATGGGGGAGTAATATTCCTCTGATGGGAGTACTCTGGGAGGATGATGGGGGGAGTATTATTACTCTGATGGGAGGATGATGGGGGAGTATTATAACTCTGATGGGAGGAGTACTCTGTGAGTATTATTACTCTAATAGGAGGAACACTCTGTGAGGATGATGTGGAAGTATTATTACTGATGAGAGGAGTACTCTGTGAGGATGATGGGGGAGTATTATTACTCTGAGGATGATGGGGAGAATTATTACTCTGAGAGGATGATGGGGAGTATTATTACTCTGAGAGGATGATGGGGAAGTATTATTACTCTGTGAGGATGACGGGAGAGTATTATTACTCTGAGAGGATGATGGGGAGTATTATTTCTCTGAGAGGATGATGGGGAGTTTTATTACTCTGAGAGGATGATGGGGGAGTATTATTACTCTGTGAGGATGGTGGGGGTATTATTACTCTGAGAGGATGATGGGGGAGTATTATTACTCTGAGAGGATGATGGGGAGTAGTCTGTGATGATGATAGTATTATTTCTCTGATAGGATGAGTACTCTGTAAGGATGATGGGGGAGTATTATTACTCTGATGGGAGGAGTACTCTGGGAGGATGATGGGGAAGTATTATTACTCTGATGGGAGGAGTACTCTGTAAGGATGATGGGGGAGTATTATTACTCTGATGGGAGGAGTACTCTGTGAGGATTATTATTACTCTAATAGGGGGAAATACTCTGTGAGGATGATGGGGAAGTATTATTACTGATGGGAGGAGTACTCTGAGAGGATGATGGGGGAGTATTATTACTCTGTGAGGATGATGGAGGAGTATTATTACTCTGGTGTGAGGATGATGGGGAGTATTATTACTCTGAGAGGATGATGGGAGAGTATTATTACTCAGAGGATGATGGGGAAGTATTATTACTCTGATGGGAGGAGTAGTCTGTGATGATGATAGTATTATTTCTGTGATAGGATGAGTATTCTGTAGGGATTATTATTACTCTAATAGGAGGAATACTCTGTGAGGATGATGGGGGAGTATTATTACTGATAGGAGGAGTACTCTGAGAGGATGGGGGAGTATTATTACTCTGTGAGGATGATGGGGGAGTATTATTACTCTGTGAGGATGATGGGGGAGTATTATTACTCTGTGAGGATGATGGGGAGTATTATTACTCTGAGAGGATGATGGGGGGAAGTATTATTACTCTGTGAGGATGATGGGGAGTATTATTACTCTGAGAGGATGATGGGGGAGTATTATTACTCTGAGAGGATGATGGGGGAAGTATTATTACTCTGTGAGGATGATGGGGAGTATTATTACTCTGAGAGGATGATGGGGGAAGTATTATTACTCTGGTGTGAGGATGATGGGGAGAATTATTACTCTGTGAGGATGATGGGGAGTATTATTACTCTGTGAGGATGATAGGGAGTATTATTACTCTGGTGCGAGGATGATGGGGGAAGTATTATTACTCTGGTGTGAGGATGATGGGGGGAGTATTATTACTCTGGTGTGAGGATGATGGGGGGAGTATTATTATTCTGGTGTGAGGATGATGGGGGGAGTATTATTACTCTGGTGTGAGGATGATGGGGGGAGTATTATTACTCTGGTGTGAGGATGATGGGGGAGTATTATTACTCTGGTATGAGGATGATGGGGGGAGTATTATTACTCTGGTGTGAGGATGATGGGGAAGTATTATTACTCTGGTGTGAGGATGATGGGGGGAGTATTATTACTCTGAGAGGATGATGGGGGAGTATTATTACTCTGAGAGGATGATGGGGAGTATTATTACTCTGGTGTGAGGATAATGGGGGAGTATTATTACTCTGATGGGAGTACTCTTTGAGGATGATGGGGGAGTATTATTACTCAGAGGATGATGGGGAAGTATTATTACTCTGATGGGAGGAGTAGTCTGTGATGATGATAGTATTATTTCTGTGATAGGATGAGTATTCTGTAGGGATTATTATTACTCGAATAGGAGGAATACTCTGTGAGGATGAGGGGGGAGTATTATTACTCTGAGAGGATGATGGGGGAAGTATTATTACTCTGTGAGGATGATGGGGAGTATTATTACTCTGAGAGGATGATGGGGGAAGTATTATTACTCTGGTGTGAGGATGATGGGGAGAATTATTACTCTGTGAGGATGATGGGGAGTATTATTACTCTGTGAGGATGATAGGGAGTATTATTACTCTGGTGCGAGGATGATGGGGGAAGTATTATTACTCTGGTGTGAGGATGATGGGGGGAGTATTATTACTCTGGTGTGAGGATGATGGGGGGAGTATTATTATTCTGGTGTGAGGATGATGGGGGGAGTATTATTACTCTGGTGTGAGGATGATGGGGGGAGTATTATTACTCTGGTGTGAGGATGATGGGGGAGTATTATTACTCTGGTGTGAGGATGATGGGGGGAGTATTATTACTCTGAGAGGATGATGGGGGAGTATTATTACTCTGAGAGGATGATGGGGAGTATTATTACTCTGGTGTGAGGATAATGGGGGAGTATTATTACTCTGATGGGAGTACTCTTTGAGGATGATGGGGGAGTATTATTACTCAGAGGATGATGGGGAAGTATTATTACTCTGATGGGAGGAGTAGTCTGTGATGATGATAGTATTATTTCTGTGATAGGATGAGTATTCTGTAGGGATTATTATTACTCGAATAGGAGGAATACTCTGTGAGGATGAGGGGGGAGTATTATTACTCTGAGAGGATGATGGGGGAAGTATTATTACTCTGTGAGGATGATGGGGAGTATTATTACTCTGAGAGGATGATGGGGGAAGTATTATTACTCTGGTGTGAGGATGATGGGGAGAATTATTACTCTGTGAGGATGATGGGGAGTATTATTACTCTGTGAGGATGATAGGGAGTATTATTACTCTGGTGCGAGGATGATGGGGGAAGTATTATTACTCTGGTGTGAGGATGATGGGGGGAGTATTATTACTCTGGTGTGAGGATGATGGGGGGAGTATTATTATTCTGGTGTGAGGATGATGGGGGGAGTATTATTACTCTGGTGTGAGGATGATGGGGGGAGTATTATTACTCTGGTGTGAGGATGATGGGGGAGTATTATTACTCTGGTGTGAGGATGATGGGGGGAGTATTATTACTCTGAGAGGATGATGGGGGAGTATTATTACTCTGAGAGGATGATGGGGAGTATTATTACTCTGGTGTGAGGATAATGGGGGAGTATTATTACTCTGATGGGAGTACTCTTTGAGGATGATGGGGGAGTATTATTACTCAGAGGATGATGGGGAAGTATTATTACTCTGATGGGAGGAGTAGTCTGTGATGATGATAGTATTATTTCTGTGATAGGATGAGTATTCTGTAGGGATTATTATTACTCGAATAGGAGGAATACTCTGTGAGGATGAGGGGGGAGTATTATTACTGATAGGAGGAGTCCTCTGAGAGGATGGGGGAGTATTATTACTCTGTGAGGATGATGGGGGAGTATTATTACTCTGTGAGGATGATGGGGGAGTATTATTACTCTGTGAGGATGATGGGGGGAGTATTATTACTCTGTGAGGATGATGGGGAAGTATTATTACTCTGAGAGGATGATGGGGGAGTATTATTACTCTGTGAGGATGATGGGGGGAGTATTATTACTCTGGTGTGAGGATGATGGGGGGAGTATTATTACTCTGTGAGGATGATGGGGAGTATTATTACTCTGAGAGGATGATGGGGGGAGTATTATTACTCTGTGAGGATGATGGGGAGTATTATTACTCTGAGAGGATGATGGGGGGAGTATTATTACTCTGAGAGGATGATGGGGGGAGTATTATTACTCTGTGAGGATGATGGGGAGTATTATTACTCTGTGAGGATGATGGGGGAGTATTATTACTCTGAGAGGATGATGGGGGGAGTATTATTACTCTGGTGTGAGGATGATGGGGGAGTATTATTACTCTGATGGGAGTACTCCTTCTCTGGACTGGTACTCTGTCAGGGTCGGCCCCGCCCCCTCACATCTGTCTCCTCACACATCTAGCGGGAAATCCCCGCTCCAGGCGCTCGCCCTCTGATTGGTCCTTGGCCTGTCAGTCACGGCCACACCTTAGCGCTGATTGGCTGTCCCGGCCCGGTCAGAGTAGCGGCTCACACGCGGCTCTATGAGGTATAATTTTTTTAGCTCTGAGAAGAGCGTCACTCAGACCGGATAATCCCGGACACAGCGGCTCCCGGTTTCCGCTCTCTCCCCGTCCTCCTCACACATCCACACTCTGCGCGCCGCTGCCGCCTCTCCACGTTGAAAGCGCCTTTATCCCGGCCGCTGATTGGCTGGGGCCGCCGCTCGTTATCCGCCTGTCTGGCTAAGCCCCGCCCCCCGTCCCAGCTGCGGCATCGGGAGTTCTCCTTGCCCTGCCATTGGATAATTACCAGACGTTGCGCCGCGCCTTGCCCCGCCCACAAAGTCTCTTCTTTCCTTCTCATTGGCCGGGGCGCCCGGCCTTGGCATTGATCGGGACTTGTGATTGGTCGGCGCTACGGTCTGTCAGAGTCTCAGGAGGAGCGGCCGGTCTCTGGAGGGTTCTGCGGGTTGTAGCGGCTTCTGTGACAAGAGAGACGAACCGAGATTTACCGGACACACCGGGAGAGATACCGGAGAGACAGGCCCGGATACAGGCCGCTGAGAGAGAAGGTGAGTGTCCGGGGAGAGGCGTGAGGGATCCCCCGGGGCGGGTACCGGCCTCCTCCTCCACCACACACACCCCCCATCCCCCAATACCCGGATTGTACTCTGTATGGGGGGACCTCTGTGTACCTCAGATACCCCCCTCCCCCCACACACACCAATTCCCGGACTGAGGCCCCCCAGTACACATGAGAACCCCCCCCATACCTGGACTGTACTCTGTATGGGGGGACCTCTGTGTACCTCAAGATTTCCACCCAACCCCCCAATACTCTGACTGTACTCTGTATGGGGGGGCCTCTGACCTCTATGTACCTCAGATACACCCCTCCCCCACACACCCCCCCCAATCCACCCCAATCTCTGGACTGAGGCCCCCCTGTACCCATTTAGAGTGCCCCCCTCTATACTGAGAACCCCCCCTCCCCCTATACCTGGACTTTATTCTGTAAGGGGGGGCCCTCTGACCTCTATGTACCTCAGATATCCTCCCTCCCCCCCCATTATGAGAGTCTCTATACCCCCATGCCCCCCCATCCTGTATATAATGTATGCCACCCCCCTATTTCCTGAGTACCCCTCTATGAGAGTCTCTATACCCCCCCATGCCCCCCCATCCTGTATATAATATATGCCACCCCCATATTTCCTGAGTACCCCTCTATGAGAGTCTCTATACCTCTCCATGCCCCCCCCCAATATATCCTGTATATATTATATGCCCCCCCCCCCCACCACCACACCCACATTCCCTGAGTACACCTGTATGAGTCTCTATTCCCCTCTATGCCCCCCATATATCCTGTATATAATATAATATGCCCCCCCAACTCCTATTTTCCCTGTATACCGTTATATGAGAGTCTATACTCGATGTCCCCCCCCCCCCAATATATCATGTATATAATGTCCCCCACCACCCCCATTTTTCCTGAGTACCCCTATGAGTCTCTATTCCCCTCTATGCCCCCCATGTATCCTGTATATAATATAATATTCCCCCCCAACTCCTATTTTCCCTGTATACCCTTATATGAGAGTCTATACCCAATGTCCCCCCAATATATCCTGTATATAATATAATGCTCAAACCACCCCCCCCATATTCCCTGAGTACTCCTACATGAGTCTATACCCCTCCATGTCCTCCCCCCCCATATATCCTGTATATAATATAATGCCCCCCACCGCCCCCATATTCCCTGAGTACCCCTATATGAGCCTCTATCCCTCTCCATGCCCCCCCCCCCATATATCCTGTAATTTAATGCTCCCACCACCACTTATTTTCACTGAGTACCCCATATGAGTCTATACCCCTCCATGTCCTCCCCCCCATATATTCTGTATATAATATAATGCCCCCATATTCCCTGAGTACCCCTATATGAGTGTCTATACCCCTCCATGTCCCCCCCCCCCCATATATCCTGTATATAATATAATGCTCAAACCACGCCCCCCATATTCCCTGAGTACTCCTACATGAGTCTATACCCCTCCATGTAGCCCCCCCCCCCCATATATCCTGTATATAATGCCCCCCACCGTCCCCATATTCCCTGAGTACCCCTATATGAGTGTCTATACCGCTCCATGTCCTCCCCCCATATATCCTGTATATAATATAATGCTCAAACCCCCCCCCCCATATTCCCTGAGTACCCCTATATGAGCCTCTATCCCTCTCCATGCCCCCCCCCCCATATATCCTGTAATTTAATGCTCCCACCACCACTTATTTTCACTGAGTACCCCATATGAGTCTATACCCCTCCATGTCCTCCCCCCCCCCCCCATATATTCTGTATATAATATAATGCCCCCCACCGCCCCCATATTCCCTGAGTACCCCTATATGAGTGTCTATACCGCTCCATGTCCCCCCCCAACCCATATATCCTGTATATAATATAATGCTCAAACCACGCCCCCCATATTCCCTGAGTACCCCTATATGAGTGTCTATACCGCTCCATGTCCTCCCCCCCCCCCCCATATATCCTGTATATAATATAATGCTCAAACCACGCCCCCCATATTCCCTGAGTACTCCTACATGAGTCTATACCCCTCCATGTCCCCCCCCCATATATCCTGTATATAATGCCCCCCACCGTCCCCATATTCCCTGAGTAGCTCTATATGAGTGTCTATACCGCTCCATGTCCTCCCCCCATATATCCTGTATATAATATAATGCTCAAACCCCCCCCCCCATATTCCCTGAGTACCCCTATATGAGCCTCTATCCCTCTCCATGCCCCCCCCCCCATATATCCTGTAATTTAATGCTCCCACCACCACTTATTTTCACTGAGTACCCCATATGAGTCTATACCCCTCCATGTCCTCCCCCCATATATTCTGTATATAATATAATGCCCCCCACCGCCCCCATATTCCCTGAGTACCCCTATACGAGTGTCTATACCGCTCCATGTCCCCCCCAACCCATATATCCTGTATATAATATAATGCCCCCCACCGCCCCCATATTCCCTGAGTACCCCTATATGAGTGTCTATACCGCTCCATGTCCTCCCCCCCATATATCCTGTATATAATATAATGCTCAAACCACGCCCCTCATATTCCCGGAGTACTCCTACATGAGTCTATACCCCTCCATGTCCCCCCCCCCAACCCATATATCCTGTATATAATATGCCCCCCATATTCCCTGAGTACCCCTATATGAGTGTCTATACCGCTCCATGTCCCCCCCCATATATCCTGTATATAATATAATGCCCCCCACCGCCCCCATATTCCCTGAGTACCCCTATATGAGTGTCTATACCGCTCCATGTCCCCCCATATATCCTGTATATAATATAATGCCCCCATATTCCCTGAGTACCCCTATATGAGTGTCTATACCGCTCCATGTCCCCCCCATATATCCTGTATATCCATCTTCTGTACTGTTTGTGATAATCCTGCCTACACCTGTGCTCCATGCTGGATACTGGCAGGTCCTGTGTAACCATCTCCCAGCTCCTTCTCTCACTAGACTGGATGTGTGTTGCACGGCTCTTGGGTTTTGTTTGCTGTTTCCAGCACAAGGATATGCATGGGTGACATGTATGGGGTCATGTGTCCAGATCCAAGTGACTTAAAATCTGGGTCGTGTTTGAAGTTTCAGGTGGAGATCCAGGTGTAGGGGATGTCGGGAGGGGTGGCGTGTAGAGAGCCAGGTGTAGGGGACGTCGGGAGGGGTGACGTGTAGAGAGCCAGGTGTAGGGGACGTCGGGAGGGGTGGCGTGTGGAGAGCCAGGTGTAGGGGACGCCGGGAGGGGTGGCGTGTGGAGAGCCAGGTGTAGGGGACGCCGGGAGGGGTGGCGTGTGGAGAGCCAGGTGTAGGGGACGCCGGGAGGGGTGGCGTGTGGAGAGCCAGGTGTAGGGGACGCCGGGAGGGGTGGCGTGTGGAGAGCCAGGTGTAGGGGACGCCGGGAGGGGTGGCGTGTGGAGAGCCAGGTGTAGGGGACGCCGGGAGGGGTGGAGTGCCAGGTGTAGGGGACGCCGGGAGGGGTGGCGTGTGGAGAGCCAGGTGTAGGGGATGTCGGGAGGGGTGGAGTGCCAGGTGTAGGGTATGTCGGGAGGGGTGGCGTGTGGAGAGCCAGGTATAGGGGACTTCGGGAGGGGTGGCATGTGGAGAGCCAGGTGTAGGGGACGTCGGGAGGGGTGACGTGTGGAGAGCCAGGTGTAGGGGACGTCGGGAGGGGTGGAGTGCCAGGTGTAGGGTATGCCGGGAGGGGTGGCGTGTGGAGAGCCAGGTGTAGGGGATGTCGGGAGGGGTGGAGTGCCAGGTGTAGGGTATGTCGGGAGGGGTGGCGTGTGGAGAGCCAGGTATAGGGGACTTCGGGAGGGGTGGCATGTGGAGAGCCAGGTGTAGGGGACGTCGGGAGGGGTGACGTGTGGAGAGCCAGGTATAGGGGACTTCGGGAGGGGTGGCATGTGGAGACCCAGGTGTAGGGGACGTATGTCAACATTCACGTTGGGGTCATATTTAAAGATTCAGGTGTAGGGACGGCGGGGTGGCGAGCACAAGTGTTCAGATGTAGGGACGGCGGGGTGGCGTGCGCGAGGGTTAAGGTGTAGGGACAGCGGGGGTGGCGTGCGCGAGGGTTAAGGTGTAGGGACAGCGGGGGTGGCGTGCGTGAGGGTTCAGGTCTAGGGACAGCGGGGGTGGCGTGTGTGAGGGTTGGTGTAGGGGTGGCGTGCGGGAGGGTTCAGGTGTAGGGACAGCGGGGGTGGCGTGTGTGAGGGTTGGTGTAGGGGTGGCGTGCGCGAGGGTTAAGGTGTAGGGACGGCGGGGGTGGCGTGCGGGAGGGTTCAGGTGTAGGGACAGCGGGTTTGGCGTGCGGGAGGGTTCAGGTGTAGGGACAGCGGGGGTGGCGTGTGTGAGGGTTGGTGTAGGGGTGGCGTGCGGGAAGGTTCAGGTGTAGGGACGGCGTGCGGGAGGGTTCAGGTGTAGGGACGGCGGGGGTGGCGTGCGGGAGGGTTCAGGTGTAGGGACGGCGGGGGTGGCGTGCGGGAGGGTTCAGGTGTAGGGACGGCGGGGGTGGCGTGCGGGAGGGTTCAGGCGTAGGGACGATGGGTGTGAAGATTGTCAACCTGCTAACAATGGCTGGATCCAGTGAAGTTGTGATTCGTGGGATTACAATGACTCCACACACTGCTGGTAGTACAGAGGGTTAAAGAGCAGAGTGACACACTGTCAGTGTAATGACAATAATAAACTATTAAAGGGTGGTGTCACTGTGATTTGTGGATTAAAGAATGTCACCAACAATTGCTGGGCAGAACAAACAGAGGACAATCCGGTGCGGTGGAATAAAGGGATTTGTGTGCATTGAAGGGTCATTAGGACAGTGCTGTGTTCCCTGCACTCCTTTCTTTTTTGTGTTCTGGTAGCGGATTAGTATAGGCCGGGATATCAGGAAACGGACAATAAACCCCGCCTCGCATCTGTCAGCAGCCTCTGCTTGCTGCATAGAACTACCCAAAGTATTCCTCACTGACATTGGTGTCTCCCTATAATCTACAGAAGGATGAGTGCAGATGCGGACAGTATAGTGCTGAGGGTAGTCATAGGAGGTCTGATGGTGAGGTCACTGCACCTTGGTTCCAGATCCAGCCACGTGCTGGGGTCATCCCTGGAGGGGGGGTTCTGTCAGTCACCTTGGTTTAACTTTCCTTTTGTTTCATGGTACGAGGAGAACCCACCCAGCAGACTGAGCTGCCCCCCCCCCCCCCCCCTCCTGGAATCAATGAACACTAGGAGATGCAGAAACCAATTGCATATAGAACATGCAAATCTCCCCTGCGTGGAAGAGACAGTAATAAAATCCTGACTGCCTGTAGAATGTTAGGGTTTTATCTGCCTTTAATAGAAGGTTCTGTCTATGGAGAGCAGTGATAACTATAATACGAAGTCTGCAATTCAGCATATGGGGAGTCGGACAATTATAACATCAGCAATCCTACATTTAAAATTTATGCGGCCCTTCCCACACCCGTGACCTCGCCCAGCGTGTCGCACCTCAGCATCCAGGTGATGTGGAGGAATTGGGACGGCCCTTCTGTTTTGGTTGTCAGCTGTTACCTCCGTTCAGTGTATAGATCCTCCGTCATCTTACAAGAATTCTCCACTTCATAAATCCCGAGTCTGCTGCGGTCATAGCTGCATTTGTCTGCTTCTAATGCAAACTATTTTAGGTATTTTTATAAAACCTGGCTTTTTAAAGGCTAATTAAGAAATATTTTTTTTATTTTTTATTAAATATTATAGTGTGAAAGCCTGTCTTTTAAGGGTTAATGTAGTAATATTTTATTATTCCTATTATAAAACCTGTATTTTAAAGGCTAATTTAACAATTATTCATTTTTATTATAGGTAATATAATTATGAAAACCTGTCTTTTTAAAGGCTAATGTAACAAATATTTTTAAGTGTTATATATTTTCGTTTTTTCTTTATAATATTTGCAGTGAAAAAAGTGGATTTATTTTGTAAAGCTTTGCAGCTGTGGTCAGTGAATTGGGAGTGCAGTGCTGGACTCCTGTATACTCTACCACCCCCCCCCCCCCCCCCCCCCCAGTTCTATGTCCAAAATGCATTTTGACAATCTGCTTGTTCGGCAGTTATTGATCCGCTGAGCAGGTGGATGACAGGCTTGTATCCGCTCTCCTCTTTGGGGAAAACGGACCTGCTGTCAGCTTTCATCCAATCCTCCAGACGTTGGAAAATAGGGTTACCATTGTTCTAAAATTTTCTCGGACCCGTGAAAAAATCTGACCTCGTCACTTCCGGTTATGGGAGTCTCAAGTGCGCATGCGCACAAGACATTATCTTGGTTTGGTAAACTTATAACACAGAGCGGGCAGTTGAATGAGAGGAGGCGGGGCTGAGGTGGGACGGAAGACACCGCCGCGTCATCTGCAGAGCTGGCGGAGGAGGCGGGACGGAGGTGCGGCCGTGTAATATATGCAGGACTTTAGCGACTCCTTCTGTTTTATTATCTTTAGTAATTATCGTATTATTTATCCTTAGGATTTCATTACATTTACTATTTCTTATTTTGTATTATAGAAATACTAAATGTAATGAAATCCGAAGGATAAATAATACGATAATTACTAAAGATAATAAAACAAGGAGTCGCTTAAGCCCTGCATATATTACACGGCCGCACCTCCGTCCCGCCTCCTCCGCCAGCTCTGCATATGTGCCTCCCTCCCTAATGTCTCGATGACGCGGCGGTGTCCTCCGTCCTCCATCGCACCTCAGCCCCGCCTCCTCTCAATCAGCTGTCCGCTCTCTGTTTATAATTTTTCCAAACCTCGAAAAATGTCTTCTGCGCATGCGCACGGACGACTCCTATCAGCTGTTTTGTGATGCTCTGTCACCGGAAGTGACGAGGTCCGATTTTTTTTTTTTTTTTTCTTCACGGGTCCGACAAAATTTTACAACAGCCATCCCTCTGGATTTGGCGGGCATGATTGGATAGCAGCGGGTGTCGGCGGACATGTCACTGCCCTATAGGGGTGAATGGAGCTACCGATCTGGTCCGCCAGGAAAAACGGACAGGCAGACCTAATTGTAAAGCCTGTGTGAAAGGGCCCTATCGGGGTACCGACGTTTGGTTAGAGCAGGGATCTTCAAGCTATGGCCCTCCAGTTGTTCAGGAACTACAATTCCCATCATGCCTAGTCAGGTTTGTGAATGTCAGTTGCACAATGCCTCATGGGGTGTGTAATTCTGCAACAGCTGGAGGGCCGTAGTTTGAGGATCCGTGGGTTAGAGGAAGAACGTCAGATGACTGAGTGCTGAATATGGCACTTGTAGTTCATACATTCATAGCTCTGTGAATGAATAACGCAGCTGTACAAACTTCACTAGTGACCACTGCTGCGGGGGGGGGGGGGGAGAAGATTTAGGGTTGGGGGGAGGATTTAGGGTGGGGGGGTCCCATTTGCACCCTATTACACCCTAAATACATATGTAAAATTGTCCAAAACATGTATGTATATCAGTGGTCTCCAAAATGCGGCCCATTTCTCACCTTTATCCGGCCCTTGAGGCACCTTTCTTCTCACAGATACAAGACACTGTACCTCCCACTGACACCAACACAGGGTGCACTGTACCTCCCACTGACACCAACACAGGGTGCACTGTACCTCCCACTGACACCAACACAGGGTGCACTGTACCTCCCACTGACACCAACACAGGGTGCACTGTACCTCCCACTGACACCAACACAGGGTGCACTGTACCTCCCACTGACACCAACACAGGGTGCACTGTACCTCCCACTGACACCAACACAGGGTGCACTGTACCTCCCACTGACACCAACACAGGGTGCACTGTACCTCCCACTGACACCAACACAGGGTGCACTGTACCTCCCACTGACACCAACACAGGGTGCACTGTACCTCCCGCTGACACCAACACAGGGTGCACTGTACCTCTCGCTGACACCAGGAATATTTCTACTCCCATTGGCCACAGTCCCAGCCCCCCTAAAGTTTGAAAGTCTGGGTAGAATCCCCTAAAAAATAGGGGCTGTAACGTTTGAAAAGTTTTTTTTTTTTTTTTTTTTTTGGGTAGTGGGGAGGGATTAGAACACCGGTCAGTTTTTATTGCTGTCTGTGCCCCCGTTAAGGATATGTCCACCTCTATTTGTCCTGTTTACCAATATTATTGAAAGTAAAAGAAAATCTCAAATTTTTGGTTGTCCCCAGGAAAGTAGTAGAGGAGAAATCTTCCAATGGGGACACTAGTTCTGGTGACCTGGGGGTCCCTAAGGAATTCTCTCAATTTTCAAGGATTTCCACTTACTTTCTGTTTGGCTATGGGACAGGAAGTGAAGGAAAATCAAAATGGCCAAAATAAAAAATCTGACTGAGTGCGGTGCTGAATTTGGACCTGAAATGGACCAGAAGACGGTTCACACTAGATGGCGGAGCTGCTTGCAGCAGGAGATCCGGTGCGTTCTGTTCACCTTTGCAGGGCTGAATTCGGACCGGAGGACGCACATGAATTTTCTGCAAACTACTCCACAGCTGTCCCATAGCTGTGTGAACCGGCTCCATTGAGAGCCAGTCACACACCCCTGACATGCATATTGGATGTACATCTAATTCGCGCCTGTGTGAACCCAGCCTTTAAGGTAAACTTTTGGTATGCAGCTCCCCGCCCCCCCCCCCCCCCCCCCCCGGCGCTCTAACCTCAGTGGATCAGACAGAAGCAGGAGCCTTTCTAGCCAGTCAGGAGGGGCGGGGCCGAGCTGTGCTCTGTGTCTATGGATGCACAGAGCTTGCTTGGGAATGAGACTGCACAAGGTTTGCAATTGTGAGCACTTGGCAGGGGGGAGGAGCCAGGAGTCTGGCATGGGACCCCAGAAGAGCAGTATCGGGGGTTCTGCTTTGTGCAAAATCATTACCAAGCAGGGAAGTAAAACGTATTTAGTATTAAAAAAAAATGAATAAAAAAATGTACATTTGCAGGAATAGGTTTCCTCCAAATTTCATCGTATGGGGAGGAGGATCCTTTCCATGGTTTTAGGATTGTCTACATGGTAAAATTTTGGCATGGTTTAGAAATGTGGAAATCCCCTAGGATGCCTAAGGGTCCTTTCACACGGGCTTTCCGTCCGGCGGACCTTGTTTTGCTCAGCGGGGATCGATCCGCCAATCCCCGCTGAGCAGACAGATGACAGGTCCGTCTCAGCTTACTGTGCAGAGATGGAGATGTCAGATCCCCGCTCTGCTCTATGGGAGATCGGATGAAAACGGGTTGCCTGTCTGTTTTCAGTCGATCCTCCAGACTGATGGAAAAAAGGGTTGCCGTCCGTCTGGATTTCACACATTGTCACCGCTGACATCCACTGCTCCATAGGGGTAGATGGAGCATCCGATGAGGTCTGCCTGAAAAACTGACAGGGGCCGGATCGAAGAGCCCATGTGAAAGGGCCCTAATAGACATTTTTTGGGGTGTGGCATATTGAGGAAGAGCTGAGGAGATAGTCCAGTCAGTCGTAACCAAGTCGTGAACATTCACGCACAGTATCTCTGCATCCCCGGAAGCAAACAGCTTAAGATCATAGGCCTATTTTATACATAGGTTGAAAAATACACCAGTCCATCCAGTTTTCGTTCGTGCGTGCGTCATGTTAACCGTACATTGTATACCCCTGTATGTTGTACATTGTATACCCCTGTATGTTGTACATTGTATACCCCTGTATGTTGTACATTGTATACCCCTGTATGTTGTACATTGTATACCCCTGTATGTTGTGGTCTTAAAGGTGCCCATCTAATAGGTTTTTGAAACTATCGATGCTCCCTGCTGATACCACTGCAGTGCTTGTGGAAGAGAATTCCACATCCTTACCGCTCTGACAGTAAAGAACCACT